>NC_090269.1:235052127-235361294 GCF_040414725.1 Anabrus simplex | reverse complement strand
GGAATCGAACCCAGGCCTCCGAGAGGACGGCAGCTAATAACACTAACCATTACGCTACGGAGGAGGACGTCGGTCATACTGATAAGCAATTTAAAACATTACTTCGATATTTGACGCCGTTTTCATTTGATCAGCTGCGGAAGTTAGCCAATCAGGTCGCTTCGCGGGCGAATTAGAATGGGCTCTACAAGGCGGTGTTGCTAAATCTGCACGTGGCTTGAGAGCCATGCCTAGAAATGAGCATCAAACACTAACACACCGTGGGTTTCGCTAGTGTCACCGTATGGGCCTAGCCTGTCAGCAGGGAGGTCCTTGTTCAACTCCCTCCCCTGGAGATTTCTACTATTTTTTTTTTTTTTTTTGCTAGCGGCTTTACGTCGCACCGACACAGATAGGTCTTATGGCGACGATGGGATAGGAAAGGCCTAGGAGTTGGAAGGAAGCGGCCGTGGCCTTAATTAAGGTACAGCCCCAGCATTTGCCTGGTGTGAAAATGGGAAACCACGGAAAACCATCTTCAGGGCTGCCGATAGTGGGATTCGAACCTACTATCTCCCGGATGCAAGCTCACAGCCGCGCGCCTCTACGCGCACGGCCAACTCGCCCGGTGATTTCTACTATTGACGCTCTCAAGGAGGTCATAAGCCACACCCAGATTTAACAACACTGCCTCACAAAGCCCATCTGAAGTCGTCCGCGAAGCGATCTGTTTGGCTAAATTCAGCAGCTGATAAAAATGGCAACGGCGCGCGAAATCGACGGGATTTTTTTCAAATTACTTATCAGTATGACGAACTCTCTAACACTAATATGCCCGATTCACGTTGTTTACGATCACCCTCTATACAGGCATACCAAAATGAATACAAGGGAAATTGTTCTGATGGACTGTAATTCTAATTCTAATTAAATTTGGTCTAATAATCAAGAATATTATTGATATCAGGGGGCAGGCCCGACCTTAAATTCATCCCAAAAGGACATGTTTTTGATAAACAGGCGAACATTAAATTTGCCTAGTTCCTTCGTATAAATTTACATATACTACTGAGGAAAGGATAATTATTCTAATGAAAATGTTTATTTCAATAATATATGCTAACAATATTAGAGGGGCGATTTTTTGTCAGGTTATTTATTGTACGGAATGGCAGGCGTGACCAGTCTTAAGGGAAATAATGGACAGAAAGTGCATTGTGACATACGAGGCGTCGATATAGCAAATCCTATTTTGATGGATGGTGCACATTTTATGTGCCCGTAAGAAGTCAAATTCTACCCCCCCCCCCCCCCCCCTCCCTAAAAAAATCTTCTACAGTGGGAATAATTTCACTCAAGACGGGGCAAAGTCTGAGTAACCTTTACAATTCAAGGACTGAGATTAACATTTAATGCACATTTTACTTGAGTGGGAGGAGAAGCCTAGAGATAAAGCAAGCACGTGGTTGCCGTTACCAAGATCCGAACAATGCTCTATCGAGGAGCGTTCCAAATACTTGTGTAGAATCTCGGTGCACCTGGCTCTATTTGATGTAGCATAAAGCAATAGAGATCACGCTGACCTTGCCGACATAATCGTGATGACCTAATTGAATATTACGTCACGAGGTTAGAGATTACAGGTACAATGGGAATGTTACAAACAATAACATCATTACTCGAACTAATGTGCAGGCACTCATTATTCATGGTGCTCAGCGATACATCATTCCTTATCGACCCACGGTGACGTGCTGGCCAGGCGGTAATATTTACTATGTCTGATAACTTAAAGGTCATCGATGTACGGTAGATCAAAGGGAAACCTGCACAATGTTCAGCCAATCGCCAATAAAATGTACCTGATGATGGCATAATCGAATACTTTTAATAATCAAATAACCTCCAGCCGATTATTTCAATAAACGAATAAAGTATTCCAATGAGTTTCAAATAACATTCAGTTGTATCGTTTAGAATAATCGGATATGTCAAGAATAAAGTGTTCGGGTTAAGTGTGACTGGTGGATAATCGACTGAAATAAGCAAATAGGTAAACCCTTACGAAAAATAGAAATACGCCCTTCGTCCCAAGTGAATTACCAACTGTTGAAACTAAATGAGTGAATTATTATTATTATTATTATTATTATTATTATTATTATTATTATTATTATTATTATTATTATTATTATTATAATAAAGCTTTAATTTCCCAACCTGATGGGGTAGGGCGGGACATCTATAGGAGAATTTCCTGTCTCTGGCCAATATCAATCAATCAATCAATCAATCAATCAATCAATCAATCAATCAATCAATCAATCAATCAATCAATCAATCAATCAATCAATCAATCCATCCATCCATCCATCCATCAATCAATAAATACTGATCTGCATTTAGGAAAGTCGCCCAGGTTGCAGATTTCCTATCTGTTTGTTTTCCTAGCCTATTCTTACATGATTGCAAAGAAATTGGAAATTTATTGTACATCTCCCTTGGTAAGTTATTCCAATCCCCAACTCCCCTTTATATAAACGAATATTTGCCCCAATTTGTCCTCTTGAATTCCAGCTTTATCTTCATATCGTGATCTTTGCTACTTTTGAAGACACCACTCAAACTTATTCGTCTTCTGATGAAATCCCACGCCATCCCTCCGCTGACAGCTCGGAACATATCACTTAGTCGGGCAGCTCGTCTCTTTCTCCCAAGGCTTCCCAGCCCAAACATTGCAACATTTTTGTAACGCTACTCTTTTGTCGGAAATCACCCAGAACAAATCGAGCTGCTTTTCTTTGGATTTTTTCCAGTTCTTCAATCAAGTAATCCTGGTGAGGGTCCCATACGCTGGAACCATACTCTCCTTTACATCCTTACTACAACCTCTAAATACCCTCATAACCATGTGCAGAGATCTGTACCCTTTATTTACAATCATATTTATGTGATTACCCCAATGAAGATCTTTTCTTTTATTAACACCTAGGTACTTACAATGATTCCCAAAAGTACTTTTACCCCATCAACGCAATAATTACAACCGAGAGAACTTTTCCTACTCGTGAAACTCAAAACCTGATTTTTAACACCGTTTATCATCATACCATTGCCTATTGTCCATCATACAACATTAGCAAGGTCGTTTTGCAGTTGCTCACAAACTGTTAACTTATTTATTACTCTGTAGAGAATAACATAATCTGCAAAAGCCTTATCTCTGATTCAACACCTTTACACATAGCATTGGTATATACAAGAATACACAAAGGTCCAATAATACTGCCTTGAGGAATTCCCCTCTTAATTATTACAGGGACAGATAATGCTTCGTCCACTATAATTCTCTGAGTTCTATTTTCTAGAAACATAACCCCCTATTCATTCACTCTTTTGTCAAGTCCAATTGCACTCATTTTTTCCAGAAGTCTCCTATGATCTACCCTATCAAATGCTTTAGATAGGTCAACCGTGATACAGTCCATTTGACCTCCTGAATCCAAGATATCTGCTATACGTTGCTCGAATCCTACAAGTGGAATAACTTTTCCTATACCCAAACTGCCTTCTATGAAACCAGTTATTAATTTCGCAAACATGTCTAATATAATCAGAAAGAATTCTTTCCCAAAATGTACATGCAATGCATGTCAAACTGACTGGCCTATAATTTTCAGCTTTATGTCTATCAGCTTTTCCTTTATACACAGGGACTACTATAGAAACTCTCCATTTATTTGGTATAGCTCCTTCGTACAAAAAATAATGAAATAAGTGTTTCAGATATGGTACTATATCCCAACCCATTGTCTTTAGTATATCCCCCGAAACCTTATCAATTCCAGCTGCTTTTCTAGTTTTCAACTTTTGTATCTTACTGTAAATGTCATTGTTGTCATAGGTAAAGTTTAATACTTCTTTAGTGTTAGTCACCTCCTCTATCTGGACATTGTCCTTGTAACCAACAATCTTTACATACTGCTGACTGAATACTTCTGCCTTTTGAAGATCCTCGCATACACACTCCCCTTTCTCATTAATGATTCCTGGAATGTCCTTCTTGGAACCTGTTCCTGCCTAAAGTACCTATACATACTCTTCCATTTTTCACTAAAATTTGTATGACCGCCGATTATGCTTGCCATAATGTTATCCTTAGCTGACTCCTTTGCTAGGTTCAATTTCCTAGTGATTTCCTTCACTGTCTCCTTACTTCCACAACGCTCTATTTCTTTCCAGCCTACACCTCCTTGTTACTTTACTTCTCTGTTATAATGCCGTCTAATGCCCACATAATGTCAGTTAGCCCCAGTACTACCAACTGACAATATTTATGTTAACTGGCAGCAAGCAATAGCCTTATGCCGACATTAATTTTATTTATTGATGCCTTCATTTGTGGCGATTTTAGGGTTCTTGGCCCTCTTTTACCCTTAACCATTATGCGGCTTAATAATGAATACACCGGGCGAGTTGGCCGTGCGCGTAGAGGGGCGTGGCTGTGAGCTTGCATCCGGGAGATAGTAGGTTCGAATCCCACTATCGGCAGCCCTGAAGATGGTTTTCCGTGGTTTCCCATTTTCACACCAGGCAAATGCTGGGGCTGTACCTTAATTAAGGCCAAGGCCGCTTCCTTCCAACTCCTAGACCTTGCCTATCCCATCGTCGCCATAAGACCTATCTGTGTCGGTGCGACGTTAAGCCCCTAGCAAACAAACAAAAATAATGAATACATTACATATTCAGTCTTAATATACCGTATATAAAACATACTAAAACTAAAAGATCTAAAAGTCTAAAATGAGGAAAATAAATTCAATTTTATGAAAAATAAAATAAATTATGTTAGATTTAAGATCACAGCAATTTTAAAATAATAATTATTAAAAATAACGTATTCCTCTTAAAACAGTAATCAACACCACCCCAACCTTTCCTTCAGTGTTTTCAACTATTATTGATTTGTATTGAGCACTTACATATTTTCTTGGCTGGGGAAAGAAACACTATCAAAATATCATCATCATCATCATCACCACCATCATCATCATCATCATCATCATCATCATCATCATCATCATCATTAGTGTTGCCAACTCTAGCGATCTGAAGTTTTTTAAGTCATTTATTGACAGTTTTAAATATAACGACTAGCGACTTCACCATTTGGAGAATATTCTGGCGAATTTTAATTATTGTGACTTAAATTTGGTGAGCCAAGTGGTCAACACTAGCATTGCGCTACTCGTAATCACGTGGGCCCGTGATGCAATGCATTTTAGGTAATGGCATCTGAGTGCATGACTCATTCCTAGGTGTGGAGCATGAGTTCGTATTATTTTCGGAAGGCTTATCAGAGACCAATTGTCCAACCTCCACGCTACATGTAAGGGAATAAGATAGGTATTTATCGTTGTTTTCATAATTTTCAGATTATCTCCATTGTTAATCAGCTTCTAGCTTCATTTAAGTTGCTTCTTTATCGCGAGCTTCAACAATTCACCGGCGGTATTGTTTCCTTCACTACTAGCAATTTACTCGCCGCTCATTGCCACAGCTGTACGAGTATTGTCGCCTTCTGCCAGCCCCACACATTCTCTGCCTTCATTAATAATTGTTCCGGTATTTCCGTGGCCCACAGAGGGATAAGAAGCGCCTGGGTTGAATGGTTGCACAAGGACTTAACTAGAGCAGAATTTAACATAACAAATTGGGAATTGTTTATGGTACAGAGTTATCCGTGGAAGGCAGAGGTGAAAGAAGGTGCGGGCTGGAATGGGTCTAACTACAAGTCTTAAAGATGAATTTAAAATTTAAATAGTTATATTTTCAACAGATAACAACATTTAACAATTTTCACTAGGTGAAATAACAAAGAAAATCAGGTACAATGCAACTTTGCAAAAGAAAGCACAAGTTAAGGGGTCTTTACAAATTCTGGGCTACGAGCCCCAAAGTTTAACAATCCTTGAGCTCTCGGCTCACAACCACAAATTACCAAAGGGCAGAAAACCCCTAATTACATGGAGCACTTGCTCCCACCTCGTAATGTCAAGCCTCCTAGAGGGACCTTTCAACATACCAGAAAGAGCTGACCGCTCTCAATTTTACAAGCCTATCAAAGGCCACAACAAACTTTCCTCTAAACTGCCATCAAGGCACAATTATAAAGACACAGGGGTATCTAGTACCCAACCTATGAGGCCAGAATAGCAAATTAAAGGTTGATTAAATGGCCCAAACACAAAGATGAATGGAGGCGAGTACTTGCACTCCTACACTAAAGCTTGTTAAAACCTATGTGGCGCTAGGCCAATAACACAGGGGCTAATCCCAAGCTAGGGAGGTGACTCATATGAGGAAACTTTAACACATTAAGGAAGCGTAGAAACGGTTATGAAAACGTAGTCACCTCAATTTCAAAACGAAGGGGAGCTCGAGAGGGAAAAGCACTCTCTATCCCCGAATTACAGTTCAAGAAATTGTAGTTTTTACCTACAGTGAAAAGGGATTTACATTTTAAAGAGATGGGTTACATATTAAAGGTTTCGAACCTTCCCCGAGAGTTAAACTGCTGAGCTAGCAAGAAATACAGATGTTAAAAGGCCATTACCTTGTTGAAGAACTGCTGCCTGAAGAACGAGGCGCTTCCCGCCCCCTGCTATATATTCACACACTGAGAAAGATGTTATAAGAGTGGCCCGGAGACAATAAAATCAGCAGTTTTTATACCCTCGTGGACAATTCGTGACCTTTCAGGAATGAGTAGACACACCCTCTCAATTTTTATTGGTTGACAGCAAAAACTTATATACAAGGCGATGAAGAAACACCTTATTGGTGGGAAATTAATTACAGAAATTTAGGATTGGTTAAATTCAAAACAGACGGAAAGGAAGCTTAATATTGCCAACCCTCAAATAAAAGAACAAAATTTAGTAAAGATAAAACTTATGAATACAAAATTTCTTCAAGAAAGTTCATTCCTTCACACTAGAGTGCATAATCATAGTTTTCTGGTAGAGACCTCTGTTAGAGAATGTCCACACTTCTTGACCAATGAAAAACAAAAGCAAATCAAAATCACACAATGACATCTTCTGATAAACAGTAGAGTTAGTTCGGGTTTCTCCAGTAGAGAAGTTTCAATGGCGCAAGATTTGAACTTAAGTCGTACGGGTGTACCGCCCGGTACAGTTTTTATTTCCTTTTCTAAAATTGAGAGATAGAGAATCTGAATGAATAACAAACACTATTAATGAGCTCGTCAGCGCTAACAATACAGGGGACTTAGAAGTCCGAATATCAGATACAAAACTGGCGATAATCACAAGATTAGTTTTACATAGAGAAGAGCATAATTGCTCCAGATAGGTACAATATTTTATACAAGAGCAAGCTTTACTCCTATCAGTTACATTACACAGGAGTCTGAGATCCAAAATGCCTTAGTCTAGCCTCGCAGAGTCATTCAGTTTTGATGCACTGTAATTACACTAGGCAACCCACTAGTGTTCATCAATTGCTCCTCAATAACAGTAACATTAAGCATTGTTTCTAATGGGAACCAAAACGCGGAAATAGTTGCTGAATAAACAGGGTTATAAATGCCCATACTACATGGCCTTAATAGTAAAAAAGAAAAGGGTTGCACATAATCGACCATAAACAAGGCAAGGAGACTACACACCTGCACTCCTTATAGAAATTGCTAAAACCCTTAAGTGGACTTACGTTCCAATTATACAGAGGTTAATCCTATACTACAAAATGTGACTAAAGGAGAAATATTTGTCGCCGAGATGAGATTTACAGATTTTTGAGGTCACCCAGTACAAGGTTGAATGGGAAACAGCCGAGCAACATCACTCTTGTTCCCTTACATTACATATTTCCCACTAGGGACTAGAAAGAGTCTTCAGACTTCGCCGATAATTCTACATTAAAATCACCAGTTTACATAATTACATTAAAAGATAACGGTTGAAACCTTCCTCTAAAAGTATCCGCAGGAGCTATCACATGTCTAGGTAAATTCTGCCATGACCTAGTGTCGCAGGAGCTTCCTCAAGCAGGTCTCGCCCCTGCCTCCTGGGCTCCCGTCAAGTCACACTCCCAACCATTGGAGCAATTCAAACAAGACGGCCCTAAAGTGCCCTGCTTCCAGAACACTTAGCTGACAGGCTGGATTCCTGTACACAACCCCCGGTACTGATAGGCTAGAGCAGGGGTTTCCAATGTGTAAGGGCTCGAGGGCATTTTGGAAACCTTAGCCATGTTCGCGGGCCGCACTTGAATAGGCCAATTTTCGTAAAATTCTGCAAATAGTACAGAAGCACCATTATGAAATAATATGCACAGTTCAATTGAAATGAGGGTCTGATCATTTTAATTGTTTAAAAATTTATTTTAAAATTGCACAAAAGAGTGAAATTTGGAGCCGTTCTGAGTGGTTCAGACGGTTGAGGCGCTGGTCTTCTGACCACAACTTGGCAGGTTCGATTCTGACTCAGTCCGGTGGTATTTGAAGGTGCTCAAATACGTCAGCCTCGTATTGGTAGATTTACTCGCACGTCAAGGAACTCCTGTGGGACAAACTTTCGACACCTCGGCGTCTCCGAAAACCATCGAAAGTAGTCAGTGGGACGCAAAAATAATATTATTACTTGAAATTTGGATTTTAAATGTTTTAAAATCAAAAAGAATCTGTTGAGAACAAGTGAATACTTGAAAGGGGGAACTAGTATTAAAGAATAATTAGTTCTGACTTGGGTCTATAACGTGTATAAAAATTAATACGTTTTTGAACGAGCTGATATATATTTTTGTGACTTTTCTTCACATTATTTCTTACAGTGCTCTCCCGGGCCGCAAAAATGGCTTCGCGGGCCACATGCGGCCCAGGGGCCGCCATTTGGAAACCGCTGAGCTAGAGAATCTATTTGCAAGCATCTAATAGGTAGATTACGATAGAGGCGAAACCAACAGAAGTGTTAACAGCTTCGGTACATTAAGAAAACACAATTCTCAGAAAAAGGTTTATCAATAACAAAAATGAAATTTCCTACGCTCTTAGGTTAGTATTTAGCCCGTGAGAATGCACTAATAAGTCGATGGTAGAGCCAATTTAAGAAGATATTTCTTGGGAGTTTGCAAGTTCAAGTCAGTTGGCATAGATGGCCACAGAGAAGGCGCGCAGTTTCAATAGCCGGGGAAGGTATACCCCTGGCATAACAACAACAACAACATTAATAATAATAATAATAATAATAATAATAATAATAATAATAATAATAATAATAATAATAATAATATGGCCTCAGTCATCGTAGAGATACATTGTGATTTGACGCCATTTAGACTGCCAGCGTGTCAATTTCGATCTTCCATTTTATTGCACCAGATGTCGGAGAAACAGATCTCCATTGTGCGATCTATGGCTGAGTTATTTAATTACCTCTGTCCAGTACAGACCAAATCTGTCACCAGGTATAATTCACAAGTCGACTTCCTACGACACGGAGGACAAAACATCGCGTATTACCCGGGATAGAGCAATAAATTGGAGCGCCTTATCGAAGCTTTACTGCGTATTAACTAGATCGAAACTGACTTCCACTTAAACAACAGAAATAAAAGCATACCATGTAGGAAATCATCCTCAGTCGCATAACTCATGTTTGAGCATAGTAAGCTCGTGTTTATCTCACCAGCAGTCGTCATTGTCTGCGGTCTTCTGCTTTCAGAATTGTCAATGAAGAGGTGCGTCAGTTGCGTCTTTGATCTGGGAGCTTTTCCTTGCGGCCTGATCCTGCTTATGTTTCCTTGGATAAATATCTCTTCAATGCTGTTTAATCTATATCAATAAAGTTGTAGGGGGTCCGCTGCCTGTAATTTCGTTTGTTTTGCCAATTTTTCAGGTATTTACCTGTTTTAGGTCAACTCAAGACCGTATCAGTGGTTTTTATTTTTCGTGTCTGTTTGTTCCATCATCACGGCGAAACGGCTGGACAGATCTCGACCAAACTTCATATTCAGAGTATACTCATCCCGAAGAAAGTTTTGATAAGCACATGATTTTAAAATCTCTGAAAAGACGGCGGGGGGGGGGGAGGAAAACCAGAACAGTTTACTTCTATTTTTTCTTATACCATTGAGTTTCTGTAAAATCCGTGGATTATATGTAACACATCCCTTTATTATAAACAACCTTTGAAATATACATAATTTTGCTTACTTTTCAAATGACGGAGAAAATTGGTGCTCTTCATTGAGTGATCGACAGACAAAGAACTTATAGGTTACCATGGCAACGTCTCTGACTGTTAGCCAGCAGGGAAATAACGTATTGCCATTTTCGTAATCATTCCTGTAAATTCGTGGTTGTTCCTTGGGCAGAAAACAAGAGATGAGACAATCGGCCATTCTGCGGGATACTGACGGAATACCGTTGGCGGCTCGAAATGGTGGCACCACGTTTCGTCGCCTGCGACGATACGGGACAGAAACGCATACTCTTCCTCGTGGTACCGCTAAAGATGACTCAGATTTGACGCCGTTCCGTCAGATGACGCGGAACTCACTATGCGCAAATTTTGCAGAAATGCAAGTGACCTTCGTGAATGCCATGCACGGAGCCATGGATAATGCCGACCTGAACACGAATTTGTTCATCCGTGATTCGTCGGTTTTCCCGCTTTAGGCCATCAATCCACCCTATCACGTCAGAAGTAATGGCTCGATGCGCCTGTCCTGGGTGCACATCATCTTGCAGTGATGTGGGCACATTTCGGAATTTCCTATGCCATCCGTGCACACTCGTCATGGACATGCAGTGTTCGCCATACACAGCAGAGCTGCGACGATGAGTTTCGCGTATTCAAGCACCCTCAGCGGCCAGAAAAGGAACCACACTTCTCTGCTCTTCTTTGTTTGCCTCCATTTCTACAGCTGGACGAACTCACTAGACCATTCCGCCCACCAACAAAGACGTAACCCAACAACTGCGTGCACCTGTGAGTTATCACTATGTAGTTCTCCTACTAAAACGATGGCAGTATCGACCTTTCGCACGGAATATGTGTTACGGTGGATGATCGGTTTTCATTTTTCTGCTCCTTATAATTCAAACCAGTCGTTTCTTTAGTGTTTTTTAGTTACCTCTTGGTCACGCCAGCGCCAGATGTTTCGGAGCTTGTCCATAGCAACTATTCCAAGAGCAATTCTACTTCTGACCATTGCCCGCAACTGCCAGTATTGCTCAGGAAGGAGAAGGATAAACAAAATCATCAACAACATCTAGACCTACTTGTCGTCCACTAAATTTGAGCTTCTTTTCTTTCTCAACAATCATCATCTTAGTTTTGTTGCGATACGTTTCCAATCGTACATGGACACTTTTACTTTCTACCCGCTGCAACAAATCAGAAAATGTCTGCATCCATTATATCATTTCTTAGCCATGATTCGACTCCTATTTCAATATCTGGTAGGTATATATCTATTAAATTAATTAATTGTATTCCTTTCTTTACAATACTTCTATAGTTAAGCACTAACATTTTAATGTCATCCCTATTTTACTTCCAGTTCTCTGTTCCCTTATCATCGCTACCTAGGCCACCCCGTTTCATTGAACGTACCTCCCTATAACCCTTCCGAACAAATTTCCTAACTTATATGTACCACAGCAGTTTACGGGAAGGCCATCTGAGTGAAGATCCCTATCTCTTACTCACCCACTAGGATATAGAAATCTCACTCCCAGTTTTCCACATACCCAGTCCATAGTCTCATTTAAATCCCCAATCACCTTCCGGTCAGTATCCCTCCTACACAGGATTCCATTGATAACAATCTCCGCTTCCCTAAACTTCACCCTTGCTGCATTTACCAGATCCCACACATCCCTATGTTGGTACTTATACCTGCTTGTCTTACGTTGTTAGTACCAACGTGAAACACTACCGCCTTCTCCTTTCCCTCCTCCTTCTCTTCTGCTTTCCTCAACATCTGCCTAAACCTAATTCCTGGATAAGACTGTACACTGGTTCCCTTTCCTCCACACACTCCCCCCCCCCCCCCTCCCATGTCTAACAATGGAATCCCCCAAGACCAGAGCCTCAATCCTACCCATCTCATTTGATCCCCTCCCCTCCCGGTCAGTCTTATCTTTCCTGACAGCTGCAGAAGCTACTTCCTCCTCCCTTTTCACCATCCCATGACTCTGTTTTACCTGTCGTTTCCTATCCACTACCCCACATTTCTCTTTCCTACCTTTTCCCTTCCTCCTACTTCCACACTTCTCAGCAATAGTTCCCTCTTCCTCATCTTCCCTCAGTTGTTCTACCTGCAGTGACTCGTACCGATTCCTCACAGACACCTGTCCTCATTTCTGATCCTGAAGGGAGCCCTTAACCTGCAATCTCCTTCCTCTTAAAACATTAGAACACCTGTCTTCTAAAATTCCCCTCTTTTACACCTACTGTATCTTGTACATTGTTCGAGGGAGGCCTACTTTCCTTCCTGTCCTCTGAGAGAATCCTAATTGTCTACCTTAAACTCTCCAACTTCTCCCTCATACTCCTAAATGCCTGGCCACACGCACAGTTCCTACACCTGCACTCCTTAGCCGTTCTTTACTGAATAATGAAAAGAAAAAGAAAATAACTTAGATGTGCAAAATAGAAATGAAAGGAAAGAAATGTTGTCCAGGATAGTTCAAAAAATCACACGACAATAAAAGTGATTAATATGGGCCACTACACTACAATACAACTTAGTTGTATGATTTTTTCCTACAACACCCTAACAGGACGAAAATTGCTGTTAATTACTGAAAACAGAAAATAATACGCAATAGTTACAGAATTCTAAACTGCGCTCACTACAGATACTATACTACAAAAATATTTCACCGTAATAGAATAAACACAGTAATTTCTAATAAGATACTATAATACACTACAATAATTTTAAACTACTTTCAGACTACGTTCAGATTACTACAATACACTACAATATTTTAAACTAAGTTCAGACGTAACCTAATTACTACAGGTTATTAATAAGCACAAACGGAAATGGAAATTACAATTAAAGTTTGAAGTTCGCAAGACTACTCAAAATAATAGATAATAATGATAATGTTATTTGCTTTATGCTCCACTAACTACTTTTTCAGTCTTCGGAGACACCGAGATGCCGGAATTTAGTTCTTTTACATGCCAATAAATCTACCGACACGAGGCTGACGTATTTGAGCACCTTCAAATACCATCGGACTGAGCCAGGATCGAACCTGCCACGTTGGGGTCAGAAGGCCAGCGCCTCAACTGTCTGAGCCACTCAGCCCGGCACTCAAAATAATAGAGTAAGCACTCTAATGTCTAATAAGTTACTACAATACACTACAATAATGTTTTAGCTACGTTCACACGTATCCTAATTACACTAGGTTAAGCACGAACAGAAATGAAAATTCCAATTAGGAATAAAGTTAGATATTCCCAAGTACTACTCAAGGATTACCAACAAATTTAAACGCGTAGACAGATTAATATTAGTGCTACTTTATCCTACTATGCTGTAATAGACATGAAACCTCCCTTTTGGTTAAATGCTAAAGTAACGTACACAAAGGGTTAACGTACACAAAGATACACACGAATATAACAGGCAAAATACTATAAAATATACCGTATCTATACTACAATTTTCAATTTAAATGTAGTTACGTGATTATTATTATTATTATTATTATTATTATTATTATTATTATTATTATTATTATTATTATTATTATTATTTATGATTATTATTTGTGAACCGATCATTGACCCGTACGCTCTTGAGCTTAGCCGTTATACCAGTGAAAGTAGGGAGGATGGAACTTCGATGCCCGGGATTGATTTCCGAAGTTCTTCATCCAGAAGATTTCCATTAAAATATTTCTTTTGGAAATTAAGTTTCATGATCAGTGCCCTGCCGATCCCAGGACAGGTGCAATATATCATTGAATAGTATACCAGGCAAAGTATTCACTGGCATCTTGGAAGGGAGGGTGCGATCAGTAGTTGAGAAGAAGTTGGATGAAAACCAGTGTGGTTTCAGACCACATTCGGGCTGGCAGGATCAGATTTTCAGTATGCGCCAGGTAATTGAAAAATGCTACGAGAGGAATAGGCAGCTGTGTTTATGTTTCGTAGATCTAGAGAAAGCATATGACCGGGTCCGAGGGAAAAGACGTTAGCCGTACTGGGGACTATTGAATTAAAGGTAGATTATTAAAAACAATCAAAGGCATTTATGTTGACAATATGAGCTTCAGTGAGAACTGATGGTAGAATGAGTTCTTGGTTCAGAGTACTTACAGGGGTTAGACATTGCTGTAATTCTACACCTCTGCTGTTCGTAGTTTATATGAATCATATGCTGAAAGGTATAAAATGGCAGGGAGGGATTCAGATAGGTGGAAATGTAGTAAACAGCCTGGCCTATGCTGACGACTTGGTCTTAATGGCAGATTGTGTCGAAAGTCTGCAGTCTACAGTAATATCTTGGAACTTGAAAGTAGGTGCAATGAGTATGGTATGAAAATTAGCCTTTCGATGACTAAATTGATGTCAGTAGGTAAGAAATTCAACAGAATTGAATGCCAAATTGGTGATACAAAACGGGAATAGGTAGATAATTTCAAGTATTCAGGTTGTGTGTTCTCCCAGGATGGTAATATAGTAAGTGAGATTGAATCAAGGTATAGTAAAGCTAATGCAGTGAGCTCGCAGTTGTGATCAACAGTATTCTGTAGGAAGGAAGTCAGCTCCCGGACGAAAGTATCTTTACATCGATCTGTTTTCAGACCAACTTTGATTTACGGGAGCGAAATCTGGGTGGACTCAGGATATCTTATTCCTACGTTAGAAGTAATAGACATGAAAGCAGCGAGAATGATTGGTGGTACAAACAGGTGGGAAGAATCGCAGGAGGATGCTCGGAATGAGGAGATAAAGCCTAAGTTAGGAATCAACTCAGTGGATGAAGCTGTACACATAAACCAGATTCGGTGGTGGGGTCATGTGGGGCGAATGGAGGGTGATAGGTTACCTAAGAGAATAATGGACTCTGTTATAGAGGGTAAGAGAAGGAGGGGGAGACCAAGACGACGATGATTAAACTCAGTTTCTAACGTTTTAAAGATGAGAGGTATAGAACTATATGAGGCCACAGCACTATTTGCAGATAGAGGATTGTGGTGACGTTTAGTAAATTCACAGAGGCTTGCAGACTGAACAACGAAAGGCATAACGGTCGATAATGGTAATGTATGTATTGTAGCAGTAAATATTATTACGGTGGCTAGCAATGCATGGGACTTAACACAGGGCGTGTCCGGTCTCTATTTGAATCGTTACAGAAGAGATGATAGCAAGAAGTAAGTATAATGGATTTTTTAAAGTTTGTTGAAGAGTTTACTCATAAAGTAAGGTCAAAATTCAACATCAACTCATTACAGTAGTTACAGTAAGTGTCTCTCCTTGGGTTGGGCTGGAACTGGTACACTGCGGGAATGCAATGTTCATTTACAGTTGCACCATCTTCCGAGAAGGTCTGGAATGTCTCGAATTTCTGGAAGTTCTCGAATTTCTGAAATATCTCGAATTTCTGGAAGTTCTCTATAATTTAGGAGCACTTGTAGAAACGGGAACGACACTGCACTAGTGTTCGAACTAACTCGTAAGGTATTCAATCTCTGCACAAACGAAGTTATTATTATTAACGATTTCAAACAGATCACTAGTAACGATAGACTGTCCCTACAGTCTGATCGAACTAGATGATTATGATATGTCACTGACGTCGAAGTTAACACAGTCAATAAAATAAGAAATCAAATTGAACTCGTAATGTTAATTGAGATTGAATCTGTGATGTATCAACCACTTAAGAAAAAAAATAAACAGGTCACTTTATCATAGTCAAATATGAATAATGTTGGCTGAATAATAACACAGAAAAGAAAGTATTTCACTTGTAATCATTTTCAAGTTCACACAATTCTATTCCGAATTGAACCTTGAAATAAACCGTAACTAAAGGATCTTATTCTGTGAATTTAGTTCCCTTCACAATTAAATAATGTTGAAATGAAAACACTGTTTATTCTAGAACTGTCCTGAGTTCGACGCAAGTCCTATCATAATAAAGAATAAATGGATTATGCACGTTAACTACACCAGTTCATTTAATCACAGATTTGAGAGTAAGTTCTACCAAGACTCTGATCACTTGGAAAAATGTAAGTTCGTTGGCACTGTTAGACTCAATTAATTATGTCAGTAACTTGGTAAATTAAACGTACAGTTCGAAGAAATATTCTATCAGCTTGGTAAACTTAAATACTAACTTATGTACATTTTGACGTTCCACTGTCAGAAAAGTTCTAACACTTGCTAAATTTAAATACTGAATTATGTACAAGTCGGTATTTCACTGTCAGAAAAGTTTTATCACTTTTAGAATTCAAATAGTGGGTTATGTTAAATCACTTTGTCAAGAAAACGTACAGTTTAACGTTTCACTGTCATACAAATTATATTACCTCATAAAATTCAAACACCAAGTTATGTTCAAGTGCTTGGTGAAGTAGAATCGTACTCGTGAGAAAAAATATAACTTCGAAACACACTGTTCACGTATATAATTAATCACTTGAAATGCACACGTCTTGTAGTTGAACTTTTTTATTGTCACACGCAACACGATGCTGAAATATTCTAAGTTTGATCGAAGCGTTGCAGAGTTCGAGTTCCATAACGCGGACTTAAACTTTCGTCCAGATCAAACTGGAGACTTACATTACAGCGGCGGAGAATGCCCAACTGCCGACCGACCAACCTCGCCTGTGGCAAAAAGTAGACTGGTTTTACAAGCGAAATGCCTGCCTTTTTATACAGGGTCTCGGAGAATCGAGGCTATTTTATCTTATTCAATATCTCCCTTAATATTTGACATATTTCTTCCAAGGTTGGAGATAAATATCACAAGAAATTGGGCTACACAATGATATAGTTCATTTTCCCGTACGCTAATCCAATCAAAAGATATTGACGATAGAATGTTTGGAATTTTCTATCGGCTGACGTAACTTGGCCTTGACCGTGCTCCTCCGGTCGTGACGTCACAACTCCACTTCGCTCTCAGCTGGCTGGCTTGCGGGCTGCCGGATGTGATCGCTAAGCGCGGAATATAACTTTATACATCGGGGACTTTATCCTGGTACAGTATGTATGTTAGAAAACAACTCTACACAGTCCATTAATCACGGGAAACACAAAGGAATTGAACATACCAGCATAGCACATGAAACTCTTCCTTACAGGAAACGTAACCAGACGTAACACAATACTTCAGGGATATACCAGCGCATCCGGGATTCAGTGCGATGGCGGGTTGAAGCACAGAGAGCATTTCGAACATTTCATGTGCATTGTATGGGGCCAACCATGCACAGTGGAGAACTTATCACCAGTGCAGTAGATTTTCCCTACTCCAGTACTCCGAATAACTTGAGCACCTCTGATTTCATTTTATTCAGCTCACATTTTCTGTACTCTCTTTCCTCTTCCTTCTCTGTTTTAGGTTTTTTCTTCGTTCTCAAATCCCCACTCAAGCATCGAACGTTTTGAGAGGGAGCACTTTAGGCTACTTATTTCTCTAAATATAGTGATAAACTTACATCATCAAAAAATTCAACACTGATAGGTGGAAGTTTAGGCAGTAATTTATCATCAGTTCATCCTGAAATATAATCATAATTCATGTCATAGTCATCATCGCCACTCTTTTGCTTCAATTTAAATATTAATAAGGTGTTTTCCACAAAACATAATTCTCCACCGGCAAGACCATTGAGTAATCGGAGTTCTTTACCGACAGCCCGAGTAACGCCGAGTTCTGAAGAGACTGAGTGAGATGAGTGCACGTAAGTCTCGTCAACGTGAACAATCGGTCTGTTCTCTTGTCTGTAACTGCCGTAAGTGCTACGCACGGTGCTCTACAGTATTGCGGTTCTCTATTAATATTTTACGACGGGATTTACATTATTTCAGACTAAATCCTATTTATTTCACAAAAACTCTTAAATAATCTAGGTCACACTCTAAAATGCATCCACTTTTGCGTGTTTACTGAGTGAGATGGCTACGCAGTGCGCGTAACGCAGTTGTGAACTTGTATTCGAGAATTGGTGGGATCGAACCCATCACCAGTAGTCTTTAACTTGGTTTTCAGTGGTTTCCCATTTTTACACCAGAAAAATTCAGGACCTTTACCTCGATTAGACCCATAGATGTGTCCTTCCCAGTTCTGTCCCTTTCATACCTCGTCGTCCTCAAAAACGTTACTGAGTCAGTGTGACGTTGAAACAATAGCAAACAAAAACTACTGCGTGTTTCCGTGATGGTTTGTAGTGTAATGCGCTGTGTGTAAATGAGGATGTATATTAAGGTAAACACAAATACCCAGTCGTCGTGCTAAAGGAATTAATTAAATGCGGCTTGAAATCCGTGATCCATCCGAGAACTGAACCCAGAACCCCCTGAATCGAAACCCACCGTGATTACAAGGTATAAGATGTACACTCTGCCCGTGAGTATGGTAAATTAATTGCTCCTCCTGGCTCAGAAAGGAAAACAACTGGAAACAATCCCAGTGTCTCATAGAATACCTCCTCAATGACGTCAGTGCTTTATACAGCTAGTTCGACAGCTGATGATTTAACTGTTGGATTGTGGACATCCATATGAGACATCATTTCAGTAGAGGTTTAAACTGAAAGGATTTCGGTGAACATGTAATTGCATGGCTATCAACGTTACTGATGTTTCGATTTGCGGTCATTCCGTGTGAACTTTCGTGTTCTCACAGTTTGAATTCCTCGTAAGACTATAGATTCCGTGCTTTATGTTTGTTCCATTTAAGGACACACGAAATTAGAAGTTCGCCATTTCTAAGCTATTTAACCTTCAAGATGTCCATGAGATGGTTACCAAATTTTCCTACGTTCATCCCCTCAACTTCCGGTGTTGTACTGAATGTATAGTTGCACGAAAATAAGAGTAGTGTACGCTGTGATAGGGAAAATTGTCCGAGTGAGTTGGCCGTGCGGTTAGGGGCGATCAGCTGTGAGCTTGCATTCGGGAGACAGTGGGTTCGAACCCCAGTGTCGGCAGCCCTGAAGATGATTTTCCGTGGTTCCCGACTTTCACACCCGGCAAAAGCTGGGGCTGTATCTTTCCGCTTCTTTACCAATCCTAGCCCTTTCCTATCTCATCGTCGCCATAAGACCTATCTTTGTCAGTGCGACGTTAAACAACTTAAAAGAAAAGGGGGAAAATGTGCACTAACAAACAATATGGATTTTAGACATCAAAATGTATATTTATATTTTATATTTTCCAGTTATTAACATTCAATTTTTTTCTGGGTGTATATCTGGAATTAGCGTTATCAATTTTTGCGTCTTCGTCATCTTCTTCCTGTCCGACTCGTTGGATGAATGGTCAGCGTACTGGTCTTCGGCTCAGAGGGTCCCGGGTTCGATTCCCGGCTGGGTCGGGGATTTTAACCTTCATCGATTAATTCCAGTGGCTCGAGGGATGGGTGTTTGTGCTGTCTCCAACATCCCTGCAATTGACACACCACACATAACAGTATCCTCTACCACAATATCACGCAGTTACCTACACATGGCAGATGACGCCCACCCTCATCGGAGGGTCTGCCTTATCTTCTTCCTCGCGTTATTACCGTGAGCCAGAACTCTGCCTTATATACACAGTAGGTGCAAATGGCGCCGTGTTTTAAACGAGTTTTACTGTCTTTGACTGGTGCCTTACACAGTAACGTCATATGACGTGGGAATGTGCTGGATCAGCTGCCATGTTGAACGTAGATTATGATGCTACATCATATTTCTTTCGATGTATAGGAACTCTTTGTCTCCGCAGTAGCGTGGCCAGGGTTGGCCAGGGGGTGGGTTAGGGAGTTACAAAATTATGATAGTGAAGGTTCTTGTGCATGTGTGGTGGGCACATGCACGACTGTCATTAGAAAGACCCTGATACAAGTGAATTATGATGACATCCAGATTACAGTACACGACAAAATCATGCGTTAAAATAACAAGTATAATATGATCAAAGTCAACAGTTTTACAGCGAACCAAAGAATCTGTGATCCCTCTCTCGTATTCTAAGTGCAAAAATATGTCAATCGTTCAATGCTTTTCCGTTTAGTGGAGGAATTAACATTCATATTTTTTTCTGACCTGTTGTAGGTTCTTTATCAAAAATCGACATAGCATAGAACTTATTGTGAATTTTTTTCTACATATCTGGCGTTTAGCAGCCAACTCGGGTTTAGTAAATTCACAGAGGTTTGCAGACAGAACGCTGAGAAGCATAACAGTCTATAATGAAGTACGTATTTAAAAAATTAACAACGTGCTCCATTACATAAGGTAATACTATATGCTTATATATATATACATAATACCAGTACTAATTCATACCCTGTATACAATTAATTACACCTGTAGTTGTAAGAAGTCAAAATTTTTGTTTACAAATTTAGAATATTCCTTCAGGTGTTTGTCCACGAGTTTGTATTTCTCCATCGGCCAGTGGCCCACTGATCGTATAACGCTTCTAAAAAGTTCACCTCTCTCGGAATTCAGTAAATTACACTCCCAAAGGATATGGTCGACAATCTGATGATTTGTTTTACCACACACACACACACACACACACACACACACACACACACACACACACACACACACACACACACACACAAAAGTAGGATCGTCTGTTATTTTGAATCTCAATAATTATTCACCAAATTTCCCGTGGCCTGTTGTCATAGCTGTCATATTATGACTTAGCTTTACAGTAGTTTAATTTTGAGTATGCTCAGTACATTAGGAAATATGATTTTGTTATGCATCCGTTTGTAGTGTTTTCCCACTCGCTCTCCCACAAGCGAATGGTTTCCTCCCTCAGTTCTTGTCTGATTGTACAGATAGGTGTTCGATTGTAAACTATTTCTAACTCCAGGTTGTTTGCAGCTTGTTTGTCCAAATGGTCTGCAAGTTCGTTTCCTTCATTGCCAACATAGGCCTATGTATGTATGTAGTTTTTAATATTGAAATTACTTCTACATACTCCATTACAGCAGTAATATTACATGTAAAGGTATTTTCTTAATCTATATTCTATAAATATTGTACCTATGTTTATTTACATAATGGTAAGATGGGATATGTACAAATAATGCGAAGCTATTATTCAGTTAGATATAATTTTGTCCCTTACACTAGTTATGAATTTTAAAATTTTGTCTTTTTATTTACTTATAAATTAGCTTTATGCACTGGCCAGTTTTCTTCCTTCGGTATTGCGCTAATTAACATATCTCTTTCTCCATCTATTATTCTACATTCAAAAATGATATGGTGTATATATATGTACGTAGATTTCTGAAAAAATGGGTAAATTCACTTTTTCGGACCTTCATTTTAGTATGTAGTACCTTCCTCTGGGTTAGTCATTTTTCTTTTAAGTTTTGCTGTGATGTCATTGTAAACGTAAATTAAAATAATTAAATTCAATAAACAACAAAACATAAACATTATTTTATTTAATAATAAATACCTGAGATCTAACAGAAACCATTATACCAGATACAAAATTTACAAGAATACCAGTTGGGGGTTTGTAGCACACACAAAAAAAAATCATACAGGTCTCGAAATATCCGGGAAACGGTTGTAAAATGTGTCGGAGATACACAAGGGCAAATAAAGACACTAATTGATTATCTTGAATGATCAATATTTAGGAGTCACGCGAGGACTCCATTTACGTTTTTTTGCTCAGGGTTTTCAGTCATGACACCACAATTGACACGGGACTGTCCTAGACAAACCGAATGAGTTTTTCACTGCGAAAGCCTGTTGGACTTCAAATGTGTGCGATCGCTACTTCATTCATATGAACAGAGTAAATATTACAGCAAACAATGAAACCTTAGAATACCATTACACCGATTATTCCGGAAAAATGTTCAGTCTTTGAACCACTTCAGCTGTAATTAGGAACATCCAGAGCGTTTGTCTGTTTGGTTGCTAAAATAGGAAAATTACCAATCGAGGAAAAGCGTTGTCCTGAATGATACAGGAACTCCTAGCTAGCAACAAACTCTTAACCAGTTCGGTAGATTACAAGAATTTGGAAAAATGAAAATTGACAGCTTGTTTCCAGTCATACGACCGGGTCCGAAAATGGAATGAATGAAGTCCCCATTTAGGGGCGAGGACTGGAATTGTGCCGGCTACCGAAGCTTGTCGCACTCCTCTGGGGTAATGATTAATGACTGACGGATGAAATGAAATTATATTGGAGAGTGTTTCTGGAATGAATGATGACAGGGAAAATCGGAGTACCGGGAGAAAAACCTGTTCCGCCTCCGCTTTGTCCAGCGCAAATCTCACATGGAGTGACCGGGATTTGAACCGCAAAGCTCAGCGGTGAGAGACCGGCGTGCTGCCTCCTGAGCCACCGAGCCACCCTACAAGAATGATATAATTTTAAATATACTAATGAAATCGGTATTAAACGTGTTCAATTATTATACAATTAGCATGCATATTTCGAAAGTAACGAGAAGTTGTGGTAATATTCTTAGGTGATGAGATAATCATAATGAGCCCACTATTTACGAAGACTGTGCACTCAGGCAAGTGAGAGGTCAAAGAAGCTTAAGAAACCGAGACTGAAATCGCGTACGCAGGAGCTCAGCGGGGTGGTGAGGAATATTCCAAAAGAGCGTTATTTTCTCTTGGTGGTAAAATCCATCGAGAGGCTTTGAAATATCATCATTGTGACCATTAGTCACCGGAAGGGATCGGTCTATATTTATACAGGAATGTTTCCAGAAAAATGCTTTAGATAGGTCAACCGTGATACAGTCCATTTGACCTCCTGAATCCAAGATATCTGCTATACCTTGCTGGAATCCTACAAGTGGAATAACTTTTCTTATACCCAAACTGCCTTCTATGAAACCAGTTATTAATTTCGCAAACATGTCTAATATAATCAGAAATAATTCTTTCCCAAAACGTACATGTAATGCATGTCAAACTGACTGGCCTATAATTTTCAGCTTTATGTCTATCAGCCTTTCCTTTATACACAGGGACTACTATAGAAACTCTCCATTTATTTGGTATAGCTCCTTCGTACAAAAAAATAATGAAATAAGTACTTCAGATATGGTACTATATCCCAACCCATTGTCTTTAGTATATCCCCCGAAACCTTATCAATTCCAGCTGCTTTTCTAGTTTTCAACTTTTGTATCTTACTATAAATGTCATTGTTGTCATAGGTGAAGTTTAATACTTCTTTAGTATTAGTCACCTCCTCTATCTGGACATTGTCCTTGTAACCATTATGTAATCAACTCCTCACAATCTATATATAAAATTTTCTTATGAAAACTAAAGTCAGTCAGTCCGCCCATTCTATCCGGTCGATTTCCTTATTTTTTTTAACTGAAAGGTTTTCGTGCACAGATTTGTCATCGGGTAATATAAATCACGTAACTTCCGCCTTTCTCAAATTATTTGATTTTTCAATTTTTTGTCTCTTTGAAGCAATCATATCTTTGGTTCTAATTGAGGTACGCAGTTCTAAAAACACTCTGTGGATCAACCGCTTTCTTTTGAGGCAATAACTACTTACATTGGTACATTGTGAGAAAAGTTATGAGTACATTTGTCTCCATGACGAAGATCTTTGAAGGACTTTTTAACAGTTCGGCGCGTAGTGTTGTTCCAAGGAATGTTTAATTCAATTTCTTTGTGTGATGTATTTTCAAGTGTTTTGTTGACATAATATTACATTCTATTATCACAGCAGATCATGTGCTTTGTTTCATTAACTCGAAATTTTGCAAATACATCCTTGAGGATAGTAACGAACAACACCATACTTTGTACATTGCGGGCGGAGCCAGTGGGAAACTGCTAGTTACTTTTAAAATGTATCTTGCTTTCTGTATACGTCGTCCTTAGGGGTAATCACCCGTTGGGGAAAGTCGAAATAGGTAATAAAATAGCTATAATTATAAAGCAATATAACAATAATAACAGACGTTGATAAACCAACTCTGAAAACGTTCGCAGAGCAGCCATTGAAATCCCCACTCGAAGTGGGAGTGCACCTCATATTACCACGTTACAGAGCAAGGTGTGTACATTCAACTACCACTAAAGAATTTCGAGTGTTACTCATTCAGTTACGCCGGGCTGAGTTGCTCAGACGATTGAGGTGCTAGCCTTCTGACCCCAGCTTGACAGGTTCGATCCTGGCTCAGTCCGGTGGTATTTGAAGGTGCTCAAAAACGTCAGCCTCGTGTCGGTAGATTTATTGGCAAGTAAAAGAACTCCCGTGGGACTAAATTCCGGCATCTCGGCGTCTCCGAAGACCGAAAAAGTAGTTAGTGGGACGTAAAGCAAAACATTATTATTATTATTATTATTATTATTATTATTATTATTATTATTATTATTATTATTATTTTGAGTAGTCTTGCGAATTTCAAACTTTAATTGAGAAAACAGTATCGTAAGTGGCATTCTAAGCGGTCCAGCAATGGTTTTTCCATCATTTATTGTGCCACTCCATCAAGAAAGCTATGGTAAGAGTTCGGGTTTATTTCAATACTGTAATCATACTCTAATACCATGTAATGGGTGATAAATGCAGAACTCCTGAACTTCTACAGGAATTTTGCTGAACTGACCGTGATATTTCTTTCCACCCTTGAATCCGGGAAAATCCCGGTTTTCTGTGACGAATGGCAACTTTACTAATGGATTCCATGGTGGAATGCAGATACATCCATTTTATTCGAATAATTGATTTACAATTTGTTTTACGTCACACCGACACAGATAGGTCCTATGGTGACAATGGGATGGGAAAGGCCTAGGACTGGGGAGGAAGCGGCCGTGTCCTCAATTAAGCTACAGTACGAGCATTTACCTGGTGTAAAAATGGGAATCCACGGAAAACCACCTTCAGGGCTGCAGATAGTGGGGTTGAATAATTGAATATTTAAACATATGAATAATATAACATAATGCAGTATAACATATAATAATAGAATTAATAATATCTCTCTGATAGAGCGAGTACCTAAGAGAGAATCAAGGCACAACATAGCATATTTACAATAATGTTAAATTTAAAATATGGTACTTAAGCATACTTTGAAATGTTTATCAGGAACGTTGTAAATAACGAGATAGGTGGTCGATGAACAATAGCCTGGTTAATGGATTGTCAATTAACGTATTTCATTTCATATTTGGGACAAGTTCAATATCAAGATTTATAAAGGAAACTTTGAAAGAAAGTGATTGAGAATAGCGAAGATTCTTCCAAGGAAGGTGAGACTGTCAATAAAGGAGATCTTTATTTCCATCTTATTTCGGTATCCATTTGTAATTTCTTACTATTGTGAACGCATTTCATAGTTTTGGGAAGATAATCCTACTGTATCAATGTGCTGTACAGGGAAAGGTTTCTAGAGAGAATCAAAAAATTTAGGTACCGAGAGTGTGAAGAATACTTTAACACCAAATTCTCACAACAGTACGGAATTCGGAAGCTGTTTTCAAGCCTTCTTTTTTGTTTCTTTGTTTTTGAATGGAGAGAATCATTTTCACATACTTTCCATAATTGTTTCAAGAAATTTTGGGAGAAAGAGAGAACCCTTCGTAGAAGTATACTTATGGATATCAATCGCCACATTTAAGGAAACTGAAATGTTTTGTGCAACGCTGTTGCCTTTAATGTAAACACTACGGTGCTGTTATTTGTTATAAATGATCACTACGCTGCGTGTTATTGCGTCTCATGCATAGAGCAGCTCATTGTACTGTATTTGTTTATATAAAAATAAAGTTGTTTGTCCCTACGTGGCAGTACTGTAGCAACCTCGGTCACCACTAACTTTATTCCTGACAAATATAACTGAAGCTGTAAAGTATTATTCCTCCTCCCAGTTTTACTTCCTTTGACATAGGAAAGTGTTTTCAAAATAAATCCGTACCAGCCTAAAGATTTGTCGAATTTACTGTACGCTGAACTCACGAAAAGTACCACTAACTAAAGATTATAGCATTTCTAAATAATTACTACGAATTAAAAATCGTTAAATACATACTGTAGCACTTCATATTTGATTAGTGCTGGCTTTCTTAACTGAAGTAACATCTTTCTATTATAGCAGTTGGACGCAATCAAGGACAGCATATCCATTTATAGAGTCTCTTCGTCTTCAGCGAGTGTCTGTAGGCCTATCTGTTTTGAGTCTCTTTTGACGCTTAAGCCTTTCTCACAGGATGCTGTGAATCTTTGAGAATCTTTCTACATAAATTTCAGAGACATTGAGGTGTTTTGCCTACACTATTGAAAGAACACTCAATTTATTATTATACTGACTTGAGTTCAAGTACATAAACAGCTTATTTTTTTTAATGCTTCCGTACCAACCTAAAGATTTGTCGAATTTAATGAATTAACTCACCAAAAGTACCGATAACTAAAGATCACAGCAGTTGTGAATAATGTAAGAAAAGGTTTCTAACAAAGGAACATACAGAGCTTCTAACATGGCGCGGCTTCCCCTTTTCAAGTTCTTTTTTCAACAACCTTCCTTCCTCCGTCCTGCCAAAGAACTTCGCCTCGTCAATCCTGGCCTTCCGGTCCCACAACCAAAACAGGTTCAGACCAGGCTATAGGTTTGAACGTAATACACATGAAACAGGCATAATTATACAATGTTATTAATCACAGGCATATGACAATTCAAGTCTCGTTTTCTCCATACGAATAAACTGTGGAATATGGCTCCGTGACGGATATCTTCTGACAGATTCCAATGAAATTTTATACCAGGTTGGGTCAAGTTGTCTCCATTTCGCTTGCAGTTTGCCAGCTCCAGAAGCTCGGTTCTCCCCACTCCAGCACGTGGTTGGTTGAAAATGTTAACCAGCGGACAGAATCTCCGCGCCTACACGTCGAAAAATGTCCGTCTATCCATGCTTGGTACCGACTTCACTCTAACTAGGCGCAGTATAGCTTCCTAACAGCCATTTTCCTCCTACATGCAATAATCCATTTTTAATGAACCCTGTGTGTTACTCATAATAATATGTGGCATATGGCGATATGTTACAGTATAGGAAACATAAAGGAGCAAGAAATGACCACCGTCTACTGTCGTCCTTCGTTAACTGTTAACATTTTCATATTTACACACATGGTTCAAAGTCTTGTTCGCCAATGTAGACATTTCGAACCCTGTGCTATACCTTACATTGGCTACAATGTTGACCTTGTTTAGCCAATATCTTCAAAGCAAATCGTATTGTGGTACAAAAAGACGTGCCTCGTCAGACCCTAGAAGTCGCTACTGGAGTTCTGACTGCAAGAGATAGACTCACCTATGTCATCTTCCAGAAGGTACACACATTTGGAGTACAGCTTGTGGTAGAGTGCAGATACGACGCCCACCACGACGTCAGCAGCGGGCAGCGCCTCGCTAGGACAGGCTACTATAAGGACGACCAGGAGCATCGACCAGGACGGTCCCATCCTTCTGGAAGAAGAAAACGTTACTTGTTCATTCTTAAATTCCAGTCATCAGTCACACCACTTATACGCATCAGAGAAACATCTTCCACAAAGATTTGTGGACTTCTTCAATACCTTCTGAGGACCATCAACGAAATAAGCAAGAAGTTTTAAAGTTCCTGATAATCAGTAAGCAGAACATCACCAATGCTGTAATCACATTAGACGGAAAAGCCATGAACGAGTGTCACAATTCATGTACCTGGGATGCTGGTTAACACAGGAATGGGGTCTGGATATAGGAAAAGAAAACAAGAATCAGCATTGCTAGGAGCATGTTTCCGAAATTAAAACATCTCGTTTGCAACCATGATGTCCGATTGGAACAATCTTTCACTTGTTGTGAAGTATCATGTTTTAACGGTGGTGCCTTGCGGTGTCAAAGGATGCACACTAAAAGCTTCGTCAATGAATATACTGCGGGCTTTTGGAATGTTAATGTATCGCAGAATATTCAAGATGCTATGGACCGACCGCGTTACAAACCGGGAAATCATCTGAAGCCTTAACACACGCAGAATGCAGGAAAGAAGCATATTTCGGTCACATCTTCCGAAATGATAAATACAGCCTCATACAACTGATATCTTGATAAAACGTTAACGTATCAGTACACCATACTTACTTTACTCTTTAAAGCCTAGGGTGCCCCTAGTGTCTTAATCCAAACTACATACATATATACGCATCATACTGTTCCCGTTTCTACTTTCAATAAGGGCTCAATACATAGTCTACATACATACATACATACATACATACATACATACATACATACATACATACATACATACATACATACATACATACATACATACATACATACATACATACATACATACATACATACATACATACATACATACATACATACATACATACATACATACATACATACATACATACATACATACATACATACATACATACATACATACATACATACATACATACACTGGTTTTTATGTGTTCCAGCATTCAGTCCGTACATTCCAGTGAATTAAGGAATTTCACAATTTTCTATTTGCAGCTAGCTCAATTCCTTGTTCAATTCCACAACTCTAGTCATAAAACCATTCAAAACTGAGTATAACCATCACTACATCAGACTCCCTCTACTCATCTTACCTTCGCAGCAGACTCTATTATTCTCCTAAGAAACCTATTCTCTTCCATTCGCCTCACAGTGCCGCGCCACCGAAGCTGGTTTATAAGCATAGTTCCTTCCTAACATTGCCTTTATCTCCTCAGTGCGAGTATCCGCCTACCATTGCCCTATCTCTTTGTATCAATAATCTTTCTCTCTGCTTTAATGTCTGTTATTTCCAACGTGTGAATAAGTTATCTTGAATCACCCACAGTTTACAACTGTACAGCAAAGTCGGTCTGACACTAAACCTGTGTAAAAATATTGTGTTCACTTCTGGTGTACAAAATGCCGTCGATCACACCTGCACACCTTGCTGCACCTTCACTTAGAGTACTGTACCACCATCCTGGAAGAATACACTTTCTAGGTGTTTAAAATGATGCACGTGTTCCATTTTTGTATTCCCAATCTGACAGTCAAACCCATTTTGATGTCCTTCCCACTGCCTGTTTTAAATTTTACATCAACATCGTAATCAGTGAATCTTATATACTCTTATTTTTTATTTTTCTACCGCCTTTTCCCACACCTGTGGGGTCACGGGTAAGAACTGTGTCGCACATGCGGATCTGGCCCTGTTTTACGGCCGGATGGCCTTCCTGGCGCCAACCCTATATGGAGGGATGTAATCATTATTGCGTGTTTCTTTGGTGGTTGGTAGTGTAGTGTGTTGTCTGAAGATGAAGAGGAAAGTGTTGGGACAAACACAAACACCCAGTGTAAAATCCCCGACCCGGCCGGGAATCGAACCCGGGACCCTTTGAACCGAAGGCCTCAACGCTGACCATTCAGCCAATGAGTCGCTGAATCTTATAAAATAATATGATATACGATATTTCGTCTACAAATGTGTTCATTAATCAATCGAACACAAAATACTGTACAACAGATTGAAAGAAAGTCGGCCCGACAAAAATGGCATTCATACTAACAGAATAAATTCCATGAATAGTCATAAATTGTCTGCCTTGTGTTCTCATGGTTAACTTCATGCCTTCATGAATTTTTGTGATCTTTCCAGAAGTTGCACATTATGACAGTCGACCCGAATGTTTGTTATCTTTCACCAATTCCCGGCCTTCTTTGAGTGCTTAAACCACTCGGATGTTCTGTCCACGCTTAGAGCTTTGTCACCAAAAATCTCTTTTACCATTCTACAGGTTTTGCCTACAGTTTTATTGAGCCTGAAGCAAAAGTAAATGTAGAAATTGTTGCTTCTTAAAATCGGCCATTTCGAAATTCGTAGAAGCACAAGAACGCGGCACCGACTTTTGGAAACATGCGCAGTTACGAGGACGCCAGTTGGCAGACTGATAGTTGAAACATGTATCAAAAGAAAGTTAACATCAGAACTTGGTTCCGTGACTTATTCACGCGAGATATAAAAAATATTGGAAATTCTGCGTAGTATTTTGTACAGTGAGAACATTTGAATTAAGAACCAGCCACACCGTTCTTTTCCGATCTGAAACAGAACAGCTGTCTGCTGAGTTCTATGCACCGGAGGTGCGCTGCACATCTGCTCTGCTTTGGATTCAAGCTTGTTTTCGAATGAGTGCCTTTCGGAAGACGCGTTTGAGAGTTAGTTTTCTTTTTTTTTTTTTTTTGGATATTTTTTGAGCTGGACATTGAAATCTCCCACCGAGATGATTGTATGACTTTCCAAAATTTTAGCTAGAATGTCTTCCAAGTCTTCCCAAAATGTATCGGTCTCCTCTGGTCTTTATCGTTCGCAAGGTTAATCCATAAATTTACGTTCACGATTGTGTAAACTTTATTTGTGATTCGGAAGTAGTGGCGTGGTGATTCAATCTGGAACCTTCCCGCTGATAATGAATCCTGTGGGAAGATGTGGAACAGATTTCATTACATGATTGTCCGTTTTACCCTTCGATACTCTATAATCTTGTGACTTAAAGGCAGTCTCATCTGTAAATCTTGTTACCTGCTTCACCGTAACCGAGATCTGATGCTGAGACATACTGTCATGGAGGTGTTTCAGTCTACCGACAATCAGAAGACAATTCATGTTGAAGGTTGCAAAGAAGTTCGGGCTTCTGCATCTACGAGTCTTCGATATCTGCAAGCATGTCGGTGCAGGCTGCTCAGAATACAAAGGCCTGCATGCGTCTCTCAGGGCGATGAAGGACTGGTTACCACCTGAGGTAGTAGCTTCTCCATGCTTTTGACAGTTGATAAACTGTAGATGGGGCGATGCTGCGTACCAATCAAGTTCCTACAAAGATTGCGAGCTATGGAAAGAGCTTGACGCTCGGCATATTCTGAAATTTCCTCGATACCTTATGCTTCCGTTGTAGCTAAAACTACGTTTGGTCCTACTTGTAATTAAAGTATTGTTCAATATTAGTTCAAAATATTTACCCTCCAATAAGTTGTATTGTTGAGAGTTTCACTGATGGTTACCCAAGTGCCATGTCATTCCTATTTGCCTGTGTCCTTCCACACCACTCTACTACACATGCATGCATACATACATACATACATACATACATACATACATACATACATACATACATACATACATACATACATCTTTATTATAGACCATTATGCCTTTCAGTGTTCAGTCTGCAAACCTCTATGAACGTACTAAACACCGCCACAATCCTCTATTTGTAACTAGTTCCGTGGCCTCGTTTAGTTTCATACATCTAATCGTTAAATCGTTAGAAACTGAGTCTCACCATCATCGTCCTGGTGTCCGACTCGTTGGCTGAATGGTCAGCGTACTGGCCTTCGGTTCAGAGGGTCCCGGGTTCGATTCCCGGCCGGGTCGGGGATTTTAACCTTAATTTGTTAATTCCAATGGCCCGGGGGCTGGGTGTTCGTGCTGTCCCAAACATCCCTGCAACTCACACACCACACATAACACTATCCTCCACCACAATAACACGCAGTTACCTACACATGGCAGATGCCGCCCACCCTCATAGGAGGGTCTGCCTTACAAGGGCTGCACTCGGCTAGAAATAGCCACACGAAATTATTATCGTCCTGGTCTCGCTCTACTTCTCTAATCCTCCATAACAGAGTCCATTATACTCCTGGGTAACCTATCCTCCTCCATTCGCCTTACATAATTCACCACCGAAGCCGGTTTATGGATTCAGCTTCATCAATCGAGTTCATTCCTAACTTAGCATTTATCTCCTCGCTCCGAGTATCCCCCTGTGGGTGGGGGCGGTAGAATAACACCCACGGTATCCCCTGCCTGTCGTAAGAGGCGACTAAAAGGGGCCCCAGGTGCTCTGAACTTTGGAGCGTGGGTTGGCAACCACGGGGCCCTTAGCTGAGTCCTGGCATTGCTTCCACTTACTTGTGCCAGGCTCCTCACTTTCATCTATCCTATCCGACCTCCCTTGGTCAACTCTTGTTCGTTTCCGACCCCGACGCTATTAGGTTTGCGAGGGCTAGGGAGTCTTTCGTTTTCACGCCCTTCGTGGCCCTTGTCTTCCTTTGGCCGATACCTTCGTTTTTCGAAGTTTCGGACCCCTTCCATTTTTCTTTCTGATTAGTGTTATATAGAGGATGGTTGCCAAGTTGTACTTCCTCTTAAAACAATAATCACCACCACCACCACCATCACTCCGAGTATCCTCCTGCTATTGTTCCTACCGGTTTCTACTAGCAATCAATCACACTAGTTTCATGTCTGTTACTTATAACTAGAGACGGGAATTTGCCTATTTGCCTATTTTATTCCTGTGTTCAGAAACGTAGGCTTTTGAGATATAAATCCATTTTAGGGTCTTTTTAGCTATATTTCGTTGGTTTCATTTTGCCTATAAATGCCTATTTTAGGGGTTTCTGCCTATCTGAGGTATAATTGCCTATTTTATGCCTTTTGACTGAATTTGTTTTTAAAAAGCAATTTTCTTCCAGTGCATTATACTGTAGCTAGTGTGCTCGACAGAAATATATTCTCTTTTCTCAATACCTGTTTACCCCACGAACAAAAATGGGAATTCTCAGAAGTCACCACAAACAGTTCTAGGGAAATTTCCATCAGGAAAAACAAGAAACAATTTGATCTCGAAAACTTCAACCCTTCCAACCCCCTAAGACAGGGCCTCTCAAACGCCCAAAATCTCACGCGTGCAGAGCGAGGCGCAAGAGCTCCGTGCACTGTGCATCGGTGCCGCTCGGTGCCGCTCGGTATGGCTCGGATCAACGCTTCGTCTCTGGGCTACTCGGCTATGCTCGGCTCTACTCGGCTATACTCGGCTCAACTCAGCCCGGATTTGGAGCGCTACGGCGCAAGTGGGGGAGAGGGAGACAGGGGGAGCGAGCGAGACAGGCGTGAGGAAAGAGAGAGTTAGCGCTATTGCTCCAAATCGAGGAGTGGGGGGTCTGCACTCTGGTCAACCAAGCCAAGTCGTCTTTTGCACCGTGCACAGTGCATGCACCACGCGCATGCACCCTGAGAGGCCCTGCCCTAAGACATATGCGAGAACCAGTTAGCGTCGAATTACTGTATGTTGCACAACCCATATGCCCTGTACATCCCTTTCGATGAGAACTGCTGTATGCGTACGCTTTATGTTCAGAACGTGTTGTGATTTATTGTGAAGAAGAACAAGAAGAAGTGTGTTTGCGGCAATGCCCAAAGAAAAATCGTCGACGTCCTACTGGTTGAAGCCGTGGATCACAGGGGATCCCAATTTCACTACGGATGCAAGGGTAGTCTGTCAAGCTTGCTGTAAGGAGGCAAGTTCGTTTGTTCCTTTTATCTTTTTTGTTATTGAGAACTGCGATCGCATTTCATTCTAGCATTTATAGGCCTATTAATGTGTATATTGTGGCAAGTTGTTCTGTTGGAATGCTGTATTAGTCGGGAACTTTAAGAAATTTATATTGCTAAAATGTAAATAATCATTAAAATACTGAACGAGGAGTTAGAAGGCCGGTAGTTTCTTCTTACAGAATGGATGACAATTAAATTGGTATATTGAACTGTGGTTCATTTCCTGTGAAAATAGAGATTCACAACTGAAATGCAATTTTGAAACTCCGTTTACAAAATCGTTAATTCTATTACACACCAAGCCTTCGCGAAACGCAGGTTGCAGATCCAATGTACGATGCCACAGCATGTTTTACAAGATTGCCAAGACTGTCTTTACAAGACCAGGCTAGCGAAAAGACCGTTTGTCTGGATTGGTGAGGTCCGGTTAGTAACCGTTGTGCTTTGGAGAGGGGGGGGGGAAGAGGGGAAGGCAAAGAGAGTCTGAGGGGCGTAAGCTCCCAGGTTAGCGCAGCGAAGTCGCCAATAAGCCCCTAGCATCCCTTCTAGAGTCTTGCTAAATTGTGACATAAATAAGGTTATGGGCGCATGCCACGACAATTTCAAATTACGCGGTTTTTAATTTTCAGCCGGGCTGTGAGTGGCTCAGATGGTTGAGGTACTGGCCTTCTGACCCCAACTTGGCAGATTCGATCCTGGCTCAATCTGGTGGTATTTGAAGATGTTCAAATACGTCAGCCTCGTGTCGGTAGATTGACTAGCACGTAAAAACCTCCTGCGGGACTAAATTCCGGCACCTTGCCATCTCCGAAAACCGTAAAAGTAGTTAGTGGGACGTAAAGCAAGTAACATTATTTATATAATTTTCAACGAGGGTGGCGGCCTTGTGGGTACACATGATGCAGGATCTAGTGCCGGCAACAGAAATTAGTCTTAATGGCAGCTGACCTGGCTGAAAAAAGCCGGCAAATAGCAACGAATAAAATGTTCACAAATCTGAGATTTATAGTGCCTCCGTTTTCATTCTTCTATATAAGTAAGAATATTGCTAGGGGCAGCTTGGTGGATCCTTGACAAGCATAAAGGACGGATCTCTCCTCTACGCTACTCCGGTATAGTTTCACGTCTTTTTAATTCTATTTTTCACCCCGTGAACTCGACACGATACTGCCAGATTATAACTGAAAATCCTTGAGGACATATTTCCATGTAAATTACGAATTACCTTTTTCCTACTTTAAAGTTTTGTACTTCTAGAAACATCTCTATTAGTCTTTTTTTATGAAACATGTGCATGATATATACTAAGCAATATTGCCAATTAGGCCAACTGTTGAAATTTTTAGATATAGGGACAATGTAATTTATGACAATTTTATTACTTTTCAGATCAAACGTGAGAAAAATAACACATAGATCAACTTAGAAATACTGCGATGCATCTAATACGAGTACAGAAATCTATATCAACGCAGCCTTTCTACCAGTCCACTTTGGGCAGCGACCAACAACCATTTTCTTCAGACCTATGCACTGTAATGTTCGGAGCTAATATGCCCCTGTATAAACCGGAGCATCTTCAAATTTCAACAAGTTGCCGGGAGCAATCACCAGGTTGGAGAAGAGTGGCATGTCCCTGGTGGGGTCATTTAGGAATGTGGAAGAAGTCTGAGAAAGTTCTGACCGAACCTCTGAGAAGGCAGCTGCTGTCAGCGAAATAAAACCAGATGAAGTGACTTCATTGAAGTTTTGTCCAATCACTTTATGTGATGTTCTCTCAGTACAAAAACATTATGCATGACAGAACAAGATTGTTACCGGGAAACATTGAAATGTTGCTTGTAAATTTATTTTATAGTAATTGTGTTATTAAATTATAAGTAATTTTTTCATGCCTATTTTTTTGCTTATTTTACACGTTAGTGCTTATTTAAATGCCTATTTTGGCTCATTTAAGAGCCTATATGCCTACCTATTTTAACTGTTTTTAGTGCCTATAATTCTCGTCTCTACTTATAACTTACGAATAATATATCCTGAGTCCACCTAGCTTTCGCTCCCGTAAAGCAAAGTTTGTCTGAAAACAGACCGATATAAAGATAATTTGGTCCGGGAGCTGACTTCCTTCTTACAGAATACTGTTGATCGCTCACTGCACATAGATTCAATCTCACTTACTATACTACCATCGTGGGAGAACACACATCCTAAACACTTGAAATTATTGACCTGTTCCAGCATTGTATCCCTAATCTGGCATTCAGTTCTCAGGCATTTCTTACCTACCGACATCAATCGAGGTTTTGAAAGACTAGTTATCATACCATACTCATTGCACCTATTTTCAAGTTCTATTAGACTGCAGGATTTCGGCACAATCTGCCATAACAAGTCTTCAGCATAGGCCAGACTCTTACTACATTTGAAGTTAACTAAATCCCTCCCTGTCATCTTATACCTTTCAGCAGATGATCCATGTAAACTATGAATAACAAAGGTGAAAGTTTAAAGCCTTGTCTAACCCTTGTAGGTACATGGAACCAAGAACTCCTTCTGCCATCAATTCTTACTGCAGCCAAATTGTCAACATAAATGCCTTTGATACTACACGTCCATCTTTATTCGCCACTTTCTACAACTGTTTACCAAACCCCCTCGTTTTCCCAAGCGGCAGTAAACATCCGCACAATTTACAAAAATGTTTTTATATTGGTACAGGGCGATTTTGAACGTTATTTCTTCGTAATTCTAGACAGCAGTAGATATCATACTGACTACAAGCATTGCAATACACGATAAGCATTTCACATAAATCATTCCAGCGCTATTCCTAGTAAAGACCACCATGTCATTCTTTCTATATCTATCGTATATCAGTTGTAACTAAGGAATGTGAGGTTTGGTGCTTTATTTGGATCACTTCTTCCTCATAATTTATCCTTCGGTACGGTCGATCTCCCCATACTCTATAGCGGAACTCACCTCACTCTGATGGTTAGCGTGCTGGCCTTTGGCCACCGGAGTCCCGGGTTATTCCCGGCGAGTCGGGAATTTTAACCATCATTGGTTATGTTCCGAGGTATCTGTGGAACAGCAGAGGTGAAAGAAGGTGCGGGGGTGAACAGGTCTCAGGCTACGAAATTAAAGTTAATTTAAAATTTAACAAGGTTATATTTTCTTAGCAAAATCAAGAAATAACAATAAAGGCAGGTACGGAGTAGCAAGATAACAAATTACAATTACAGTATTTACAGGATTTGGGCTTCGAGCCCCGAACTCACAATTCTTGGGTGATTAGCCCAACTTTACTCCAAAATAAGTTTTAACAGAGGGGCAGAAAACCCCATTCATGCCCAGGAGCACTTGCTCCAAATTACACAGAAAAGCCTCCTCGAGGCATACAACACTCAATTTTCAAGAAAGAGCCAGTTGCTCTTAAACCTTAAGCCTATCAAAGGCCACACCAAACTCCACCTTCAAGTTGTCCTCCAAGGACATGAAAACAGGGGTAAAAATACCCAACCTACTGAGGCCTATCAAGCAGAGAAACAGAAATATTACATGGCCTCGACAATACCAATTTGAAAGGAGGCGAAGCTGCACTCCTAATACATTTTGTTTAAAACCTATTTGGCACTAGGCCGTTGATGCAAGGGCTAATCCCATACTAAAGAGGTGACTTATATGAGAAGACAATTTACATTACGCTAGACTGGAAGAAACGGTTGAGAAAATAAGTTCACCTCAAAGCAATATGAGTGGGAACTCGAGAGGGTTAAGCACTCTCTATCCCAATATGTAGCTTTAAAAGAAAATAGATGCTAGGAGTCTTTACATTTTAGGGAAAGTTACATGGTGGAAACGCTTCGGACCCGCCCCGAGAGTTAAACTGCTGAGCTAGCAAGAAAAGAAGTTACTAAACGGCCATTACCTTGACGTTGAACTGCTGCCCGAAGAAAGAGGCGCTTCCCGCCCCCTGCTACGTATTTTACACTTTGAAAGTTGGTACTGAAGTGGCGCAGAGACCCGAAAATCAGCAGTTTATATACTCTCGTGGAAAGTTCGAGGCGTTTGCGGAAATGAGAACACCCGCCCACAAAAACTTTATTGGCTAGGGTTAAGCAAGATATTCAAGTTGGAGAAGATACATCTGATTGGTCAGAAATTAATTAAAGAAATTCGGGATTGGCTAAATTCAAAACAAGGGGAAAGAAAGGGTTATACAGCCAACTTAAACAATTACAGAAAGAAATTTAACAAGAAACAAACTTTTGAAATAAAAATTCCTCCAAAAAAACAGTTCTTTCACTTCGCACTAGGGTGCACCATTGTAGTTCTTCAGTAGTGTCCTCTAGAAGAGAATGTTCACACTTCTTACTACAGGCAAAACAAAAATACATCGAAAACGACCCAGTTCAGAAACTTCAAAATTTCCAAGTAGTGACATCTTCTGAGAAACTTGAAAATTAATACAGTAGATAAAGTTCCGACTTCCTCCAGCAGAGGAGTTCCAACTGGCGCAAAGTTTGAATTAGCGGCGTGGAGGTGTACCGCCCGGTACAGGTTAATTTCGCTGACAAGGGGGCTGGGTGTATGTGTCGCCTTCATCATCATTTCATCCTCACCACGACGCGCAGGTCACCTACGGGAGTCAAATCAAAAGACCTGCATCTGGCGAGCCGAACTTGTCCTCGGACACTCCCGGCACTAAAAGCCATACGCCATTTGAATCGGTTATTTGAGAAAGCACACATGTCCACTACTACTAGTTTTGAGAAAAGTGGAAAAAACTGCCTACAGCTTCTAATGTTTGGAATTTGTGTCTAAGTTTTACACCGATTTTTTATCACATCTTTTTTAATAATTCTGGTCATTTTTGACAAAAAAAAGTTTTCAAACAAGAGTGATATGGAGACTGAAAATCACTGGACATGTGTGGTTTCTCAAATAAAAGAACTCTTGCTTGCAGAAACATAACAAAATGAGGTTATTTAATGCTTACAAGCACTTAAGCACACTACATATCACACCTTTATTATATAATAAAGTTACATATTAAAATTTCCTTTCATACAACAACTTTACATTCAAAAATTCAGAACATTTTCTAACATTGTCCGTCTTAACAATATCACTTATTATAGTTACTTATGGATATCTTCCCTGTTAACAACAACGCCAAGAGGATGTCTTGTCATGCGTTTTAGTCAAAGTCCTCAGATGCGTCCTGCCTATTAACAGCAGACCAGGAGAAAATCGTGACGTAGAAGCTGTTGATTTCATCCTCAATGGGTACATATCTATGTAACTTCTTCACATCTTCGATTTTTTGCTCATTGATTGGGAGACGGCCTTCTGGGTATGCTTTCACAGTGGGTAATGATGGCACTGAAGATGTTGCGGACAGCCGAAATGTATGACTTACAACACTGTCAATGTAGGGCCTTGCAATTACTGATCCATTCATGTCACTGTTGAAGGTAAAATGATTAAATTTGCTTATTTGGAAAGGTACTTTGTGTTCTCTATCTAAATGCTTACCACACGATTCTACAGAAATAGTATTTTTCTTGTAGAACTGGGGCCACCATGTTTTGAACTGCAGTATGTTATCAGAGGTTTCCACCATAATGACTGTAAACTGATTGTTTTGCTCGATGTTATTATTAGTTCAACATAATCCGTCAGCAAATAAATTCAATCGGTCCTCCTCACCTACCTTTTGATGACACTGAAATCTCGATCGCAGGACATGAACGAGTGACCTCGTGTAGGGAAATAGTGGTGTATGACATTGAACCGACCTTGGCATGTCATTGTTAGCCACATTCGTAGGACGGTGTGGTTTTTATTTTATGCACCACAAGCATCGGAAAACACATGTAATTCCCTCACGTCATGTGGAACACTTTCAATGTATTGCATAATAATAAAGTTAATATTTTAGGTTATGTTGTGTATACTTACTTGCATGCTTCCCCACGATGTCTTTCTTGCACTATGTCCTTCCTCCAGTTTTCATATTGTAAGCCCTTAATGCGAGCTCTCTTTATAATCTCACATTTGTACTCTACTTGTTTACGTCCCTTTTCCCTTCCCTTAAGGTCCATATCAACATTCGATTCTTCCATGATGAACTACAACAACAGCGACAATTATAGAGACCAGTGTCATTGGTTCATATGGTTGTCACCAGAAATGTTTAACTGAGAAACAACTCATGTCCTGGACATGTGCGCTTACTCAAATAAACACGATTTTCAAGGCCCCAGTAAAACCCTTGAAATTAGGCGGACATGTATGATTTCTCTATGAGAGATGCGAATACATATAATGTTCACAAATATGCATTAAAACCATTTTGTCCAAAAATGGACATGTGTGGTTTCTCAAATAACCGATTCACTTCATTTTTTTTCATCGTATATGACACTGTTGACCCCAAATCCAAAGCATCCAAAATAAAACAAAACATGTGACTGAAGTGCATTACATACATCCGTTCATCGGTACAGTGAAATATTAATATTCTTTCTGATTGACAACTGGGGACACTATTTGTAATATTAGGCCTATATTGACTGCTGTCACACGGTTCATATACAGTACTGACTTTCATGTGATTTCTATCAATACTCTATGATAATAGGCTACATTACATCGTGGAATTAGGTTCTTGCGTGTTCATGTGACACAAAAGGTCATGTTTAAACAGTATGCGGTACAGTCAGACTGCGTCACTGTTCGACTAACTATAACAACTTTCTATATAATTACTGAACTATTCATTTTTGATTACTAAAAACTTAATTATTCCTTTCGGAAACATTTTCAAGGCGGTAAAGACGTGCTCAGTTCGCCCGGAAGGACGTGGGTTCGAATCCCCGTCAGGAAGTCGTAAAATTTAAGAAACGAGATTTCCACTTCCGGAGGTGTATATGGCCCTGAGGTTCACTCAGCTTACACCAAAAATGAGTACCAGGTTAGTTCCTGGGGGCAAGGGCGGCCGGGCGTAGAGCTAACCACTCTATCCCATCACGTGCCGAGGTTAACAATGGTGGAAGCCTTTACCTTCCACTCCTCCAAGGGCCTATATGGCCTGTACAGAGGTGACTTTGCTTTTGGAAACATTTTCATGTGCTTTTTACTGAGAAGTCCGCCTCTGTGGTGTAGAGGTTAGTGAGATTAGCTGCCACCCCCCAGAGAACTGGGTAAGATTTCCGTCTCTGCCACGAAATTTGAAAAGTGGCAAGAGGGCTGGAACGGGGTCCACTCAGCCTCCGGAGGTCAAGTGCGTAGAGGTGGGGGGGGGAGGATTCCCTCGTCGAAATGGTTTTCCGTTTTCTCAATTCTCCTCCACGCAAATGCCGCGATGGTTGCTAACTTAAGACCACGGCGGCTTCCTTCCCTCTTCCTTCTCTCTCTCTTCCAATCTTCCCATCGCACCCTCGCCCACATGGTCCCTGTTCAGCATAGCAGGTGAGGCCGCCTGGGCGAGGTATTGGTCCACCTTCCCAATTATATACCCCGATTCAAAGTCTCACGTTCTACGACACTGCCCTCGAGTAGGTAATTAGTTAGGATTCCTCACTGAGTACGAGGGAAGAAGCGACCCTGGACGGTAAAGAAGAAAGAAAGAAAGTGTGAGAATTTATCATCCATAAAGTTGTGAAAGAGACCTTAGGAAATCCTTAACACTTTTTCCTTGTCAGGAACATTGTAGTTCAGTTGATGCCAATATCCTCACGTAACTCAAATATGTATTATGTTCAAACAGTATTCTGTATATATGTCTCCGGAAGTAACACAGTAAATTCAAACAAAAGTGATATATCAGAGTGAGGTGAGTTCCGCTATAGAGTATGGGGAGATCGACCGTACCGAAGGATAAATTATGAGGAAGAAGTGATCCAAATAAAGCACCAAAACTCACATTCCTTAGTTACAACTTCCAATTTCCAAATCATTTATAAAACATGTATGTTGTTAAGTTAATCTGCCCCGTTCGGCGCTTTGGCTAAATATTCAGCGTACTGGCCTTCGGGTCAGAGAGACCAAGTGACGATTCCCGGCTGGGCCGGGGATTTTAATCACATATTTTAATTTCTGTACCTCAGGGACTGGGTATTTGTGTTCGTCTTAATAAACATCACAAGTCACCATAGAAACACGCAATAGTGAGTACATCTCTTCACATAGGGTTGGCGTTAGGAAATGCATCCGACCGTAAAATTAGCCTAAGTCCATTCGAAATGCCTACTCCAGAAAACAGCAAAACGACCAGAAAGTAGAAGAGAAAGAAGTTGTTAAGTCTACCACCCGGAGGCTGGGTGGAAGCTCAAGCGATTTCTGCTTTTAATTTTTAGTACATGGCGAAAAGCACCGTTAGCATAATGCTACTTTGGTGGTTTTTGAGGAAGTTTTGTGTTTTTTAAAATTTCATTGCGACGTATGTTGATTGTTCTGTTATTTCTAATGAGCGGAGTCGTATTTTTCTCAGCTATAGCGAAGATGAGTACGCAGTCCTAGGGCTTGTCACACCGATGCGCTGGATGTCACCACCGTCGCTGTTCACATTCCACGCAATGTGCTTACTATCCGGTATAGTATCGGTATAATCAACAAACGAAGGCCTGATCAGAGTTATGAGTATCGTCACATTGTGTTTCGTTAATGTAAACAACGACTTCAACTTGGTTTGTGGCAGAGACACCAACATGCTATGGCTTTAGGTGGTGGTCAACGCAAACTTCTGCCTGCAGAAATATCACCTGTATACGGTAACATCAGACTTGGAAAAAATTCTTTGGATTCAATCAATACAACATCTTACTACTAACTACAAACTACTACTAACGATGATGAATACAAGCGAGAGTGTAAACGTTTAACATTCAAAGTTTTGTGCCACACAACTTGGCCTTGAGCAGCGATCCAGCCACCTCATACTCCGACTCCTTCGTGCTCAGTGAGATTTCAGGGGATACAGACGAAACCTTCGACACACACGGATTCAATCACACTACGGCCAAAGAGCCCAGTACGAGTCGTAGCTCTGGCAAAAAGAAGTGCAGTGGGCTGTACCGTGTCACGGCTGTCTTGTAAAATCAGATAACGTGCAGAACCAATGTCGCTAGACCCGTTCGACGATGGCCCATTCCTAAGTACAATTGTCTCTTGGATGTTCACGTCATTGAAGGTGTACTAGTGGAAATTGAGACGCCCAACCAACTCAAATTCCATCTTCAACCATAACTCCACTCAATTACATCAAAATATTTCACCTAATGCTTTTTCATGCAGAGCATTTCAGAACATTCCTTGGATGCTGAAAAGACCGGAAAACATGTTCTTTCAGCATGCCCCGAAGTACGAGGGAAGATGCAGTCACTTTTGTTTCCTTGCGGTAATCTGTGTTGATTAACATCTTCGACAATCTGCAGGGCCGTTTTGAACAATGCGTGAGACGTAAGGATGTACATTTTGAACACATGCCGCACTGATGCAGCTATACCAGTACAGTCTATAAGTTCGTGGACTGGCGCCTACAGCGCAGGCAACACGGCGTACACTCATGTACTATAGTTAGTAACTTCCTGGACTGGCGCTTCCAGTGTAGGCAACACAGTGTACACATATAGTATGTACGTACTACAGTCAATATGTACGTGGACTGGCGCTAACAGTTCAAGGTAGTGATGGGCACTCTGTGACGGGGTCTCGAGATTTCTCGAGATTTCTTGAGATTTCTCGAGACTAGTGCAAGCACTGATTCTCGTGAGAAATTTCGAGAGATCTCGAGAGCATTGTCCCCTTATTGGACGGTGATCGGCGAGTCGTAGGTCTGCAGATACGGAGCTGAATGTTGTTTGTGCCGAGTATGCGAATAGCCAACGACGGGCACTCTCCATTCCGTAAATACGTCTCAACAAGTGACTAGAGCATTGATTTCTTTTATTTCTACAGAGGTCTGTTTTAACGCAATATAATATAATTATAAAGGATACACGTTCCGGCATTGTATGCAGCGGTAACTACGCGAATGAGTAGGCCAAGTACAGAAACTGACGGTTGCTGTATGTGTACATTGTTATCACTCATAATTTATCAGACCTCACATTCAATATCCATTCGACCAGCGTTTGTGTTTACCGACAGTATGATGACGAAGGAAATAATTCCTTGCAATTTTATAGAGTTTTCGCGTAGAAGGTACGTACTTCGGTATATGACGGTGCAATATGGAATTGTGTCTAAATGTACAAGACAACGTTAAGATTATGTCTGTAAGGTAAGGTAAGATAAGGTAAGGTAAGGTAAGGGTGTATTCTGCTCGAAGGCAGGCCCGAACCTCCGCAGAGGTGCGCCTGAGCCGGAGTTTACGTACGGTAGGGTGGCCAGTTCCTTTCCACTCCTCCATTCCCTTACCCCCACCAACAGCGCGTGGCAAGCCACCCAAATCTTGACCACGCCCAATGTTGCTTAACTTCGGAGATCTCGCAGGATCCGGTGTTTCAACACGGCTACGGCCGAAACGCAAATAAGTCGTGGACGTGAGATTATTTTGGAGAGATGCCTCACAGCACAGCCGCTGTGTTGTTTGAACAAAAGAAATAAAATACGTCAGCAGAAATACTTCTGGAATGTGCCGGCACTAAAAAAAATGGATAATATCACTGAAGGGGAATTGTCATAGAGAATACCTCCGGTCCGGTCTACATCACAAGAAGGTCGACAACATCTTATTTACAGTTATTCACAAATTATGCCGGGTTATTCAGCTAAGATGTCCGCCTTAAGTAAATCGTGAACCGTTTAAGTTACTGACATTCTGTTTTCTCTTTCGTGATCGTATTAAGGGGCTCACAGTTGAACGTGCAGTACTTTACCAGACTTTTGACAGAATTTATCGGCTCATACGTTTCCACATGAGAACATTATCTCACGCAATCACTGATGATATGCCCGGCTCCATGGCTAAATGAATAGCATGCTGGCCTTTGATCACAGGGTTCCCGGGATCGATTCCCCGCAGGGTCCGGAAATGTAATCATAATTTGTTAATTTCGCTGGCACGGGGACTGGGTGTATGTGTTGTCTTCATCATCATTTCATCCTCATCACGACACGCAGGTCGCCTACGGGAGTCAAATCGAAAGACCTGCACCTGGCGAGCCGAACTTGTCCTCGGACACTCCCGGTGCTAAAAGCTATACGCCATTTCACTTTACTGATGATATCAAGCTTACCCACGTAGTTACTGGGACGTCGTGGAGATCGCAGCACAAGAGAATCCGTCTCAAGATTCTCGAAATCTGTGACGTCATTCTCGAGAGTCTCGTTCGAGAGCATTGCCCATCACTAGTTTAAGGATAACACTGTCTTTTGACCTGTCTTTTTGCGTATTTTTCCCGTTGTAGAGATCCGGGCGATATCAACTTGATCAGCTCAAAAGTTTCGCTAGCGGGTTTACCTAATTTTTGGCAGAGCTTGATATTTGCCCGATGCTCAAACTACGACATTCTCAAGTTCCACCATTGACATTCAGCTACCCTTCAGATCAGATACTGTAGTTGTGCTTATGCTGTACGTAAGTAACTGCTTCTTGTCGGGCCTAGAGAATAACTGTCACGACATCCTCTGGTACAAACTCTCCACTGCAGTGCACCACAGCGACACTAGTCGGCCAGTTCAGGAACTTAATGACTCTACTACGTGTATGCGTCACTCTCGTCACCTTGCATGTTATGATAACGTATTCCGATGCTCAGAGCATGTTTGTAATTTCAATACCGTATGTTTCGCCTATACTCTATTTGAAATGAAAGTAATTCACTTTCGAGCTCAAAACAAACCATTATAAAGCTAATTCGGGTAACAAATATTTGAAAGAAATAAGCTCGTTTTCATAGAGCAACCTTTTTGGAGTACTGTGCGACAGGGGAGTTCCTGTAGAAACTAAGGATAAATATAACAGCAAAATTATCAGCCATATTGTACGTCACGACAAGGAAACAACATGCGCATAAGTTACATGCTACTGAGACAGAAATGCTGAGATGTGGGCCGGTAATATCATTCTATTGTTCAATGTGAGAAACGATCATATGTCAGCACCATTGCTGACAAAATTTCCGAGAGTAGGCTGAGATGAAAAGCCCACAAGAATGATTCGGAGATTAATGGAAATAAGTCGGAGGAAGTCCTCTTCAAGCTTAGATGACCGTTACAAATAAATACGGAAAACCCCAACTAAATCCAGAAAAAGGTAGAAAAGGAATTGCCGTCTTCAAACCGGGAGAGCCGACCCTAAATGAAATGGGTCAAAGGTCAGAGCAAAGAAAAATGTTTATTATATATGTATCATGAAACCGTTCACTACATCGTAATGAGCACGTCATGTTATCCTGTTAATACAATATGCCGTTTTCCGCGACATTCTACGATAAATAGTCCCATAATCAGCATGTTTTGCCCAGGCCGGGACACGATTGGCACTCTGCCGACTGGGAGAACTGAGGTCTAGTTGCGCGTAATGATAGCAAGGGGAGCTCGTACAGCGTGTCCTTGCAAAAATGCTTTCACTCCGCTGAGAGAGAAGAAAGAACACACACTACGCCGTGAGAGTATATTCAAGATAGGAGGAGGGACTTATCACGGCGTGTCAACGCATGAAATAGTAACTCTCTGCGATTTCCTCTACAAATCCAATGATCCCTACCTCCAGTCTTCAGTTGTTATTAAGAACAATAATAAAGAAAATTCAGAGCTACGTGATGGATATTTAGGAGGAAGGAGTCATATGAATCAGTGAATTTTATACTGATTTATGGTGTCATGAGAATATGTCTTTACATAATTAACGTCTCACTAATGACGCACTCTATGCGGGTGCAGCTAATTACAAACAGATGTTGGGGTCTTGACCGTGAGACAGAAACCTAGGAATCCGCACGGCATGGCGTCTGAACCTAAAAATTATCCAGTGATGCTTAAGAGTTTGCGAACAACCCTACAATGCGATCGGGGTGAAATGTAATCAGTAAAAATAAAAATTTTAGAGCGTTCATTTGATACCTCAATCGACTTTGATAAGCAAGTATTAGCGGACCGATGTTTGGAAAGTAGGCGTGGTCTTCCACTTCCACTAGAGCCAGGCCACTTCCTCTATATAAGAAAGAGCTACCTACACAATATATTCTACATCTTGTGCGGGTATGCAGTGACTTACGTATGCAGTGTATTCATCATCTTGTGCGGTTCGCATGTACTTTGTTACCCAGTGATCTTCGAACACGGTATCAATTACTGACTTGTGCAATTACTCGCCCGAGTATACAGTATGATTAAGTGATTCATTCAATGTGAAAATTTACTGTTATGGGTGAAATGACGCAAATCTAATGAAGCGAGTGCTATTCAGTTACATTGCACTGTGCTGTAATGGGGATACGTTTATTATGTACGATTTGATTTGTACGTAACTTAATTAGTACATGGGTGGTGCCATATGAGTGCCGATAACGTCGCGGTAGCATATTCGGGAAGTGAAAATTGCTAGTCGAAATAGCGGCTTATGTGTGTGATACTGACAGAACGGTCAGCGTCTGCTAAATACCATAAACCCAGTGAGTAGTATGTCCTACGAATAGCCAGTGCCGTGAATCAGGCAAATGTAGTGTCAGTAATACACCAAGTGTTAGACTAATCAGAAGTGTTAGTGTATCCAGAGACAGTGTTCGGATGAACGTGTGATGCTCCAATATCTAGCTGATTATTATGAACTGTGATAGGCAAATGAAAGGGGAGTAGGTAACGATCCACAGGATTAACATCGTTACTAGGCTAGTACACTCGAACAAATGAGTGGGGTTAGTCACAGCAGATTAGTGTATGTCGCATAAACTAACATAGTAATAACAGAATACTTTTCCCCACGAGCGGAATCGTCGAAGCCAGGAAGGAGTCTAAGAGATTTGATGCCGTATGTCCACCTCCAGTTCATCAGAGACCGTCTAGATCATCCGACGCCAGTGGCCGATCCAAACAGTATGAACGGGCGTCCAAAGCAGACGAACCCAGGATCGTCCATCAGTGATGCCGCTATCATGACAGCCTAAGAACTATATGTGTACCTTTCTGACGACAACCGACCTCAACCTGAATCGATAAGTACATTTTCAAAATATTAAGCCTGAATTTCATATCACACCCCCATAAATGTAAACTTTTATGATAACTTTTATGCCTGCCAGTAAATTATAGGAGAGGTAATTGCCATAAGTTGTTTCAAAGGTATTGGAGTTTTCTTAGTATTATCAGATTTGACAGTGAATTTGTCTTCGATGGTTGAGTAACCATGTTTATTGTGACCCCGATGAAAGTAATGCATGAAACATTTATAAGATCCCAGAGTTGATTAAATGTGAAGCATTGTAATGAAGGGATTAGTGTTCATTAGATTATTCTCAGTCACCACCAATTTACAAATGGCTATGAGTCATCGAAAGGTCTTAAATTTATTTATTTATTTAATGCTTCATACGTAATGTAGGTGACCTCCCATCTGTAGTCTTAAGACCGTCGACCAGGCGAGTGTTATGATTCAGCTAAAATCCTGATGAATAGAGTCTTCTGAACAAATCTGCATGTGACCTGAGATACTAGTGTGAGGGACGGGAACCCATTTCGCATGTCAGTGTTTCGAAATGATTGGCCTTGTATGAAGATGGGAATCTCCTGACGATTATACCGGAGTGAGAGGAAATAGAAATGCCCCACATGAATATATTGATTTAAATTGATGTTGAGGCTGGTAGAAGCCAGGCCGTCCCAACAAGAGATAATACTTGTGCGATAATAATAATAATAATAATAATAATAATAATAATAATATGGGTTATGGGAGGAGACGTGCCGCATAAGAGCTGGAAACGAGACCAGTCAAAAGGGAGAACAGCTCAGCTGATAGCTACTTGGAAGATTTATGATCCTTTTTATGCGAGACGGGAGCGCCTTAAATGGGTTCCTTTGCCTGGCCAGAAATGGGAACCTCATGCGAGACGTTTGTTCTGTCTCACCATGATATAACATTCACAAACAAATTACAAATTACCATCGTCGTTGTCGAGTCAATGTTTACGAGATGAAGTAATTCCATTTTTCTTTCTTTATTAAATCAAATGGATGGAAGGGATTTCAGATAATGCACCCCGGATGTCTGAAGATCGTGTGTTCGATCCCACGTGACAATGAGGTCTATGGATCACAGACAGAAACTTGGAAGGATCGAACTTTCCAACTGCATTCTTGTATATACAAAATGTATTATTTTTTGTGTTCTGCCGTCTTTTTCAGATGATTGTTATTATTCCACGTCGTATGTTGTGTGTACGTATTTCTTGATAAAATTGTTGTTGTGCAGGAAGCCAACTTCGTGTGTGTAATCCGCTTTGTAATATATTAGTTAAGGGTATCCTGGAGAAACAAGCATTATGCGACAGTATAATATTTCACTAAGTTATTCAAATAGGAGTTAGATTCTAATGTGGTGATATGATTTTTACGATTCTTCGAAGTGTGCTTAATACCATGAATCCACGAAACCATGAAACCATGAATCATGATACATAAAGATAATCAGGAATAATGAATAATTACGTTTATTCCCCGCGTTTATTTAAAGTCATCATTGTGCAGTGATATAATAAGTGTTAGCAAATATTGCTAGTTCGAAGGGGGCGCCCTTTAAATAATGGTAAATGCGTATTAACGATATGATTAGAAAGTGCAATATGCAAATCAGGTAAATCAGAAACTGAAAATACATCACAGCGCTATCCAGAAAGCTAATGTACATATTTTCTGTAAACTAAGTGGCATATTTCTCATGTAGGCTATGAATTTATGTGTGATTTTCGCAGTCCATTAAAACTTTATGTTTTTAAAGTAAAGAGCACCATTCTTCTTATTTAGTAGTGAAAGTTGTATTCCTCTCATATTTTAGAGAACCCTACTTTCTAGATAAGTAATATAATGCCCATTTTATAGTGAACAGACCATTGACCAATTATGCTCTCGAGCTTATCCGTGGAAAGTGTGAAAGTAGAGGGGACGGGACTTCGATGCCGGGTTGATTTCCGAAGGTCTCATCCAACATATTCCGTTCAGACAATATTTGAGAAACTGAGATATATAATTATGCCCTGGAGCCCTGGACAGGTGCAATAAGACGAAGATTTTACAACAAACACAGTTATATAGCTCAAAAACTATATTGTAGTGAGACTTCAAAGACAACGTTAACTTAGTAGGGAGAGTGGATCAGCCATTATTTATCTGCTTACATTTGGATGTGTCATAAGCAGCTTTTCCTAACCGCTTGCCAAAATTCATATCTTACTAATCACGTTACCATCATTCAGGAAAAGATAAGGTCCAGAACTCGCAAGTAATATCGAATAATTTTCATATGGTGTGCACTCTATGGAATTTTCTGTCTGTAAAACTTTACAGTACTATGGCTTCAATGAAAAAATCAATGAAAATAAAAGCAATGGACTGACGCAATGGGGAAGTGATAAAGTAGAATTGCACAGTCCCTCTATATTGAATCTGATGGCGAAACATATCATAAAAGTCTACTGTAAACAACGTTATGCATTATCAGATGTAGAATTTTATGCTATCTAAATACGTACTGAAGCAAGAACGTTAAATAAAAGTTAAAACCATACGGACAAAGGAAGATTCCAAAGTGAGAACTCGCATTACTTTTCAAATATAGGGGTATAACATACGGACACTTCGTCCTTTTCTACATCCCCGGCTACATACAGCCAGTTCTAGAAGAGTTCAGGCAAAACACGAAATCTAAAAATATTCGTTTCATACATAATCTAGTGAAGACTAATCTGCCTTTCTGGAGATCTCTGTGAATTGAAAAACGTTCTTTATCCCTATCTATAAAATATATTACGAGACAAGCTTGCGTGTGCATCTACGTCTCACAGTCATCAAATACGTTTATAGCACTTCCCTGTCTGATCAATATCAAGTGTCTATTAAGTGAATGGATGGGTGAAAACACTCGTAAATTAATTTCATTAATGAAAGACTTGATAGAGATGTAGCGAAAGTTAATTACAGCTGATGCAAGAAACATACTTTCATGTTACGGTGTTGTAGATGTGTTTACGTATCTAGGACGTTCTGAGGTCTAATATGAAGAAGTGAGAAATTGAGATCTGAAGCGTGCACGTTCGATCACCCGATGTGGCGACATTATTGTCATCTTTAGCATTGTTTGTCAACCAGGGGAATGCGTGCCCCCAGGGGTACTTAGAGAGGACTGTGAAGAGATTTCGTGTACCCTTCGGAGATGCCTGGTACAGGTCTTTCTAGTTGACGCCGGTGAGTGACCTGCTCGTCTCTCTTTCTCACTCAATGTATGTGTGTGATGACAACGAGGTAGGGAGAGGGTGAAACTTGGAGTCTAGATAGTTTAGTCCTATCGAAGGGGTCTGCTCAAGGCTTAACGTTTCCATCCGACTGTCGAGGAGAGCTACAGGAATGATATGACGATTATTTCATGAAAATAATAAATGTCAAAGGTGACAAATAGATGCATACACATATTGTGTCACTTACGTTTCAAGTGAAACAACCTCTCTGCAAAAAAGCCGTATCAAGATTGAAATGGTTTACACACAAAAAATAATGGACCAAAATTGAATTGCAGAGGAATAGTTTGAGAAACACCTGAAAAGCTTGAGACCTAAAGGCCGACTGAGGAAATAAAACAGGACCTGGAAGGGAAAGGCGTGAAATGTTGCCAATTTTAAGAAGAATAAATCTACGTGGATGGACGGAGATGCAGAGCGCTATTAGACCGCAAGCGGGAAACTGGAGACGGTTGAATGATGATGATGATGAGGAGGAGGAGAAGGAGGATAACTTACGAGAGGCAAGGTGATTAAAATCGTAGACTCAATAACTATGCTAGTTTCGAATGTAGGGGCGTAAGACCGGCGTCTCGATAAGGAAAATAAAAGAATGTCATTCAGGATGAAACCTTAATGGTATGCAGACATTTACCAGCCTGATAATTTAGTCAAACTGTATTCTCGCGTGGTGAATGCGTTCTGAAATGTATTCGTCAGCCGGTGTGTACATTGTGAAAATTACGTGTCATGCTTCGTTCTTTGTTAGTTTTCCTCTTGAGTTATTTATCGCTTAATTGTTAGTGTTGGATTAATTAGATTGTTTTCTTAGGTGGTGAACTTTAAGTTTGTATAATATGTAGCTGTTTTTCAGCTGGTTCCAAAAATAAAAGTTATTATATATAATTCCTCGATAACGTATTAGTATATCACTGGGTCGGAGTAGAAATCGTAGCGTTTTGTAAATCAATGAATCTTTATGCACGTACGTTTACAGCACTACACTAATCATTAACACTAGCACAGCCGGTTGATTTTCTCCTCACTTAGTCGGTAATGTACTCGCCTCCTCGACAATGACCATCTGCTAACGTTGCGGGATGAAATCGATGCTGCGTCTGTGTTGTTGAGTTAAAGAAATCAGTGAGCCAAGGAAAACTCTCCTTCACTGTGATTATACAGACATAGAGAAAGAGAAAGAGAAAGAGAAAGAGAAAGAGAAAGAGAAAGAGAAAGGGAGTGGGGAGAGATAGAGGTAAAGGTGAAAATTTGGTTGAGTGCAAAGTCGGGGAAATAGGGTACGGAACAGTTTATCGGCTGAGTTCGTCAATAACATCTTTGATCAACTTAGCAGAATGTTGGCGTGCATTAACACATAGTAACAATACTGGACGTCCAGGCCATTTGTTTCCAGCAATGGTGGTCAGTCGTCTTAGCAGTTGGCTATACACAGTAGCAGTGAACGTTAAGTTCCTTGGAAGCAAATCATGGTGGATTCCATAAGACTGGCGAACCGGAGCATTCGGCTTACTCTACCATCTACGGTATATCGCACCAGGCGCAGTGCGTGTGGATTACTACTCATGTGAAAGTTTAAACACGATCACAACGTCCACCTTGAGTTTCACAGACGTTCATCTACATATCAACTCATTCAGAGAGTGTACTCGTGATTTCTATTATTTAATAGTTTTAAGGCATAACAGCCTCCTATTTTTGAGTAGGCCGTAAATACAAAGATATCCGTCTTACTGGGTTTACTGTGCGTAGCGGAAGAACAGGTGTTTTCAGGACGTACATAAAACTGTGGTTTGCATAAAACAATGCTCGTAGGGACAGCTGATTCACCTGGTATATATATATATATATATATATATATATGAGAATGATTCGGACAACCTTAAAACTTTTGCCGATAATCAGTCACCTTAAGCGACTGGAATATTTTCGATCTTCATCACCATGTACTTGTATAAGGAACTCAATAAATCCGCAATATCAATGAAAATGGATTTATGATGCATTTTAAAAATTATTATCTGTGTTTAATGAGAGATCCAGAATTTGTCTGGAAAGAATCAGGAGCTCTAGTTACATTTTTATTTCACTATTCAATGAATGAAAAGAAATATAATAAAAGTGAATAAATATAAAGTAAAGAAAATATTTAAGTATGTATAACCTATGCAGAGAACAAATGTTTCATCGTGTAAATATATTGTTTTGTTTTGCTATTTAAACTCCTTGGGACGCAGCCTGTCAACATGTATGCAAGCTTCATCAGAACAATAGAGTTACGTTCTGTGGTCAAATACACGCTAAAAAGATGTTTTAGTGCACTCTTCTGATGAAACTACATATAAACAACTGAACGTAGTTACGATAACATGAAAGTGATAAAAGAAAAACGATAACATTTTGGCGATAGGAGCTGTGATTGGTTGAAGTTCCTAGCGTTCTTTTTCAGGACTGGTCACAAATTCATGAGCTAAATCGTCAAAATATAATATAATATAATATAATATAATATAATATAATATAATATAATATAATATAATATAATATAATATAATATAATATAATATAATATAATATAATATAATATCGTGTGGCTATTTCTAGCCTGGTGCAGCCCTTGTAAGACAAACCCTCCGATGAGGGTGGGCGTCATCTGCCATGTGTAAGTAACTGCGTGTTTTTGTGGTGGAGGATAGTGTTATGTGTGGTATGTAAGTTGCAGGGATGTTGGGGACAGCACAAACACCCAGTCCGCGGAGACAAGGGAATTAACCCTTTAAGATTAAAATATCCGACCCCGCCAGGAATCGAACCCAGGACCCTCTTGAACAAAGGCCAGCACGCTAACCATTTAGCCATGGAACCGGACATCGTCAAAATAATATTTATACATTTCATAATATTTAGTATTAACATCCAAACAATATAATAATTTACTTTTCTAATCCATTCACTTAGTTCTAATTGCAGTTTTACGGCTGAATATGCACCAGTCCGGGTAATTTCGCAGCATAGTTCGTCTAATTCCGCGGTAGACCCTGAACTCATTGCCAATAACATTGCAAATAACACTACTTGAAATTAGTACCGCAAATAAATATTGTAGAAGTACTCACGTTAAAGAAGCCTCTCTTCCAAACACAGCGAACAGGATAACTTCCTATATTTCTTTATGCTACACCAAAGGGATCCACTGCACAATTTACAACATTTGGCATGAGAGAACAAGACTTTTAGAGGACTCAACATGTCTTCAGACCTTCTCATCCTGGAGTAAAGCCGTTGTTACTAAGGAATTAGCTGCACTGCAGATTTAGCCGAGCCTACCCATAAACTGTGTAAGATTTCCCAATTCTCTATTAGCCGGACCGATGTAGAAAAGGCGTGCTTGGTTCACCATCAGGAAGAATAAAAAAATTAGAAAATATATCAAATTCCAGGTACGCACATGGCCCTGAGCTTCACTCAGCCAAAACCAAAAGTGGGTTTCAGATTGACTCTTGAGGGCAAAGGCGGCCGGGCATAGAGCTGACGAACCAAGTCAATACAAATAAATATGAAAAATACGAGGGTTGGGGCATAAGTTATAGCAGTCATTGTTTCCCTCACATTTGCACGGTGCTACCATACAACGGGCATATATCCTGGAAAGCATGATACTCATAGTACATGGACAAGGCACGAGATGGCGGTGTATTAGAAAGCTAGCACGCACAGGGCGATGGGACTGTATTAGTGAGTCAGGCTCCGTGCAGAATGGATGTGACGAGCTAAGAACAGCGTGGGAAGTACTGGAACACCCGCCATGCTTACCGGACTTGTCTACGTGCGATTTTGATCACATCCCCAAAGTGAAAGAACCATTGCGAGAGAGGCGGTTCGGAACACGAGAGGATATTGACAACGCTGTGAAACATGAGAATGCAAAATTCACACATGTTGAGGCAACTGGCATGCGACGTCTCCCGCATCATAGGCAATTGTGGATATTATAGAGGACTACTTGAGGGTTTACCGTAAAGGATACTTTGCTCTCTGAGAATGAACATTATGTAATACAAGGATTTCCTGTCTGACAGTTTCGTAACTGTATATCCTACACCAGGTAAACCTGCATTCCCCTGCACTTTACGCTCCCTACTCCCATCTGTATATTTCCATTTGTCTGGTAGATCTCACATCCATGCCAGTAAAATTAGTTGCAGTGACTTATGCCCCAACCCTCGTATTATGGTATTAACAATCACATTTAACTATCAGTCACGATGTGTAGACCTTGAGAAGCAAAGTGAGCACAAAACACACATCTTCTCTGAATGCATTTCCTGGATATTCCTATCGTTTTATATCAGTGGGAGTTGAGTGGAATGGGGAGGTTGATTTTCACTAACCTTGAAGCTCACTGTGATAGGAAAGCTCCGTCATTTCCTCCATCGTTTGCTTTATCACTAAAATTCTGCAAATATAAGCAAAATAACTTTGCATGTGCACACGGGTCACAAGCAAACTGCCCGAACCTCCTTCGGAATCATTCTTTCTGATTGCGTACTACAAGTCACCAACAGGTTTGTGCTCACAGCTCACACATGTAATCTTTAACCTCACTCTTGAGCAGGGACTTCAATAAAATAGACAATATCGAAAGAGTTAAGAAGGAGACTTTTGACACTTTGTCCATAATTTGTAAAGAAATGAAAATACATTTTTTAAGATAAATTAAGAGCGTAAATTTTTGAGAAACGCAGACTTTCAACATGCACTGTGTGTGTGATGTTAGCAAGTTCTTTGCCATTAACCTCTATTTCCAAATCAGGATCTCTTGGCTTCTGCACTTATTACTATAGATTATGAACACCTAATCTAAGTAGGGTTTTTAAGACCCACTCCGTTTACGAGTATATCATATGACTGAACCAGTCCTCGGCAGATTACTGTCCTGCGAATCGGGCCGGAAACTCACCGCTCACCACCAAACTGACACATCTCAACCGATAGTTCGATAGTACAAAATTGAGGGTCCTCATAAGGAACTCCACAAAGGATGAGTGTTTTTTCGTCCTGTTCTTTCACCGTGAGGTCGTTTCGGACAGTTTGGTCTTATTTTACCGTTGCTTACTTGGTACCGCCCGAGGGTTACTTATATGGTAGCTTAGAATTAGACATACGACTCGAAGCAACATCAAACCCCTGTGACCGGCCGACTGGTAGCTCCCCAGTCTGGTTCACTCATTGAACTACCGAAGGGAGCTTCCAAAGAGAATACAGTCACATTACCGCGTAAAAAGTTCAGTGCCGCCTTTAAAAAACTGTCACTATCCCTAACCATGCATAATGGCCATTATATTGCATTGTTATTTAACCCTCTCGTGTATGAGGAGCCCACATGAGGTCGTTGGAATTTTTAAGCATTCTTATGCTTTAAAGAAAACATTACTTTTAGTCTCAGTAGTAAATTTACCCTATCAGCATGGAGGCACATGCCACAACACATAGCTTCTCTGATGCATTTGTTGGATATTCCTATCGTTTTGAATCACTGAGATTGTATCTAACACATATACCATTGATGATTTTCTTGGTTTTTTTTTTTTAAGAACAGATGGCAAAACAGCCCTACGACCAAAGTTACACCTTCTGTCCTGTCCACGCATAAAAACCACCATATATTTTCTGTGGGCCCTCACCATTTTTTTTCAGTTACCACAGGGTTCAGTAGTACCTCTGGCTCAACCCACAATGATATTACCGTCTTTTGAATGTTAAAAGCTTAGCGCAGTAAAAGCAAAATATTGCATATATTCCATTATGGCCAGCCTCATCACATATGAGTGCTTAAGTGTTAGCTCCAGTAAAAAATTGTTCATAAATCTAAGACATTGAACCAAACTTCAATTTTAAATCTTTAAATTGCCGTAATACGACTCGAAGGAACATCAAACCCCTGTGAGCGCCCACCTGAATTTCATCTGGCAGTGCAGGACACTAAGCAGAGTGTAGTACGACTTTCTTCAAATTAGGATGGAAGAACTCGACTAAGTGAGACTGTAAAGAATAAAAGCGGTGGTTGCTACATGTTCGCAGGCCGTCTTGGTCACTCATTCCTTCCACGAACTACCAAAGGGAGATTCCAGAGAGCTGACGGTCATATTACCACGTAACAAGTTCAGTGCCGCCTTTAAGTAGCTTTCACCGTCCTTACCCATGTATAATTCTGATTATATTAATTACCTTGCTCTTTAAAGCATCTGCAACAAATCTGTGCACGCATTCTCCATATTGTACATCCCTATCCTATACAGCAAGCTAGTCGTTTCCCAAGACCGCATGGACATAGCAGCGAGTACAAACTATTAAATTAATGAAACAACAAGCCGAGAGTAACGAAGAATATTATTGATGTGCAGTGATTTTATATCGAGTCATCACATAAGGAGGCCGAAATGTTGCACAGATTATGATTCTCTCTGCTTCTACTTTCCAAGCACATATTTCAAATACTTCTATACGTCTTTGTGGTTCTCGCCAAAAATATTACGTCTCGAGGTCTACGAACACGAAGTTGATAGTCAAATAAAACTTAGGTATCGTAACCATGAGCACGGGATTGAAGGTCACGTAAATCTTAAGTCCTTTAGCCTATGAAGAGAGAATATAAGTGAATGGACCCTGGAAATGGCAATGAAAATAAATCAGTAGCTTCAAGAATTCAGAAAATGGAAATTGCTTTTCAACACACAAAGAATGTTTATAACTAAAAATGCTTTACCTGGGACAGTAAAATTTGTCATCACTACAGTGATCAAACCTAAAGCTCTTCATGCTTCAGAAACGGTCAATTTACGTCATACAAATGTAAAGGAACAATTATAGATTATTATAGATTAAAGAAAGGAAAAACATGAGAAAAATATTAGGGCCCAGAATTAAAAATAGTATACGTCACCCCAAACCCAACTCGGAAATATATTTTAAAATATCTAACTTACTGATACAATGACATTCAGACCAATTCATTTGGAATGAATGAATAACACCAGACTTACTTATCGAATACACAAATTTCCGTAAATCAAACGTACGAGATTAAAATAGTATAAGCAAATAGACAAAGTCCTCACTGAATTAGGATCACCAAACTTACAAGATAGAAACGTAATCCGGAAAATTGTTCACACAGGGGGATTTGACGAAGAAGAGAAGAAACCAGCATGACGTATTGTTTGGAGATCAGAGGAATGCACGTGTCCGGTGAGGCACGGGGCGAAGGGGTTTTGGCCAGCAGAGCCAGTGACGTAATCGCTACCATAGCAACCCCGCTACTACCCAGGGGACTTCATATTTTCCCTTTGAGGTACATTTTTCTTAGAAGCGACTCACTGTCCAGCGATCATCGCGTGTAGGAAAATGATAACGTGCAAACTCAGAAGGGAAGTCATCCATAATGATCGCTGAGTGACTATCGCAGAGCGATTTTCACTGGAGTTGGTTCCAAGAAAACGTACCTTTACTGGAAACGATTCGCTCTTGTCAGTTGCAATCCAGCTATTGCTATTGCGCTGTTCTACTTTCGTTCGTATTCCTTTCTCAGCTGTTGCCATTTATCCGTTGTTATTGTTCTTGCTCTTCATTTCTCTTGTTATTTCTGTGTAACTGTTTTGTAAAGACTGCGTAATGTCTGTCGTACGCAAGAATGGAATGACAATTCACAGCGAAGCTAGAGAAGCGATCGGGAATATTATAAACTAACTAGCAAGATATCCGTGCTTCACTAAGGTTTTGAACTGAAAGTTATTATTCAAAGTTTTACATTTTGGAGAGTCAACTGTCAGCTGAACCTGTAAAATACGCCCTCAGTTCATACGTCAAACTGTCTTAGATTTATGATTATTTATTTTCTGATCTAACACTAATTTGAACTCTATAGGGAAGAATTTGAATTTTTTAAACCAACCTGTGAATTTTTTATTTTGTACGTTGAACAGCAATGGAGGAATGAATACATTTTAAGGGGTGAATGTTCTTTAATATTTATTGAGATCTAGGATATGGAAGACCACCCTTCATAAATAAAGTACGTGCCTGAAACTGTTTCGGAAGAATGGATATTGTTTTCTTGAGAATCAGCCACCATCTAAACCCTTTGGGGGAGAAATATTTTGAAGCATAGGATATTTTACATCTAGGACATAAAAGAAGACCCCTCTGGTAAAATTACAACTTTGTACTTAGAACGGTTTTAGAGGGATGAATAATTTCCTTTACTGAGCTAATCTCATTTATCACTTTAGGGGTGGAACGTTAAAAAATATTTCCTATTTCACACCTTGGATTTAAAATATATACCGCTATTTGGAATTTTGTCTTCGTACGTTAAACCGTTTCGGAGGAAGGAATATATTTGTTTTCGAATCATAACGCCCATTTAACTCTCTGAGCGGTTAAATTCGTTTCAAACCTTTTGTTATATAACACCCAGGACATAATTTGAAATTTTAACTTCATAATTCAAACGGTGTTCATTTAAATGCATATTCTTCTCATCATTCCTCGCTCCCCAGTCTAAACTCGCTCAGAAATGTATTGTTTTAAGTCCACTTCTTATTTGTATCCTCATAAAAAATAATTCAACTCCTTTTACACCCCCCTTAAGTTGATTCCAACCCGCTCCGCTCCCGGTACAAAATACGTGTGTCGTGATTTTTAAAGCGTATTCCAAATACCAATTTTCTCGACTGTAACATCCTTTGTTTTCGAGATATAAGTATCCTCAAACAATGAATTCAACTCATTTTTCTATTCATTTATTCCCCTCCCCCTTAACTGGATTTTCCGAAAATAAAAAATACGTGTCTCTTTATTTTTAAAGGAGATTCGAAATACAAATTTAATGTCGTGTAAAATCTTCAGTTTTTTAGATATACGTATAAAAATAATTCAACCTCTTTTTTCAGGTGAATTTTCCGAAAACAAAAAAATGCGTGCTACTTTATTTTTAAAGGGTATTCCAAATACCAATTTTCACTCTGTAATATCTTCAGTTTCGGAGATACCAGTATCCTTATAAAAATAATCAAACTCCCTTGTTCAGTCATTTACCACCCTTGAGTGTGTTTTCCGAAAACAAAATATGTGTTACTTTATTTTTAAAGGAGATTAAAAATACCCATTTTCAAGTCTGTAATATGTTAAGTTTTTTATATATACTGTAGATATGCTCATTTTAAACATTCACCCCTTTAAAACTTCCCTTTGAATGGATTTTCAGTAAACGAATTATGTGTGTTCCTTTACTTTTACAGGAGATTCCAAATACCAGTTTTCACGTCTGTAACGTGTTACGTTTGTGAGATGTATTGTAGATATACTCGTTTTAAAAATTCACCCCCTTTTCACTCCTGTTCACTCCCTCTTAAGTAGATTTTCCAATGACAAAGAAAAACGTGTTCCTTTATTTTGAAAGGAGATTTCAAATACCAATTTTCATAACTGTAACATCTTCACTTTTTGAGACATATGTATCCTCATAAAAAGGTATTCAACCCCCCCTAAGAGGATTTTCCGAAAACAAAAAATACGTGTTACCTTATTTTTAAGGGAAATTCCAAATACCAATTTTCACGTCTTTAAACTTTAAAATGAGTGCATATCTCGAAAACACACTTGGTAACAGAGAGTAACTTGCGGACTGCTAATTTCAGCTTTATATCTAATTTTCATTTCTTCCTCAGTTCAGTATTTTATGACATTTATTCAGTCTCAAATTGATCAATCAATTAACTTCATGGTTCATATGTTTGCATAGTCTTCAAAGCATTTTTTCTGAGCACCATATTGATAAGCTTTATACTACCCTACTCTAATAATTTGTACTTACTTATTTAAAGAATTTTGATAGAAAGTGCAAGCTTTATTACTCTCAGAGTTTGTGTGCATTGCAAAGTGATACTTATGAACTGAGGCAGGTAGCACAACACTGAGGCATATTATTACGTGTAGTTCAGAATTAATTGTTTTAATATGTTAGATGAAGAAGCTGTGAGGTTTTCCGTAATGGATATGTTTTGCATAAAAATGTGTAGAATTTGGAAATTATGCTCTAATTACGGACTAGAAAAATGTATTAAGAAGAAAAACCATGGTTTTCCATGTACTTTTATTTTTTTATATACGATATGTTCAATTGTTAGTGGGAAACCCTTTAGTCTTTGGTTCATTTGCGTAAGATTAATTATTAGCGTGTGCTTGTTTATAAGATACTAGAATGTACCGGCACTGATAAAGCACTTGCGTGTTCAAATAATAGAAAACAGCTAGCCGATTTTAAGTCACTTGGAATGTAATCAACCCAGGTGCAGTTTCCTAACCTATTAGTTGTTTTCGGACGATTAGATAAGCCTGATGTACACGTTCTGAGAGAAAAGAGATAATTATCATGCTTATTAAACAATGAAATATCTATTTTGGTGAAATTTCTGGACATTTACTATTATTATTGTACCGGGCGGTACACCTCTACGACGCAAGTTCAAAATCTTGCGCCAATTGAAACTTCTCTACTGGAGAAACCCGGAACTTTACCACCGAAATAACTCTACCGATTATCAAAAGATGACACTGTGTGTTTTTGATTTGCTTTTGTTTCTCATTGATCAAGAAGTGTGGACTTTCTCTAACAGATGTCTCTACCAAAAACTATGGTAATACACTCTGGTGCAATGGAATGAACTCTCTTGAAGAAATTTTGTATTCTTAAGTTTTGTCTTTACTAAATTTTGTTCTGTGGTTTGTGGGTTGGTAATATTAACTCTTTCTTTCCGTCTGTTTTGAATTTAACCAATCGGTAATTTCTGTAATTAATTTTCCTCCAATCATAGCTTTCTTCTTCAAATTTCCATGTGTAATTCATAGTCTACCAATAAAAATTGAGGGGGGGGGTGTCTACTCATTCCTGAAAGGTCTCGAATTTTCCACGAGGGTATAAAAACTGCTGATTTTCTTGTCTCCGGGCCACTAGTATAACATCTAACTCAGTGTGTGAATATGTAGTAGCAGGGGGCGGGAAGCGCCTCATTCTTCAGACAGCAGTTCTTCTACAAGGTAATGGCCTCTTAACATCTTTATTTCTTGCTATCTCAGCAGCCTAACTCCCGGGGAAGGTTCGAAACCTTTAATATGTAAACTATTAAACATGTAAACCCTTTTTCTGGTAAACTTCAGTTTTCTTGAACTTTAATTCGGGGATAGAGAGTGCTTTACCCTCTCGAGCTCCCCTTAATTTGAAAGTGAGGTGACTATGTTTTCGTAACCGTTTCTTCTCTTCCTTAATGTATTAAAGTTTTCTCATACGAGTCACCTTCCTAGCTTGGGATTAGCCCCTGTGTATCGGCCTAGAGCCACTTAGGTTTTAAAATGTAGATTTAGGAGTGCAAATTCACGCCTCCATCCTTTTGTTTTGGGCCATTTAAATTAACCTGGTTTTGCGCACTAAGGTCCAGTAGATTGGGTACGAGATACCCCTGTTTCTTTATTATGCCTTGATGGCAGTTTGTGTAAAGTTTTGTTATTGCCTTTATAGGCTTGAAAGATCGAGAGCGGGTCAGCTCTTTATGGAATTGTGGTAAAAGTGCCTTAAAGAGGCTTGAAATGTAAGGTTGGGAGCTAATGCTCCATGTAATTAAGGGTTTTCTGCCCTTTGGTGTTTTGTTATTGTGAGCTGAGAGCTCAAGGATTGATGAATTTGGGCCTGTAGCCCAGAATTTGTAAAGACCTCTTAACTGGTGCCTTCTTGTAAAGCGACATTGTACCTGATTTTCTTTGTTATTTCCCCCTAGTGGAAACTGTTTAAATTTTCTCTTGGTTGTGTACCTGATTTAACTTCTTGTTATTTGTTGTACGCTCAAAATTCTATGTCACCATTGTTAAGTTTTGAAAATATAACCTTGTTGAAATTTTAATTCATCTTTCGAACTTGTAGTTAGACCCATTCCAGCCCGCACCTTCTTTCATCTCTGACTTCCACGGCTAACTCCGTAACAATTATCATTATTATTATTATTATTATTATTATTATTATTATTATTATTATTATTATTATTATTATTATTATTATTATTACAAAACAGCGTTGCTCATGTTGCATCACAAAATATATAATAATTATATGATGATTTTTTAAATCATTTCATTTCCTTAAACAACCGAATGAAATAAATTAAAAGTTCACTGTATATCTACCTCTACAAAGTATAATATCATGTAGGCCAATCTAATATACAATAGTGATTTTTATTAAAATTAATGAGGATTAATTGCTATGGTAGATAAATATGATGCCGAAGAGGTTAAAATAATTGATTTCTTAGCGGACGAAAGTTACTCGGAGGATAATAAAACATCAATGAAATGCAAAAACCGACACAAATCAAAAGAGGCCTACTGGAACATGAAATGAAAATCCCCAGCCTGTTTCCAGTCATTCGACCGGGTTAGGAATGGAATGAATGAAGACCCCATCTAGCGGCGAGGACAGGGATTGTGCCGGCTGCCGATGCCTGTCACACTCCGTTGCAGCAATGATTAATGAGTGGCAGATGAAGTGAAATGATTTGGGAGAGTGTTTCTGGAATGAAATATGACAGGTAAAACCAGGGTACCCGGAGAAAACCATGTCCCGCCTCCGCTTTGTCCAGCACAAATCTCATATGGAGTGACAGGGATTTGAACCACGGAACTCAGCGGTGAGAGGCCGGCGCGCTGTCGCCTGAGACATGGAGGCTATGGAACACGAAATGTATATATAAATTATATTTCGCCATACATTTAGCATGCTTTATCATTGCTAAGAGTAATTCTTTCGCTAGGAACCCAATCACCTACAAGCAGTGGCACCCACCTCAAAATACGCACCTTTACCCATAAATTAATAGCACTATCAACTTGAGATTTGATATAACATAAACTTTGAACTCTTTTGTCTCCAACTTCGTTTTTCGAGGCAATAATCCGGGTTTTCGTAGCATGCTGAAATAATGCTTGCAAAAGGTTTAGCTAGTAATATTGCAGACTTTTGTTCTTATTAATGCTGTGATTTGGTATGTGCGAACAATATCAGTTGTATCCAAGCAATATATGAATTAACTAAGTGAAAAATTCAGATAGATTTATCGATATTCATCTGAGTGTTCACATATCTGATTAGATCAAGCAAGACGCTAAACACTGCGAAGTATGAGTCAATGTTTTCCTGTAGCAGGTAAGAGCAGATAAGAGCCGACATGTCTGGGCAGAACAGAATGTTCGTGTTTGCAGGCACATTCCTCGTTCTTGCATTCTTCTCATCTCCACACAGTACTTGGTCGGAGGAACAGAAATCACTACAATCGATGAAAACGAAGAACTATTGGGCAAGGACGAGATTAATGTTGATTCCGCGTGGTCCTAAGTGACCCATTCGCTCAGTAGGAGTAGAAGAAGAACAGAGAATTAACAGTAACGTAAAATTTAGGTCCTGGGACCTAAAATTAGGGGATTGACATTCACGTAAATATTGGATCCGAGGTCAATGAACAGGGAATTGAAGGTCACACAAAATTTTGGCCATGCGGCATATATGCGGGAAATTGACAGTCACGTAAAACTTAGGTCCTGAGACTTATGATTAAGGAATTGATAATTACGTAAAACTTACCGTACATCCTGCGGTCTTGGATTAGAGGATGGACGGTCACGCAGATCTTAGATCCAAGGTCAATGAGCAAGGGATTGACAGTCACATCAACTTAAATCATGTGGCATATGTCCAGAGAACTGACAGTCACATAAAAGTTAGGTCCCGTAACCTATGGACAGGAGATGGACAGGCACGTAAAACTTTGATCCAGAGGATTGTGATTAGGGCGTTGACAGTCACGTAAAACGTACGTTCCGTACGCTAAGACTGTCACGAAAATCTTAAATCCGAGGCATAGCGGCAAGGTATTGATAGCCACGTACAAGCTAACGCCGTAGGCCTTGCTTGCTCCCTATGTTTTTTTCACTTTTACTACAAAGGAGTCCGGCTCCATGGCTAAATGGTTAGCGTGCTGGCCTTTGGTCACACGGGTCCCAGATTCGATTCCCGGCAGGGTTAATTCTACTGGAACGGGGGCTGGGTGTATGTGTCGTCTTCAGCATCATTTCATCCTCATAACGCCGCGCAGGTCGACTGCGGGCGTCAAATCAAAAGACTTGCACCTGACAAGCCGAACATGACCTAGGACACTCCCGGTGCTAAAAACCATACGCCATCTCACTACAAATGAGAACTAAATGCGTGAAATCTTCCAGAGTTAATTCATCATCCACACTGAATAGAAGGAGAATGTAGTGACTTACCTCTTTTGGTTGTAGAAACTGTCATTCCTTCCCCGACAGCTAAGGTACCACAATAGCGCTGGACACAGCAGTAACTGTTCGGTAAACACACGCCGCTAGACTGACGGAGCTCCCTCTAGATAACATCAGGTGTTGCGTGCTGGGCAACAGTCAATACCGCAGTGGTAGGAGGCTTTCTATCACCAGCACAGAGATTGTACTTTAAAGCGTTTCCATTTACTACACACGTTTATATCATATAGGAAATGGTTCGACCTTCGACCATTAGCCACGATCGTTCATCATTGAACACAAACACACCAAGCTGTCAATATCGAGACATTTGGCCCATTCCTCTTTGGGATTCCTAGCCAGGTGTGTCTCTGCTCAGAGGAGACCGATAATCCAACATAGACACGTTGATAGTAACAACAATAATAATAATAATAATACCTAGCTTTTTCTCGCGGGTTCACACGCGTAGAATTCATCGTGTGGCCATTTATAGAACTGGTGAACATGAAAAATTGTACTGAAATGTTTCATTAATGTTGGAACATGCTGGGCTCAATTGATTTGTTGAAAGAAGTTTAATATTTTCAGAAAGAAGAGAGTAGGAGTGTAGAGAGACCATCAACCCACGAAAAATCACTAAGCGTGTGTATATAACAAACAGTACGATAGGCAAGAAACAGTAATAGCGGCTCCTCCAATGGTACAGTATTAAAACTGAAGTCTCACAACATGAGTTGTGTTTGTTCCCGTAAGTATAGGTGTAAGGAAATTACATTTAAAGATCTCAATGAAGTAACAATTACAAAGCGATTGAGTTGGCTACGCGGTTTGTGTCACGTAGCTATGACCTTGCATTCGGAAGATGGTGGGTTCGAACCCCACTATTGGCAAATCTGAAGATGGTTGTCCTTGGTTTCCCCTTATCACACCAAGCAAATGCTGAGGTTATACCTTAATTAAAGCTACGGTCACTTCCTTCCCAAGTTTCCTACATACTGGTGCACGTCACAGAGCAGTAATGGCTTCCTACGAACGCCCTCTCGTGACTTCCAGTTTCTGCTTGCTGTCTAACGCAACGTGTTTTCTTTTTGTAGCCATTATAGTGCACTGTAAGTGACCACAATTTACAATCTATTCCTTGTTGGCATCCAGTTGGTAGCATATCTGTTGATAGTGATTCTTAATAGCAGAGAAGCTCATCTATGCTTGTTTAACGTCACGGCCAGAGGCCGGTCTCTTGAGAACTGGATCAACCAGAGACAAGTGTACTTCTCAATAGTACTGATTAATTCAACGAATGTCTTCCAAATTTTAATTACACTTCTCCTAAGGCCACATTTTTGAACTCCAAAATCCAGGCCACTCCCTGTTCTCTTCCCACCCAATCCTCATTAATAAAATCAGACGGTGGTCAGTGGTAATCTAACATACTCGTATCTTTCAGAACACATCCTGCAATCCTGTGTGAATAAGCTAAACACACCTGAAATGAAAATCCACAGCCTGTTTCGACCGAGTCAGGAATGGAATGAATGAAGCCCCCATCTAGCGGCGAGGATGGGAATTGTGCCGGCTGCCGAAGCCTGTCGCGCTCCTCTGGGGCAATGATTAATGAATGACAGGTGAAATGAAATGATATTGGAGAGTGTTGCTGGAATCAAATATGACAGGGAAAACCGGAGTACCCGGAGAAAAACCTGTCCTGCCTTCGCTTTGTCCAGCACAAATCTCACATGGAGTGACCGGGATTTGAACTCCGGAACCCAGCGGTGAGAGGCCGGCGCGCTGCCGCCTGAGCCACGGAGGCTCAAGCTTAACACACCTATAAATCTATATTTGTATCTCACCAAGCTCGATAGCTTCAGTGGCTTAAATGCGGCCAGTATCCAGTATTCGGGATATAGTGGGTTCGAACCCCACTGTCGGCAGCCCTGAAGATGGTTTTCCGTGGTTTCCCATTTTCACACCAGGAAAATGCTGAGTCTGTACCTTAATTAAGGCCACGGCCGCTTCCTTACCACTCCTAGCCCTTTCCTGTCCCATCGCCGCCATAACACCTATCTGTGTCGGTGCGACGTAAAACAGCTTGTAAAAAAATCTATATTTGTATCCAGCACCACTTGTACCTATCTTAATGAGGAGATACTCCACATGTTCTTATTTAGGACAGTAGGCTGGTAATCACGGGTTTCCTAGAAAGCCTGGCATTGCTTCCACTGACTTGTGTCCTTTCAACTCTCCTATCTGACCTCACTTGGTCAACTCTTGTTCTCTTGTGAACCCAACGATAGTAAGTTTGTGAGGGCTAGGGTGTCTTTGTTTTCATGTCCTTCTCGAATATCTTATTTATTCGAAGGGACAGACATCCTATTTCTCTTTTAGACCGAGGATGGTTTCCCAGTTATCCTTCCTCTCAAGTCTATGACCACTACCACCAGCACCAATTCAGTGTCGAGATTTCAAAACCTGAATGTAGGCTAGTTCATAGGTCACTTTGTTCATAGCTGGCCTCCATTCACCTCGCTTTAAATATCCACCGAAGCTGCCTCACACGTGCAGCTTTATGGCTGATATTCTTCCTTTCTCCAGATCATCTGCTAATTTACATAAAATAACAATATTGTAGACCAATCTCAGGTTTTCACTACCTCTCTTTGAACTGTGATTCCTTTTCCAAATTTTTCATTGATTTCCTTTACCATCTGTTATACATAAACATTGAAAAGGGCGGTGAAACGGCAAACATGCCTCACTCTTTTCTGAATAGCCTGTTCTGTTTCGTTACTATCACTTCCGTTTTATTTTTGAAAAATTGTAGAGTAAGCGTTCTTTCTCGGTATATTACCCCGATCAACTTCAGAATATCAAATGTCTTGATCAAATCAATGTTAAGAAATGAGTTTTCTAGATCTGCAAATGTCATATATACGGGTTTGCGCCTCTAACTTCAATCATTTAAGATCAGACATAGAGTCAGTACACATTCGGCTGACGATTATTTATATATTTTTTAAATTTTACGATGCAGTAATATAATAAATAATTCCGCATAATATCAGGATTTTTAGCCCAAGTCCAGCCATGTAAGAGAAATTATAAATAAATGAAAAGGAAAACTGTGCACACCGTAGCGCAAAAATGTGTTAGAATATTTGGTTGGCCTTATGATAAAGAGAACGAAGTGAAATTAAAATTAGCATGATTTTGAGAAAAATTGCGAAAATTTGGCATGAACCAACAACTTGTTTATGAACAGTATGAACCTATTGTATGGATGAAGTTGTAAAATAATTTACTTACCTATTACGTGCAGGACAACAGGACTTGTGGAGCACTTTGCTAATACTAAGAAAATAATGTTCGATTGTAATTATTTTGTTCTTAAAATATTAATAATATTCAACTTCATACCTTATTGATACATTTCGATTGTAATTATTTTGTTCTTAAAATATTAATAATATTGAACTTCATACCTCATTGATACATTTTACAACATTACTGAGTATCCAATACGTGTTAAAATATCCATAATTAGTGTTAGTTAAAGAGTCATTGTATTTCTATCCATACAAGGAAAAGCATTTTACTCATCAAACGTAACAAATACAAAAGCGTTCTTAGCGTTACTTAATTATATTTTGTAATGTCACTGAAAACCGTAAACTAAATTTTCTTTAGCCATTGAGCCTTAGACTAATCTCCGTTAGCGTGGTCATCATCTCGGCTTTTGCTTTTAGTATTTCATAAAAGGGGTGATACGACGGAGAGGTGACTTTTAGTAGACGTCTGAGATCTTTCCGCTTTCTTGGATTCATACTACGCCCAATAGGATTCACGTAGACAAAAGGAAAATAACAACCCATTTTCTTTCATTGGATAGGTCAGTTAGGAACGTAAAGTATGGTACTACCAACCTTATGTCACAAATAAATATATCTTTAAAGGAAGTACAAATGTGATTCTTTCTGGCGCCATACTTTAATCTCTCTATCGGTGTCATTAATAACATTTTCGAAAAAAAATTCTTGATTAAGTTTCGCGGAACATCTATTTAAAAATGTAAAATATCATTCCCTAGTATAAGGGTCCATTGATCTCATCTCAAGCTTATCACAACAGTTCTAATTTCCTCGTCTTTTCCCATGCAGCTTCTTTCTTTTTCTTTTTTGAAGATCTTCAACTAGCAATCTGAGTGTGTTGCGGGTCAGTATTACACAACCCCAGTTGGGAAACCCTGACGTATACATAACACGCACAATACGGGTAAAATGGATGCCGTCAACAGTACTTGCGATAAAGCTACATTAAGTCATAATTCCCTCAAATGAGCGCTGATATGCTGATCACACTGTTCCCACTCACTGTGTATAATATCCTGGCTGCTAAATGGCTGATCATAATTTCGATACAGCTAAGAGTAATTAAATACTGCTACCAAAAATATCTGATAGCAAGAAAGAATAAAAAGGAGTTTATTCCTTCTTCGATTTCCTTTTCACAAGGTAAATAATTGAAACAATGCCCTACTGGTTGAATACTGCTCTAATAATTTGTAAATATTTAATAATAATAATAATAATAATAATAATAATAATAATAATAATAATAATAATAATAATAATAATAATAATAACAATTGTAAGGGGAGGTACATCTCAACCCCGTGCTTTTAAATGGAGCGCCTTGAAGAACGCTATCTATCAAATAAAAATTGAAACAACTATTTCAAGAAGTTTGGACTTTTCTCCATAGATGTCTCTATTAAAGAACTGATGTTAGGCACTCTGGTGAAAAGTGGAACAACTAGAAATTTAAAGAAATTCTGTGTTTAGAGGTTTTCTGAACTGAATTGACTTTCTTTGTTTTGATATTTCAAAGTTTTCAACACTTCTTACTCACCCCGCCAGCTTTGCAGTGTGGCCAATCAAAAATGTTGTGTATTTATTTTTCTGCCAAGCATAGGCTTCTTTTAATTTTTTGACTGTCCAATAAAAATGAGAGGATGTGTTTGGTCTTAGTCCAGAGCATTCTCGAACTTTCCTCTCGGGTATAAAAAGCTGACGCTTTTCCGATTTAACTTGTTTTATTGATCAACGTGCTATTGAGTTTGTGTGCTAAGAGAGGAGGCGGAAGCCTCATTCATCGGCAGACAGAACATCAGCTAAGGTAATGGCCACCATCTTTCTATCTCAGTAGTTATCTCCGCAAGCTGACTCGAGGGGAAGGTTCCAATCTTTAAGTATGTAACAGTCCATTTCCTAAAATGTAAACTTCTCTTTCTTCTCATGTAAACGTTCGAGTAAATCAAGTGTACTTAACTGAAATTCGGGAATAGAGAGTGTGAAACCCTCTCGAGTTCCCTATCAACTTGTATTTGAGGTGACTATGTTTATGTAACCGTTTTCTATCTGTAGCCTTGTAACTTAAATGTCCATCTAGTCACATCAGTAGTGCGGAATTAGTCTCTGCGTCGTCGGACCACTAGCCCAAGTAGAGTATTAATCTTTCATTTCAAGAAGCGCAAGTTTCCACCTCCATACATTTTGATTTTTGGGCCAGTAACTCTAACCTGTACTTTTTCACGTAGGCCCGGGAGAATGGGTACTCGATAACCCTATATGATTTCTTAATATACAACTCCTACAGTCTTGTTAAATGTAGGTTATGCCTAGAAAGGCCAGAAAGTGTAAATTTTATTGAGCAAGACGCTCTAATCACAAGTGTAAAAGTTAAAGGCTATAAGGGTTTGGTAGCGTAATCTCCTTGGTAGAATTGTAGAGCATTGAGGCTCTTTTCTTCAAATGTAAAATATATTGGTGTAAATATTACGCCCTTCCGGGCCTCGAATGGATGACCCGCGCATAAGAATGCTTCCACATAACAGGGTAAACACCCACGGATGAGACTAGAGTGAAGAGCGGCTCGAATTGCCTAACGAGCTTCGAACCGCTCCCCTTCCTACTTTCTGTGCTGGCCTCGGCAGCTCGAGCACTTGGGGGGGGGGTACGTTCGAAAGAAAAAATACAAATATTTAAGATGGAGCTATATGTAACCTGAAAGTAGGATTCTCTGGGTTCAACTGTCTACTGGATACTGCTTAGCACTGCTATAAATGACAAGAATCATATAATGGGGGTTACGAAGACTAATTTATTCAAAATATGACATGGTAAAAAAATACAATCCTATACAATGAATTCTCCGCATACTGGAGGAAAAATAAAATAATTAACACTTAAAATATGACTCGCCAAAGGGCGTCGTCTGCACAACGGTGTAATTGAGGTTTTGCGATTACTATCGTCCATCTTTCCCTCATTAGTTCAAACCGTTCATGACATTTTTTATATCCTGTCGATCACACCGTGAGATGAGCTGATGTCTTTCTACATATTACTTCCTGTTCTTAGCACGTAATTAACCGGTTCCTGCACTACATGAATACCATATTAAAAGAGATATTTACATAATACACAGACAAAACACACATACCATTTAGCTAAAACCCCCGGACTTCTCTTATCTGTCACCAAGACAAAACAACGTTGAACATCGGTTCTGTTTGAACTAAAAATAAATGCACATTAAATACTAAACACACACAGATATATACACATCATGCATAAAGGAAGCTATTCCTGTAAGAAAAACATGGTTATCAGTATCTTCTGCCCCAGCCCATCTGACCAGGGCTCGAACTAGATGACTCCGACTGAGAGGTACGTAGGTGGTTTGAAAAGTTCTCGGAATGTACTAGAATTAAGTATCTTACCTCGGTGGATCTGCTTTTATTTTTCAACATAGTCTCCCTGTAGACTAATGCATTTGGTCCAGCGATGTTCCAATGCCTTGATCCCATCTCGAAAATGAGATTCCTCCAGGCCTGCAAAATACCTCTCCAATTCGGCTGTCAGTTCTTTCCTTGTAGAAAATCTCCGTCCACCGAGGAAAATTTTCAGCTTGCGGAATAGATGAAAGTCTGATGGTGCCCAATCAGGTGAATAAGGTGAATGTGGCAACAATTCGTACCCCAGTTCATGAAGTTTTGTCATAGTAATAACACTTGTGTGCGGCGAAGCGTTGTCCTGATGAAAGATGACATTTTTCCTTGCCAAACCAGGCCTTGTTTCGCGTATCTTTTCCTGTAGTTGGTCTAGGAGGTTTGCATAGTATTGCCCCATAATTGTTTGGCCAGTAGGAAGATAATCTATCAGCAGAATGCCTTTTGCATCCCAGAAAACTGAGGCCATGACCTTTCCGGCCGAACGCACTGCCTTTGCTTCCTTTGGTGGTGGTGGTGAATCAGAATGTTTCCACTGCTTTGACTGCTATTTTGTCTCTGGGGTTTAGTAGTGGACCCAAGTTTCATCTGTAGTCACAAACCGGTGCAAAAAATCTTGTTGGTTGCACTGAAAACGGGCCAGACTTTGTTCGGATATTTCCAATCTGGTGCGTTTATTGTCCAATGTCAAGAGCCGCGGTACCCATCTTGCAGATAATTTTTTCATACCCAGTTCTTCGGTTAAAATATACCCGTTCAGAAGACATCCCTACAGCTTCAGCAATCTCCCGCACTTTCAGTCGACGATCCTCCACGACCATTTTATGCACTTTTGCGATAAATTCTGGGGTCGTAACACTTTTTGGCCGTCCACTATGCGGATCATCATCCAAGCTCTCCCAACCAAATTTAAACACGCTGGTCCACTTGGCAACAGTTGAAAATGAAGGAGCAGAGTCCCCCAGTATGTTCTGAAAGTTGGCATGAATTTCCTTTGCTTTCATACCTTTCTTTACCAAGTATTTAATCACTGCTCGAATCTCAGTTTTTCCATTGTCACATATCACTACGCGGGAAAAACAAAGAGTCGTCACTACCACACTCCTGCAGCTAGAGCACTGACGCGCCACGTGTTCTCTCACAAAGGATGTGTGATTATTGCGCGGGAACCTCGTTGCTCTAGCACGGACATCTAGTGGTGATTCCGAGAACTTTTCAAACCGTCCTCGTACATTCCTGAAAAATCGCTACGCTACCTACGGTCTCATATTACCGGATATTGGGGGAGATCCCTACTCATTTATTAATTACCTTCTAAACCACCGTGATATTTTCATTGACAGAAGTGTCTTAGCTGAACATTTAAAAAACAAGCAGTTACGGGGAGATCCAGAGCCTCAAGCCTTAACTATAATAGCACAGCGGGACCGCTCTGTCGCGAAGGGCGAGAAACAAACACTCACAAAAAAGGAAGAGACGGTCATCCGCTTCGTCCTACCATTCCTCATTCATTGGCCACGCCGGATTCTTCTCTCACTTACAACGTCCATTCCTTCCTTCTCGGAGACACATATCTGTGGCCCACTTCATTTGTCTATTCATCTTACCGCAGAATTCCCAAGAAATACTCATTTATTCCATACATTCTCATTCTTCTCGTAGAGTGCCGACTATGGGCACCATCACTTCCGAATCATCTCATCATAAAACTATCTGGGCATTCGGCCCTCTCATTACGTCTCATATCGCGTATCTTCTTTCCTTGGGAATAGGATTCTCATGATTCCTCAATTCCACGCTCTTCATCTTCTTTGCTCACCGCCCTAAGTTATGCATATATTTATATTTCTACCTTACATACGACTCTGGCTTCCCTGGATCTCAGCCGGTTGCAGACAAGAAAATCTCCATACATTTCTGGTTAAATAATCAAGAATCACGGGAAACTCGCGAACTGTCCCTCACTATTATCCCTAAATAACATATTTATGTACCTCTCTCGGACAGGATAACTTCTCTCTTGCAGCATGCAATTATTATATGTGTAAGTTACGCATGCATCGTCTGATTGACCCATGAGTTTCCCCAGCATATACGCTAGCCACTTTGGACATTAACTAACAACCTTTGGACATGGATTTCCCTGCTCAACCACTATTGTTCCAGTCACCCCTAAGGGAACTCAAATATCCTCCTATCCTTGTTCCCATACTTGCTAGGATATCCTACATATTACTAAGAATAACCCCTCACGATAAACTAATCATTAAGAAAAAACAAACGGGTCGTCCGGGGAGTTAGCTCCCTTGAATTTTACGTTAACATGATCAAGAACAATAAAATTTCCATATTAGGACATGCATTATTTTACAGCATTTAGGTATTACAAAGGAAAGCTCATCCTACTACCGGTTCTACATTAACGTGCTAAGAGACTATATAGACATCACTCATCTGTTTGGTGGCCGTGGTTTTTCCTTCCATGGGAGACCCATGGCGGTGCTTACTGCTGCATGGCCTCGGCGCTGGAAACGGGCGTGCAGTCCTTCAACCCTGGTCCACACAAGTCCGACATACTGGATAGCTCGTTCACAGCTGAAATCTTAGAGTAATCCAAATGGGTAACACTCCACCACTCCTCACACGGTCCTCTGCTTACCGCGACACACACACAGAGTTTACATCATGAATAAGCAGGTCATTCTAATCACAGCGGGAGCGTTCACAGCAGGAATCTGGTGGCTCACGACACTTGAGAACCCTGACCTAGAGTAGCAATTCGGGTGATACCAATTTATTAATATCACGGACTCATTTAGGTCGGCATTGTCCATAGCCGACTTCCGCTATAAATTATGCCCGCAGCTTAATTAATTTGACATGCGGCACGGAGACATTCGCCTAGACTCGCTTGGCTTCCTGTCTACATTCCACAAAGGTCTTCTACTTCACGGCTGCGACGGACACAATAACACTGTCTTAGTATGCGGTCGCTAGGTTTCGGACGATAAAACTGGAGCATAATGGGACACACTGTCCCCTCTCAACGACCCGCTAAGAACTGTGTCCAGCGAGAGCCAGCTCAGCTTTTATGGTCTACCCACCGGAAGACAATGGGCGTTAAATGATTCACGGTTCATTAAGGACAGCAGCTCCTTTCCCCCAGGAATTCAAAACATTTAAATGGTGCATATTGTAACCCTCTTATTCCTCTCTTATTTGAACCAGGCGTGCTCTACCGACGATCGGCAGTTATCACGTAATTTGCTTCCCGGTTTTAATTATTCCATTAGCGTCATCTGGGGGGTGGAGTCAATTTTGAACGTGACTCTTAGCTTGGGGGACGTTTCTCGTTCACATGTGTTTGCGATATGTCACGGCTGGACATCTTGTGACCTCCTTTCGCCCCCTGAATAAAGTATTCCATATATTTAGTCTGGGATACGCAGAAAATTCAGCTCTATTCATTGGTGTGCCCCCATAATTTTCCCATATCTGGTTCAAAATATCTTATAATTTTTACGCTCCGAAATTCGACGTTGGCACCCGTGAAACGTGCATCGAAAAACCGGAAGTTTCTTCTGTTAGTTTGGATCCCTGGTAAAATAGGCCACACCTCGGGGCGTGTTTGACTACGGTCGCATCGCGTCATATCTCCAACTCTGTCTGCGAGTTGAGAGGGCTTTCTCGCGGGGGATTGGCTCCTGTCCAACCTTCCCTTTGTTTTCCAGGCGATCTTTTGCGGTTACGTTCTGGCCGGACGCTGCTCGATCCCCATCGCCTATAATCCTACCAATGACGCGACCTTTAGAAGTGATTTTAATAAGGTAGAAAGGCACCTATGATTTCAATAAGCTGTACAGGACACTGTACGGTTTCAATATTGAGTAGTGCCTTTGGAAGACCGTAAACTGTAACTACTGGAGCATAGTGCTCTTGAAAATTGTGTTTAAATATCATGTAAAAGAAACTGGGAGATTCCTCTCCTTGTCTATCTGTCTAAACGCAACAGTAGTGATGTAGGGACCTTGTAAATAGGGAGCTGGAAGCTCGAATTATGTAGCTAACCTTTTCTAGGATTTTCTGTTTTTCTATTTTGTACAAAACTACCTCTGTACCTGAAATCTTGTTGTTTGTTAAACTTTAGTATCTGAAAAGAAATATAACCTTTAAGTTTTAATTAATCTTTGACTATCGTAGATAGACCCATCTAAAACATCACCTTCTTTCACCTCTCTGTGATCCACGAAAACTCCGTAATAATAATAATCATCATCATTTCGGACTAACAATCCGATCTTACTTTGGAAGCTAATTCCTTCCTTCATAAATCACAACTTCATTCGCAAGATGGAAATATCGCTGAAAGAAAGCACTTTCCCAGGTGCCAGCACGGCAGAAAAATCCACCATTGCACTATGCAATGCAACAGAACTTAGGGTTCTGGGGAGTCCCAACATCTGCGAGAAACACGAGTTGGAGCGTCTTGAATCACCTTCTAAACTCAAATTCAAGAAGAACTATTTCATCGGAACAGTAAACGTCAACTCACTTACCAGAATCGGAAAATAAAAAGAACTAGAAAAGGTTTTGGAAAAAATCAAATCCAGATCCTACCTGTGCAAGAGACAAGATTCCTGGAAGAAAATATCACAGATAACAACCAACACAGAATATTCAAAGGAAAGCCGGCGATTAGAACAACCACCAACATGCCTCTGCTCGGAACCTGCTTCTACATAAACAAGAAGGTAAACAATGTCACAGATTTCACATCAAAATCTGAAAGACTGTCTCTACTAACTATTGTCCCCTTCAAAAGTGGTAATAATTTAGTAAAAGGAAAATTATTTATTTCATCAGCGTGTTGGAACATTATTTAATCGCCAAGAGGGTGAGATTCTGTACTTCCGTGCTAGTGCGAGCCAGTCACTTTGCGAACTGGTTTTTCCCGACCTACCAAGAGAACGAGGAAGCAGGGTGAAATTCCTGTTATGTGGCCTTCAAACACATGTGTGCGTACCACGTGACCCGGCGAGCAGCCTGATCTCAATCGATCAATAAATGGAAAGTCAAGTGACGTGAAACTGGAGCAGCCAATAAAAATGACAATCTTCACAGGAATGCAACAAATCCACCAATTAGATGTAATTAAGGGACACACTTACGTCTTAGGATAGGAAATTAATGGTAATTCCAGAGGAAAATTTTATAGAGGCTTTTGTACTTCGGGACGCTAAATTTGAGCATTACTCTGACTGCAGCTACGGAAGAGACTGGACGTCGTTTGCTTCACTGGAAGACTTTACATTAGAGAAAGCATCGAGGACTGTATAAACAGCAATTCAGACACTCGGAAAATTTAGCTACGATTTTATGTAGGGTTGTCCTAAGATAAGTGTCTACATCCAAATTATAAAGCATCGTGTGTGTATCCTGGGCTATTGCTAAGACTTTTGTCAGTTTCAGCTTTCTACGAGAACTTGGAAGAAGGAAGGTCCTTGGTTCGAGTTCACTGCAAGATGGTTATCCAGTTCCGCGAAGAATACTACAAGTTCCTGTGTATCTTCAGCTCCTCCATGAGTCACTAAGCATGTAAGGCGTCGGACATGGGCGAGACTTTGTTCGATGGAAGGTGATGTGACCACGTGCTAGGTCATCAGCCAGAATCCAGTTCACACCAGCCACGTGAGTATTCTTTAAGAATTCAATTTCTTTCTATCTTTGTAAAATGTTTGTAAACGTAGCCTTACCTTATTCATTTAGATTTCTGTTAGTTTTGCAGTAGTTAGACTTTTCATTCTTCTTTCTTTGGTGAGAGGTAGTTAGTGCTCTGGAATGAGTGTGTATTTGTTCTATTAGTTAGAAATGAGTGTATGTCATCGAGAGAGACCTCAACTGTCCTAAGAATTTAGAAGGCAGGAGAGATAAAAATATAAATGAACCCCGCGTTAATTTTGATTGGTTTTGAAATAAATTGAAAATTAATTGAGACAAATTAGGACAGTGTTCTAGTGTTTTTCTTGGTGTAGAATTTCATTCTACGATTGTACGACATGTTTGTGGGTTCGAGTTTGTTTATAGTCATCCGAGTAACTTCATACGACAGTTTGGCGAGTGAGATTATGCACGGTCAGGAATATAATAATAATAATAATAATAATAATAATAATAATAATAATAATAATAATAATTAAAAATAATTAAACCTAATTACGGGCTAAAATGATTTAATAAGGTCATGGGTTTAATGTTAGTTATTCTTGGAAAGTATTATCGTGTGCTCACTTTATGTAAAGTAAGCCTGGGACATGGCAAATTCTCCGGACGGAGTAATGACGAATTATATGTATGTTTTCTGCGCTATAAATTTGAGTATGACTTGCAGATGGGCATTATATTTTGAGTAATAATTTATGCATCCATTAGAGTCAATTTTGGGAAGAGATGTGTCACTGGACATGATTTCTTCGAACTTCAGTGCAGAGTAATCGAGAGCCACGACATTATAGGTGAATAAAAATAAATGCCGCAACTCATGTACCGTAAGCGCGTATTCTAATATTTTGACCTGTGTTGTAGTTATTCTACTTGCTTAATTGGGATGATTTCTGTTTAAAATATTCCTTGAACATCGTTGTATAGTTAATTTCTACGTATAAGTGATAACCTTAATTCTATCACATTCTAAATTGATACCTGGGATGTGCGTGATAGTGTCATCTAGAGAAGGATTTCCCTAATTTGCAGTAAATCCTAAATTTAATAATAATGGGTTAGTGTTCGTGTAAATAGTATTAAAATAATGCCGTGTACCCATGTGTGAATGTGTGATGTGTGATTTGATCCTATTCTGTGTTTTTTTAATATTTCTTGTATGATTTTGTGACGATATTCTCCACTATGTGCGTCAAATTTTTGACCGATTTGTATTATTTCCCGTGTCCGTAATTGGATCAATTTTGAATCTTTAGAAGATTTTATTGTAATTTAAGGTAGACTAGGGCCTAATTCACTAAGTTAAAGTGAATAAGAGAAGGCAACGTCCGTGGACTGATGTCACGAGATTTAATTATTAGTTATTGTACAATCACTTTCTGCATAAAATTGAATAAAATTTAGGTTGATATACGTTCAAGTAAAAATTTATTACAAGAAGTTTATTCAATTAATAATTATAAAAATGAAGTAATTGTTAAAGGGAAAGTCTAAGGAAGACTTGCTAACCATAAATTGATAAATTAAATAATTTTCAATAATTTAAATAAGGAAGAGAAAATAATCATTTTCTTGTAAAAATAAGCGAAATCCAGATGGGATATTTTAATTTAAACAATTTTGATTATCATTATAGGAGAATGATACCAGATATTAATTTGTTTTCAATCAATTTTTCAGTAAATTAATGATTCCTATATTTGTTATTACAGAAACGAACAGTCGTTGAACCTTAATTTGAGCGAGATCCCTCATAAATGATAGCACGAGGAGAAGATATTTTCAAGAATCAAACCCAGATTTTGTGAACTTAATTGTTTTATTTAAAAGAGTGTCAGTTTTAATAAATGTGTAAACCTATTTTAGTCTCCTTTCATTTGTCGCTAGTCTTTCATCTATCCCTGCCTTTAAAAATTTCTGCACAGCCGATAGCGAACGGTCCACCTCTGAGACCCTCGCTCTCCGGCGAGCTGAGCCCGGCATGATGGGGGCACTATTAAATGTAAAAATAAGAGGTACACTCTCATCAACTGTCACGCCCCGATCCACGAAGGCAACAAGAAGAAACCACAGAAAGTTGATGACTTCTGGGATCTTCTGGAAACTGAAATCACCCGGATACCCGAGAACAACGTAAAAATCCTGCTGGGAGATTTCAACGCACAGATTGCGAAGGAACGAAAGTACAGAGACGTCGTAGGGAAATATCCAGCACATAAGAGGACAAACAAGAACGGGGAAAGGCTCATTGGACTCTGCAAAGCTTTTCAGTTGAAACTTATGTCAACACACATCAAGAAACTCTCGAGAATATCAAAGACATGGGTATCTCCGAATCTCGAACTAGGAGAATTCCAATTGGATCACGTAGCGATAACAAGGAAAAACGCAAAGGAGGTGATGAACGTCAAAGTGATTAGGAACGGTGAATTCGATTCAGACCACTATCTGTCCAAAGTTAAAATCCGTTTTCTTCCAATAGGACAAAAGAGAGACCCACCTAAAATAATGAGGTACAACACAAACAAAATTAACATCAGTGAAGACATCATTAGAAACTTCAGGGACGAAATCCGGACCAGCAGAAAGGGGAACTGGTAAGAACTATGCACGGGAATCAATGAAGCCGCAAAGAAAACACTCGGACAGGCTAGGAGGAAAAGAGAAATATGGTGGAATGAAGAGTGCGAGGAAGCTCTCGGGGGGGGGGGGGGAGGTCCGAGAAATGTAGATAATGGAAACGCTCCAGAGGAAAGGAACACATGGAACAATTCAGGCACCAGAGGAAGGAAACATCCAGGATATTTCAAAGGATTAAACGATCATTTTGAAAGAGATCAACTGGAAGAGATCTAGACCCACCTTGTCAAGAACAATTCCAGACTTTTATCAGACCTTCCAGAGAAAACACAAAGGATACCAAGCGTCAAGTTTGAGCTTCAGAAACGAACAGGATAAAATCACACTGAACAACCAAGAAAACTGTGAGACCGGGCGAGTTGGCCGTGCGCGTAGAGGCGCGCGGCTGTGAGCTTTCATCCGGGAGATAGTAGGTTCGAATCCCACTATCGGCATCCCTGAAGATGGTTTTCCGTGGTTTCCCATTTTCACACCAGGCAAATGCTGGGGCTGTACCTTAATTAAGGCCACGGCCGCTTCCTTCCAACTCCTAGGCCTTTCCTATCCCATCGTCGCCATAAGACCTATCTGTGTCGGTGCGACGTAAAGCCGCTAGCAAAAAAAACTGTGAGATATTAGCCAGATACTTCCAAACTCTCTTGAATTGTCCTTCTCCAACCTCCAAACTAGAATTTCCAGACATACCAGAGAACTCAGAAGATGACGAACCACCAACAAAAAATGAAGTCAAGGAAGCTATTGAAAAGCTCAAAAACAACAGGGCAAGTGGAGAGGACTCAATAACGGCAGAAATATTGAAATGTGCAAAACCGGAAATCTTAGATGATCTTCACCAAATCATCAAGGAAATCTGGGAGCGGGAGACAATCCCAGAAGAATGGAAAACAGCACTTATCCATCCGCTGCTTAAGAAAGGGGAAAGCAGGCTGTCAACAACTATAGAGGTGTGTCCCTCCTCCCGATCGGCTATAAAATCCTCTCAAACCTGCTTCTTAATAGAAGAGAAGCGAATCTGGACCAACAACTTGGGGAATACCAAGCAGGGTTTAGGAGAGGCCGCTCCTGTATCGAACAAATATTCAACCTGAAGTCAATACTCCGCCACAGAATGTTGAGTGGTAAGAAAGTTGTGGTGTCATTTATAGACTTCAAAAAAGCCGTCGATTTGGTGGACAGAGAGACTTTGTATAAGATCATTAGGGAATTTGGGTCAAAACCAATCTGGCAAATATAATCAAAGAGACCCTAACAGGCACAACATCCAAGGTAAAATTCATCGGGCATCTCTCACAATCATTTGCAATCAAGACAGGCGTGAGGCAAGGGGATTGACTATCCCCACTCATATTCAACTGTGTCCTAGAAAAGATAATGAGAATGTGTAACTCAGAACTTTAACATCAAGGGATAATCCTAATCTGTTTAGGGAAAAAATCAGGATGGATTAAAGTAAACTGCTTGGCTTTTGCTGACGACTTTGCTACACTATCAGAAAGTCCAGAGGTCGCACCCATCCAGATTAACCTCTTGGAAAGAATCGCCAGTCAAACAGGACTGAGTACCTCAGCAGAAAAGACCAAATTCATGACGAACATCAAAGATGAACCAAAATTCCTGGAAACAGCGATAGGACGGACAGAATGGGTCAAGAATTTCAAGTACCTTGGTGAGACGATACAGGAGAATGGACTGGAAAACGCTGCAGGGGAAGATCGGATCTCAAAAATGGGGAGAGCATACGGCTTGACAAAAACATCTACAATAAGAAGTGCTTATCCTGGAATTTCAAATTAAAACATTACAACACCGTCGTCAAAACAGAATGCATGTATGCCAGTGAATGCCTGACCATGAACTACAAGCTGGAGAAGCTAGAGGTCCTGGGCGCTGTCCAAACTGAAAGAGGATGGAAACTTCGGAGCAACAAAGAAGTTTACCAGAAGGTGGAAAGAATCTCAGAGACCATGAAGAAAAGGAGGCTGGCGTTTCTTAGACATCTACTGTATACAGAATGAACGCAAACAGACTTACCAAACAGATATTTGATTACTTCTGGAGAAAAGAGACCACTACAGCGTGGATTAAGGAAACGAAGAAGGATATGGAAAGATTAAGCATCTTGGAAGACCAGCTATCAGAAAGGAATACATTTAGGAACACACTGAAGATTTTGGAAGGTGTTCAAGCCGCAGGAAGAACTAAGAAGACGGGAAGAGCCTGGACAGATGAACAACAACCAGCGAACTCATGAAGTAGTATTGGACACAGAGAAAACTCCGCACGAAGAAAGAAATGAAGTTGTAGCATGATTATTAGTGGCCCATTCGCTTGTAAAAATGTTTAGAAAGAATTACGACTGTGATGAGGAAAAGGAGACTGGCGTTTTATGGGAATATCAAATGACTGAACCCTGAGAGATTGGCCAATAGGATACTTCTTCTGCAGTAAAAGTGGAAAAAACAACCGGGATGGCTTACACAGGTGCACAATTACTTGGCAGAAATAGGTATCAAGGAGAAGGATATAAAAAAGGACATCATATAGAAATAAGGTTGCGGGAATGAGGGATGCATCTGAAGAGCAACATGCGAAGCCAAGGAACATCTCGGTGGAATAACGAGCAAGAAAAAGCCAAAGACTCAAGAATCTTTGACGAGAGTGCAAAGGGAATGGTATCAGTCTCCGTGATTGTGTAAACGTGGCCCACGGCTGGCCGTATCAATAAATAATAATAATAATAATAATAATAATAATAATAGGAAGTGTTTTTGTGTACCCGCGACGACCAGCCAAATCTACGGCACGCAGAGATCTGAAATGTTTAATATACAGTAGGTAGATGGAAGTGGTCAAAATGCACTTCGAAGCCGGATTTTTAATTTTCGCTTTCGCTGGTGAGTTATGAACGAAAATCCGGAAAATAGCACACAGAGCTCTGAAATTTTTATCATAGGTGTGCGGGTCATTTCACCGATCACGCATGGCTGTGTCAAAGAGTAATTATTGCTCCAAGAAATGCAGCTGTCAACGTGATCAACAAACAAAATAAGTCTATCGACACAACACGCAATACAAATGAGGCTGTTAACTACACGACAAGTTTTTGAACAATTTGGAGCGGTCGAATGTAGCACCGGTTATCCTTATCAGTAATATGAATCCTCCTTCCCTCTGCAACGGAACACGACTCTAAGTCAAGAAACTGATACCTAATATTATTGAAGCCATCATGGCCGAGCATGAGGCGGGCGAAATAGTTTTCATTTCTCGGATTCAAATCATCCATTCGGATATACCGTTTCAACTTAGACGACTGCAGCTCGACACTCGTTTAAATTTCACTATGATCATCAACAAGACACAAGGACAATTGCCTTAAGTTGTAGGATTAGATCTTCGGAAACCGTGCTACTCTCATAGTTAACTGAACGCGGGTTGTTTAAGAGTTGGAAAGGCAAATACACTATACACCTGAGCTCCAAATGGAAGGACACTTAGTGTAGTCCGGCTCCATGGCTAAATAGTTAGCGTGCCTTTGGTCAAAGGGGTCCCGGATTCGAATTCCGGTAGGTTCGGGAATTTTAATCATCATTGGTTGATTTCGCTGGCTCGAGGGTTGGGTGTATATGTCGTCTTCATCATCATTTCATTCTCATGACGACATGCAGGTCACCTATGGGAGTCTAATAAAAATATCAGCACCTTGCGAGCCGAACCTATCCTCGGACACTCCCGGCACTAAAAGCCATACGATATTTCACTTAGTGTTGAGCCAATGACCTTTGTGTCATAAGGAACCAGAGTCCTAAATTCATTACATGAGGTCCCATGTAAATTACGAGTCGGGAGCTCTACCTACATTTTTTATATCTGACCAGAGACGGCACGTGGAGGACAGGCGTTAGTCCTCATTCTCACGCTAAAGAAATTACGTTATCCGCACGTGGAAAAAGAGTATGGATACAGTAGATTATTTGTTCTAAAAAAAGTACATTTTAGGAAGAATTGGCAACGAAACTACCGTAATAAATGTTAGGGAATTGTAAGTGAAACAATCTGGACATTATTGATACAGATTTTACATCGCTAAATAGCTCCAGAAGAAAATTTGTCAAGAAAACGCGCCTATTATATCAACCAAATATAGTGCCTATCTTATGAGGTAATTTAACAATTGGTTTCGTTGAGAGACATTCTTAAATACTAATCAATAACATTGCTACTAAATTAATAAGTACTTGTTACAGTGACACCTGCCTTCAATACATTTTTATGGTGTAGGAAAAGTGTCTGTAAAATTCTTGGCGGTAAGTGAAAACGACATGAGAGTGGGAGAGAAAACTATAAAAGAGCGACACGCCATCTTGGAATCACTCATTATGTCAATTGAATTCGAGGAGAGTCCACGTAATGCAGAGTAACTTTATAAACCAGCTTTCGAAAGACTAAGTCCCGAAGTGAAGATAGGTTTAGGCCGAAGGTGGCTATAATATAATCTCCAAGTGGAGATAGGTTATAAACCTTACATCATTTTTCAAGAACTAATAGACGGTCATTCTAATGCCGCGATTCTGCAATTCCTGCAATCGAAGTTGTAAATAATTGTATCATTTTGTTAGTGCGTGTGCGAGTCGGTATTCGACAGACGTATTCGGTCCATGCAAGGAAGAGAACATGTTAAAGGTATTTTATTTGTTTATGTCATTATTTTCAGGTGAGCGAAATAAAAGGAAATATGTTTGTAAAGCCTCTATTTGTCGAGATGGCTAAATAAAATTATTGAGAAGCTGGTGAATCTATAATGTTGGAAGGAGACGTACGACCAGAATGTAGATGAATTACCACGTTGTTAAAATGCTTTTATTTGTTTCATGATGTCACCGTTTCTCTTGTGCGTGTACCTGTGACGCATTTCGGTCACCCTTTTATATCGTGAAAGTTTCAGAGGTCATATGTTCCTTTTTCTTGGATAATCGGTAAAGTCGCGAAACTAACGTGTGAAGGGTTGTAAAGTAGTAGATTTGATGGTTGAGAAGTGATTTTTATGTGTAAAGTAAAGTATCACTTCCGTGCGTTTATTTTCTGTATTTGTGGTTTGTCAAAGTTAAGTAAAATTTCTGTTCGACGTAATGACGAAATTCATGTAAGTGTAATCCGTGCTTATTCATTAAAGCTGGCGCGAAGGCACACCGTTGTGTTAGTCGATGTAAATTTTTATTGAAGGGACGTTACAAGGAGAGATCAATAAAATTTTGTCATAGGGATTGCTATTCCAAAGTCTGTTGAAATCTGTATAGAGTAGATGAGAGGAAATGACAGTAAAATTCTTGAAAAACAAGATTGTGAATATCCATTTTAGAAATATTAGTTCAGATATGCGGAGAGATATGGTCAATTATTGTCACTAAGTGTTTGTGTAACAGCGTTGTGGATCACACAAGAAAAATATTTCCATACTAGTGTCGTGTCGATTTTGTGTTAATCAAGTGTTTAAGACTTGTGAAGTGGGAAGTAAGGAAGTATTTGTGAATCAGGTTGTTGAAATCCTGTAGTGGCGATGCCGGGATGTTCAATGAGGAAACCCGAGGAGTTATTTTGTGTAACTTACTGAGATGGGAATAGGGTCAGTCTATAATTAGGATTCCAAGTGAAACCGTAGAACCGTGATGGATAAGAATATTTGAGTGACGTCTTAAAGTAAAATCTCTTCGCATAATCTGTATGGGTTAAGAATTGTATTTACGTAAATTGCCAGCGAGATCGAGTTTTGTTGTTTCATTTAAATGCCAGTTAAAACACGACTAGCTCTAGGTGTGTGCTGTCTTGAGGTAAAGAAGGGAGAATTGTGTTCCTTTATCCCGACCAGCTGTTAGAATAGAGCTTGCTACTAGAAAGAAACTAATTGTATTTGTCATATGTGGTAAAATGTTTGGAATCAGATTTCCTTCTTTTGAATACACTCATTTAATAAAGATTTGAATTCATTTTTGAAGCGATGGAAATGAGACGATGACGTGGGAAGTAACCCTTCGAAATTTGAGAATCAATAATATTATCTGATATTATCTGAGGGTCTACAGAGTTTTATTTCGAATGTATCGAAGTGATGTGACATGGATGGTTATTTTACGTTGCGTGTTAATTTATGCAAAGTGTAGAATTACCCAAACTAGTTTCTTAATAATTGTTAGAGTTATAACGTAATATTGTTGAGTGATGTCATGAAATAAATAAATAGCACTGGTAATTGCAATTTATTTCTTTGAAATCATTAGGGATTTTTAAAGAAACCAATCGTCCATGCAGATAGAATTTATTATTTGTTAAGATGATGAGATTACTTAAATTTATTCAATTATTAAACTCAATAAAATCGTATTTTGAGAATTAACTTAAAACCAAATGACTAACTTAAAAATGTATTCTGGCAATCTTAATTTATTTTACTGGGAAATCTCAACTTATTAACGTAATGATTAAGGGGACTTGTCCGATGGCAAGGGATTTTACTGCCACAAGTGTTGTGTGCGATTGTTATCATTTTTTAAAATTTTGATTGTTGAGCATCAGATGTGTTGGGGATTTATTAATGTGGAAACCTTGGTCATCAACTACTTGTAACTTAATTTTGTTTGGCCTTCAGCTTATAAATTTGGATGTTCATGGGGGATCAACCTCAGTGACTTAGATTAGGTCAATTTGCCATTATAGCATCATTTTTCTTGCGGTCATCATCCACAATGACCTTAACGTAAATTACAAAGTTAGATGTCGGTCCATGACATAGTCGCAGGTCACATCGTTTCAATTAAGGGTCCATGCCGTACAATCTCTTTGTAGCATACACTGATTGGACTGCCTTAATTATACCAAGAGTCCAGAGCTCGTGCTACGGGGGCTGAATCATCACGGATCATTATGATAATGCATGCAGTCTCACATGGAAGCCGATGTTTGGGATCTTCTTTATTTCACTCTTAACTTAAGACAGTAGTTTTTAGTAAGGACGCCCCCCCCCCCCCACAGGCAGTTGAGTTAAGGTCTCCTAAGCCAGTCTCTCTCATCAGCATTGTTATTGTTATTTTTTATTACGGACAAGATTGAGTTCGTTGTTAATGTGTCATGTGTCTCATGGGCTTTATTTTAAAGATATTTAAATAAACATCGATTTTCTTTGACTCGATTCCTCTCATTTACTAGATAGACTAAGTTACTGAAACCGGCCTCTTACCGAAGCAAGTGACGAGGAACCCTGGGTGACCCAAGAGAGAGATCTCATGCCGATCTGCTAATAGGTAAGGAAGGTAGGTATCCTGCGAAGGACCTTAAAGGGTTCAGTAAAGTTTATCCGGAAGCTTTATAAGAAAAAATAGTTTGTGTTTTTATATATGGTCTTTTATATTGTTATAGTAGTATTTGTACTGTCCACCAACTCGGTATCTTAAGCATTGAAAGAGACAATGTAATGTAATTCATACAATTTGTGTAAAAAACTATGCATGTTAATAAAAAATGTGTTTTTATTTTGCTTTTAAATAAATGGTTACATCTAACGGCTGAATTAATAAACGTGGGCGAAGCAGTAAGATCGGTTCCCAGCAGAAATTTCAGCTCAACCCGTTGCCGCCAAAATGGTTGAAAACGAGAACATAACGCTTGGATATGTGCTGGGTCTCTCCAGTAGCACCGAATTACTGCGCAATAATCGTAAACATCGAATAAGGACCTCCATCATCTGCTCTTTGTGCCCACCACTTTGATGAAAAGGACATAATAGCTTATGACAATTGGAAGCAACCTGATGGAACAATCACATTACTTGCTCTAAGATTTCCGAATTTGAGGGAAGAAGCTATGTTCCGTAAGTCCTCCATCTGAGAGATGATATCCCGAAAAGATGATGTTCGGAGAAGAGAACAACAACAAAAAATGCTGGATACTAAAAAAGAATATTTAATTAACGACTCTGACGAGTGCATCAGTGGACAAAAGTGAAGGGATTGGCATTCAAACCGGTCAGTAAGTTTGGAAGAATAATATTGAACAACTTTTCGGGCTACGTAATCGATGGAAATGAATAAAACTGCAAGAAAAGTAAACTTTAGGTCGTGGGATGTTAAGATAAAGTGTAATTATTAACTTACGTGAAATTAACGGCATGTTTATACTACAGTTCTTTATTTCTAATAAAATGTATGTGCTTGTTTATTTCTCGTAATGTGTTGAATTTACGGTGACACTTCGCCAGTGTACTAGTCGTGTTTATACTTGTCACTACCTTCCCACCAGGAACCCGTCAGCCTATCGTTTGACAAGGGTGCGACGTTGCCAATTTTAGCCCCACGGCTTGTAGCTGCAGAGAACGTTGCTTCCTCTCATCATGCTGAAAGTAAGTGAGTAAATATTTCCCAGTGAATAACTGATGATTTTGTGAAACTGGATTTTTCGGTGTTTTGAAGCATTATTACTGCTATTTAATTCAGTTTGTCGATATAGTTAGATGGTACTGATGTTTATCGCCTTATACAGTACGTGAACCTCAGTTCGGTATTACCCATTATTTTTTTTCTACAGCTTTTGTATAGCAGTGATAATTAATAGCATCACAATTACCGAAGGATGTATGTATGTTTAGTCCTCAGCCCGAAGGCTGGTTGGATCCTCAACAGCTCCGTCATCAGCTGTCATAGATGGCCTAGGCATCACTGAAGAGGCGTACTAGGGAAATGAGGAGTGGGGTAGTTTCCCGTTGCTTTCCTCACCGAGCCAGAAGTTGCTATTACATATCAGTCTGCCAAGCCCACTGAAATGCACGCACTAACTGACCCTATGAGCAACATTTTCACACCATTCATAGCAGGGACTGGCTGCATAAGGAATGGCATTACTAGCATCACTCATACCTGTCACTTTCATCTTGTCAAAGCCAAGGATAAAGCTGAGACAGATCAATGAAAGTAACAGTATTGCTCTAGCCCATACCAGAAGACATAGTGCACTGTAAACACTACGTCCTGCCAGCAAAGGCACTATTATACGAAATACGTTGTTTAATAGCAAAATATCACACTTTATGTTTGTTCTTTACAGAAGGAAGATTTCTTGATGAAAAAGATATATGGGCTTTTCTGGATGAAAGTCATGCGGATCTGTCCGAGGGCGAACTTGACGAATTCTCAGTTCCTGGTGTTACTGACTTTGGTTCATCTTCTGTGTATAATAATGATGGCGTTGATGTTAACGAAGGTGAAAATGTTGGAAATGAGTGTGTCATAAGTAGAGAAAATGGTGTGCATGTCTACAATGAGAACGAAAGAAATACAGTATATCTACTGAAGTGGTGGTATCTCAGGTGCTCCTAAGACTCACGAAATGAAATGGAGAAAGAAATCTATGACTTTCCAGGACACTTGCAATGATGACGTATTTTTACCCGAGTATGATAAAGAAAGGGGAATTTTAGATTCCTTCTTTGAATATCTACCTCTGAGTTTCTGGGAACAGCATGCGGACCCAACTAACCTCTATGCAGTTCAAAAACATGACTTGAAATCCGTAAATACTATTAAGGAAGAAATTGTGCATTTGGCTGGTGTGCATGTGATGATGGGTGTGGAGGATTTTCCACAAAACCAAAATGTACTGCCAACGTGATACTGAGACACCAATAATTTCTAAGTGTATGTCCAGGGATTGCTTTTTTGAGCTGATGAATTTTATGCCTTTGTATACAATAAAGGGGAACATGAGGGGGCACTCTGGAAGGTGAAACCGTTTTTTGACTGCGTGAAAATAAAATGCTTAGCTTTCTCACGATCAAAGCATGTATCACTTGATGAAGAGATTGCAGGAAAGTGTGGCTTTAGGCAGTTTGTCCCTTCAAAACCATACCAATTAGGATTGAATATTTCATTTTGGCAGCGCCTGATAGGTTGGTTTTAGATTTTATGTTTTATCCGTGGGCAGGTACAGTATTGAGTGAGGACCAAAATGAATATGGTCTTAGTGGTGCTGTTGTCAAGGTTTTGACAGAAAGTATTCCACAAGATGGAAGTCATTGTGTTTACACTGATCGTTTTTTTTTTACCAGTGTAAAATCAGTAAACATGCTAGTGAAGGGAAATATATACCAAACAGGGACTGTCATGAAAAACAGTCTGGGTTCAGTTCTTCTTCTGTCTTCATATGTTGGCAGTGAGCCACCTACAATGTGCAAAAGATGGCCGAAGGAGGAAAAGAAACAGACATTGATTGTTAAATACTACAATGGAAACATGGGTGGAGTAGACATTTGTGATAGATTCATGTCATACTATAGGTAGGACGAATAGAAATACTGTATATAGTGTGACGACTTGTTCCTTCACTACGCGGCGTTGGTGTAGATGTACAGGCATCAGCTGACTCTGAACATGTGTTTCTAAATGGGATTTGATGGGACTTAATTCGGAATATGTTGGTTAAATAAATTATTTGAAACAGTGTATTCATTATTGTGGTTTATAGGACTGTGAATTCTGTTTACTGACCGACTATTGTGTCTATGTGAGGTATGTGTTTGATGCCAATTAAGATATAGCGTTCTTGTTTTTGAAACAAATCTGTGAAAAATACGTATGAACCATTTTACAGTTTGTAATGACATAAAACGTTACGTGAGAAGTTGGTTCGTCAATAACGTAAACAATATCTCAAAATTGTGTGTGCTTAGTTGCGATAAGTGTTCTTTCAGTAATTCGCCACGAAACTGACTGCATATCAAACTGTGTTGCAATTATCAGTTGTAACCTTAAAAAACAAGATGTCAACTGTTTAATGTACATGCTGCGAAATGTATCGTAATAGACATATTAAACCTCTGCAGGCTGCCACATTATTGTTATAAATAGGTATGTCATGCACGTGTGATTCTCATATAACTACTTTATATGTTAACGTGCGCAGCTTAGTCATGAATGTCACTAGTAACTTCCTCCGGAGATGCTCAGTTCTCTTTTTTAAAGATGAATTCCCTATAATTATCAGCACTAACCTTTGAGTTATCACCAACACTAGAGCATACAGCTCTTATACTACGGGAGTCCAGTATGGAATAATTATGAGTGGAAGGGATATTTTATTTGGTAGATTGGTGTTGATATGGAGATCTTCTTACTATGACTTTTCAGTGCAAATATATTGGAAGATTTAGAAAATGTGCGGGAGTACTGTGGGGTTCGCTTCTGTCTGGCAATTTCCACCTTTTCGGCATTAATAATGAAACTGTCACATTTTTTTTATAAGTTCGGCCGTAAAATGCAGATCATGGATAAGACGTTTATCACTCACACCAGAGCTTGTCGTGAAATAGCCTTCGACCACTTGGAGAACAGACTGGGATCTTTTGGGGTGAAAAAAAAAGAAACAGGTTTTCATTCGACTATTTATCGTAACCCGACTTGCAACCCGAGACACAGCAAATTGTAGGCATATTCACATGCAATAGAAGTTTCAAGCATATGCCAAAGTATACGTCCTACTTCTCAAATACTTAATATGTTTGGCTTTTCAGTTCACATAAAGTTAACGCCAGATATCTGGCGCATATACAACTATCGAAAATGACCAGAAAATATTTACACACTTCCGCTTTAGGTCGACAAAACGTGCGCCTACTTGCCTTTACATCGACAGTAGCACCGCAGGCGGCGGAGAACGCGTACGCCGTGTCTGTTAGTGTGTGATTCAGAGGGAGTCGTCGCACTATTCATTTCTATTCGACCTGCTATAGGTGTTACTTTCGTATCAACAAATGGCCAGTGCGTATGTTCAACCAGTTTGTTGATTCGATAATTATTGGATAATGCTGGGGCGTCTCCTGTTAAGGATCACACGAGCAAGTGAACAACCTGGTAATCCCAAACAGTTGAAATTTACACGATATTGTACACCCATATTCATAAAAACCAGAACACCTTAGAAGACTAGAGATAGGAAGTTCATATTCACAGGGCATATGCATTAGTATGTTCTAAAGAAATGATTAGCATATGAACCATGTCGACCCTCAGGTTCAAAGTCCACATCGATACCTCGGCGCACCACCACCGACTGGTAAAATGTGCCTGCGGCTCTCGTAGTCGCCATAAACCTAAGGTAATGGAACAGTGTGACTTGAGCAGATCTGCAGGGTGCCTCGCAGACATATGCGAGAACCGTGCCGTCAAATGAGGAGTTTGGAAGAGGGCGCATTATTGGCGTGAGAGAACGTGATGCATCCATCCGGGAAATTGCTGCTCGTGGGGGACGAAGTGTGTTGGCAGTGCAACGGGTGTGTACAGAATAACCGTAGAACTCGACGAGATGGGTCTGGTCGCACCTCCCAGACCTCCCTCCGAGAAGATCGACACCTCATCCGAATGGTATTGCCAGACAGATCTGCGACCTCCTCGGCTCTGGCGCAACAGTGGAACAGTGTAACGCGTCGTACGCTATCAGGAGTGACAGTCCGTCGCCGTTTATTACGGTCTGGGTTACCGGCGCGTCGTCCACTTCTCCGCCTACCTTTGACTAATGTGCATAAACATCCTAAACTGCAATGGTGTGTGGAATGACGTCACTGGGGACAGGAATGGCAACACAGAGTGTTTTCGGACGAACTCAGGTTTTGTTTGTTTAAAAATAATAGCCGCATTTTGGTTCGCCACAGAGAGAGGGAGAGGCATCGTACTAACTGCATTCGCACAAGACATACAGTGCCAACTCAAGGCCTTATGGTGTGGGGTGCTATTGAGTACAACCACAAATCACAGTTGGTGCGTGTCCAGGGCACTGTGACCAGTTTGATCTACGTGAATGACATCCTGCGATCCGTAGCCATGCCCTTTCTGCACGACACCCCAGACGCCATATTTCAGCAGGATAATGCGCGACCATATGTTTGTGCACGAACATATGCCTTGTTTTCAATGAATGTCAGACTGTTGCCCTGGCCCACCCGATCACCGGACTTGTCGCTAATCGAAAATGTGTGGGATATGGTGAAACGACGGGTGCGGCGCTGTGACCCAATTCTAACCTCTAAATGTAAACTGTGGAACTAGGTGAATGCAGCATGGATGGCTATACCCCAGGACGCCATTCGATGCCATCACGCATGGAACAAGTTGTCAATGCCCATGGAGAACCCGGTGCCTATTAGGTAACAGGACACATAATGAACCTAGGTGACTGAAATGTTAATCGTTTCTGCAGAACATACTAATGAACATGTCCTGTGAATATGAACTTCCTATCTCTAGTCTTTCAAGATGTTCTGCTTTTCATGAACATGAGTGTATGATGAGAACAAGATTTTGTACAATGAGAACGTTTTCACGAAGTTGTAAATGCCGATTCACTTTCCATTTGAATCACGCTGATCACAACCCCGTTTTGAACTACAAAGTTGGGCTTATTGCATATCTAGAGCTTGAGAGGGCATTGCTGTGGATATAACGAATATGAGTACATTTTCTCGTGTGATCACTGTCCGCTAATCCACATGTCTTCTCCTAAAGTTCTTCTCAAATCCCAAAGATGGCAGTATGTATCGCGTAGTCCGTAGCAGTGGGTAAGGCACGGAGTGAGGGCTGCTACCAAGTGGTATAATAATAATTGCTTATTGAACATAAGAGGCTTTTACCTAACTGCTTGCTAACAAAAGAGATTTGTACTTTCAGCTTGTGTAGCTGAAAATATTTTAATTACAATTCCTACAACTATGTTGGCAACCAATTTTTGAGATGGGAGTTTATATTCGTTGAAGTGTAGGGGAAGAGTTTGTTTGACAGCAATATTGCCGTTATGTAAGTTATTTTTAAATTTCGGGTGTTAACTTCATATTTGTATTCATGTGCGTTCATTCTATAATGATACTGACAACACAATATGGACTAAGTGAACTGGCCTTAACGTATTGGCCAACTGAAGGGCAACTTATACCTAGTTTTTAATCTACTGTCTGTTCTGTGTGAACACACAAATTTTTATCCACTCGACGCCACTGGGATAATGTATCGCAGATAGTGTGCAGGTAATGGTACTGTTAGACAAAAACGACTCTCATTAATGGATTACAAAATGCACGTAGGAAAGGCATTGATAAATTTTAAGGAAATTGGTTACATAAGCATTAGGAAACGAGTACGGCCACCCTCAGCATCCAGCAACCCTGTTGATGACGATGATGACTCTGAGAGTGACATCGACGAACAGGGTATGGTGAATGTACGAAGAGTTCAGAGTCGAGTCAACCAATTCCAGAGATTCGTTTTGAAAACATACGGCACTTGTCAAAATTTGTTGATGCAAAGAATGCCTCGAAATGCAGAAGGCATGGATGTCATTACAAAACCAGGGTGCTCTGCACAAAATGTGGTATGTACCTGTGTGCTCTAAGAAACAACTACTTCTGACATTATCATAGCAAGTAACGCGTAGAATGACTTGTGGAGGCCTACAGTATGTCACCTTGGTGAAAAATTGTCAAATAATGTATATATTTAGTTTCAATGTACGTACAGAGTTTCTACGTTATGTATCCACAGAGTTTCTATGTTATGTTGAGAGTGTTTTAAAGTAAGTTTTGGTTATTTTAAGTGAGTAATACAGAGATTCCATGTTATGATGAGAGTGTTTGGAAATAGGTTTTGGTTATTTTAAGTAATTAAAGTACATAATTGGAACGAAAATGCGTATTGTTTCCAAACGACCCATCTGCTAGATCAAGAAAAGTATAATCCATAATGTGTTAGCGAAGACTTGAGGTTCACATATGAAGACCCTCAGCTATGCCCTTTAGACACGTTACAAAGAAAATTGTTATTGCATGTTTTGCTTACTAGTGCTCCATATTCTCAGAAACGACATATTTCCAGAGTATTAAGTCAGGGATTCAATAGATTCATAAGAGAAGAGAGATATTGTGTTATGTAACCTCTTTTATCGAGTCATCGGTTACGGCAAATATCTTAGTATTGTTGATGCTGAGTTGTATGTAGTACATAATAAGCCAAGTCATCTTAATAGACTATAGTTCATTAACTGGTACGTTCAACATTACAACTTCGTTATTCTCATGGGTCCGAGACATGCTTAAAATGTTCTGAGTGTGCTCGTGAAAAATTATGTGAAGCAAGATGCTATCCTCTAACAAATTAAGGATCCCCGGTGGATTGTATGGTCCTAGCTGCCTGATCACAAGGAGAGCCACGACTCATAATCTGTCCGAGTTGCTCACTTCTATTCCATAGCACTCAAAACCACTCACTTGGTCAATCAGTCATCCACGTGGTTCACATACCAGGACGTGACTGCAACAACCCACACCACGAACCATGCTTTACAAGTATGTTCTATTTTAATCACATATATGATATAAGGATACAACGTAGATATTATATACAAAGATTTTATTACCTCGTCTTCGTCTGACGGTCGCTTGGACAGGGAACTAAGGAACTGCCATCAGCAGCAACGAAATAGTTTTAAGTGTCTGGTGTGCCTGGATCATGTCCTGAAAATAAAATAACTACGTAAATATCATACGTATTTTGCTGAATTACTAAATATGACTGAGGCAAGGTTCATGCGATTTTATGCTGAAACGAACACTTGTGTAGTGTCTTGAAATGTTTCGGGACGCGAGTTTCTGGGCTTCGAAATTTGTGAAAATATCTTCGGAACGCCTCGTGCATAGACAACTGTCTAGCCGTACGTAATGTGTCTAGAGCGTAACTCTCGTATAATTACACAGACACGTTCGTTTCGACACATGAGCATTGAAATACCAAAGTTTCGCAATGATCCCTCTTTCACATTGGAGAGAGTTACCTTGTTAGAACAAAAAATAAACAGTTCCTTAAACAAACACGTATCTTAGTTTCTAGCAGCTTGTAGAGTATTTGATAGTAATTCAAATATGTAACCCCATTCCTATAGCCGTTGAGCTGTTGCAAGGACAAGCTCAGTCCACAAAGAAGGTCCTCAGACAGCGAGAGAGTGCATTCACGGGACACACAGTCAAGACCTTGTTGAGAAAGCTGTTAAATAGAGACACACACAAAAAAATGATATGATATTTCCCACTTACTGGTGACACCTGGACATCAAATGAAACAACAATCATGTAAACAAATTACTGTATAACAATGACAATAATCCTCAAATAAGTTGCTTCTATGTTCAAGCACTCTCCCTTGTGTAAGACGCACTAACCATTGATTCATGTTGATGCATTATTGTGCCATTCCAAATCTTCAAAATAATCGAGATAAACCCAGCATGTGAAAATTTTGTATTTCGCTATTAGTGTCAATGGGACAAAAGGAAATTTTATGATTCTCAAGAAACTCTGTCCACTTTCCACATGTTTCAGATGACCCGTTCTCCGCCAAGCCATGAAATTCTTTTTCCACCTGACAATTTCTGTCACGCAGGGATGACGATAATACTATACTCACCTTATGCTGCAGTTAAGCGCGTTTCGTAATGATCCTCCCTAAGTACAGGCAATGCCTGCAAAAGATTTCGTACTAAGACCTGCCTGGAAGAGCGTGAACAGAACAATCTTGGGCGGTCATCTTCAGAGCATCCTTCCAATCGCTCCTTGTCAAGGAGGTTGAAGAATCTACAGTGTGTTTCCAGTCATTCGACCGGGTCAGGAATGGAATGAATGAAGCCCCATCTGGCGGCGAGGATAGGAAACGTGCCGGCTGCCGAAGCCTGTCGTACTCCTCTGGGGCAATGATAAATGACTGACAGATGAAATGTTAATGGAGAGTGTTGCTGCAATGGAAGATGACAGGGAAAACAGGAGTATCCGGAAAATAACCTGTCCCGCCTCTGCTTTGTGTAGCACAAATCTCACATGGAGTGACCGGGATTTGAACCACGATATCCAGCGGTGAGAAGTCGGCGCGCTTGGGCGGTCATCTTCAGAACATCCTTCCAATCGCTGCTTGTCAAGGAGGTTGAAGAATCTACAGCGTGTTTCCAGTCATTCGACCGGGTCAGGAATGGAATGAATGAAGCCCCATCTGGCGGCGAGGATAGGAAACGTGCCGGCTGCCGAAGCCTGTCGTACTCCTCTGGGGCAATGATAAATGACTGACAGATGAAATGTTAATGGAGAGTGTTGCTGCAATGGAAGATGACAGGGAAAACAGGAGTATCCGGAAAATAACCTGTCCCGCCTCTGCTTTGTGTAGCACAAATCTCACATGGAGTGACCGGGATTTGAACCACGATATCCAGCGGTGAGAAGTCGGCGCCCTGCCGCGTGAGCCGCGGAGGCTTTGTCAGGGATGTGGTTTTCAGGGAGATGGTTGTCAGGGAGATGGTTGTCAGGGAGGTGGTTGTCACGGAGGTTAAAGGATTAAATTTTCCCCGTCGCGAATGGTCGACACAGCGGAGAGGCAAACGGAGTGCAGCTTCACATTGAAAAACTGAAGATTTCGTGATAATGCTGCATGCGACTGTTGATTAAACGAGCAGACGATGATGATAATCGTGGAAAACTGCCCACTTCATGCCCTTGAAGGTAGTCAGAGGGGCTCATATGATGTGACCTCGAATGCTCAGGACTGGCTGTCGAATCTAGACATTAATTGTAGATTAATTGTTCATTTAACTTGTACGTTTTCTTCTTCCTGGTAGGTCTTGCCTAACTAATCTGGCTGTTCTCCGTCGTGCAGCATCTGCTCCTAATGCCGGTTCTCAGCTCGACGTGTGCTACATTGATGTTGCAAAGGCTTTTGATACCGTAGACCACGCACTTCTTTCCTATAAACTCTCAGAAAGTTTTAATATCCATGGTCGCTTCCTAACTCTCCTGCAGAGCTTCCTCAATGCCAGAACTCAGCGTGTGATTCTTGATGGGTTCAGTTCGACTCTTGTTATGGTACATTCTGGCGTCAATATTCAAACAAATCGATTCATTATCAGACGTAAACTCCTTACAGAGAGTGCTTAACTCACTCTCTGAATGGTGCTCCACGTGGCGTCTTAAGCCTAATCCTACCAAGTGTTCCTCAATTTCGATTACGCTTCGTAAATCCCCGATTCTCAGTAAATACTCCCTCCTCGGTAACCCGTTCCCAACTTTAACAGAACAAAATGACTTAGGAGTGCTGTTTGACAGCAAATTGTTATTTATCCCCCATATACGAAAGATAACCTCACGAGCAATGTCACTTCTCGGTTTGTTGTATGGATTTTCTGACATCACCAATGTCCACGCCCTCCGAGCCTACTATGTATCTTGCATCCTACCGATTATTGAATTCGCGTCTCCTATTTGGTCTACCTCTTCACCCACTAATCTGAATCACATAGACCGTGTGCAGTCATTCTTCTGTGCCATTGTTAGAGCCAGAGTATCTGATTGTCGAAACTTGAGCAGTAATCAGATACTAGATAAGTTAAACCTTCGCCCGTTATCTAGTCGCAGGAAAGTAGCCGACCTTAGAGTCCTATATAACGCTGTACTATATCATTACTTATGTGTTATATCTGTCTTTTATCTTACTGACTGCAGACATCAGCAGGAAAATTTGGCATTTATTGTATATAACTTAAATGCTGGAAACCTGTGAATAACTCATGCCATATTCAAGAAGTTGAGCTGTGCTGGTTATCGCCAGGTAGGCTGTTTGACAGGTGGGTAGTGCGTTTAAAATTAGCAACATAAGCTCTACATCCGGCCACAGCTTTGTCTACCTGAAACCCAATTAGGCAAGTAGGCTACTTACAACTGGAATTTCACTTACAGCAGGGCGGTCTTTCCTTATCAATTCTGCTTTGGTAGTGTCGAATTCTGTCTGTAAACGAATAAGGGCAGAAAATCTCCAGGACTAGGAAATTAGAGATAAGTATATGAAGATGATTAGTGAAAAGTTCCTGACAACCGACAATAAGTAGGTTCAGGATAGATTATACAAAGATAATGGTGGCAAACAGGGATACAGGGATACAGGGATTTTGTATTAGAAACAGCAAGGGAATGACCAAGTACAAGTTTGTGTAATGATGGAAAAAGTGAACATCTTGGTAGAAGGAACGCTAAAAGGCATAACGGTCTATAATGGTGATGTATGTATGTATGTATGTATGTATGTATGTATGTATGTATGTATGTATGTATGTATGTATGTATGTATGTATGTATGTATGTATGTATGTATGTATGTATGTATGTATGTATGTATGTATGTATGTATACCGTACATTGAGCACTTCTCACTTGCTCTATCAACAGACTGTGGGATAGTTTCAGTCAGTTATTTCGATCGTATATCGACATCACTTACTCATCCATCTTGGCCAAGTCTAAACGCGCCATAAATATTCGTCATAAACTACCGAATTCTTCACAACCTACTTACCTGATGAATTCCCTCAATTACCTCTCCTCACATCATGATCTAAATACTTAAGCACGTAACATCACCCTCCTTGCCGTTTCGATTCACACAAGTACCACGTACACTCTTTCACGGTTTTTGCATGTCGTGAAATGAACAAAGCAGCTGTGTAAGAGTTGCTTCGCATCTTAATTTGCGTATTTCCTTTCTATATCACTGCCTAAAGTGTTTTCTCTTTCATGTCCACCTACTCATTGACACACGTCAAATTTGTAACCATAATTCTAATAGTTTCGTTTATTTTTTGTTTAACCCTTTGTAAGGCAGTACTCATTAATACACTTTCTTTTCTAACTAACTTTATTTACAAGTTCTATAAGTGCTAAATAATACAATTTAACAGGAAAAAGACAATCCAGTTCTCAGGAGGTCAGTAATAAGATGGGAATTTATTTCCCACCGCCTTCTATCTGCCATTCAGAAGTGAGAACATATTTTCCATGGCCCGCCTACGGACACAATTTCAGTTCAGTTAGTTCGCTTTTTATTTAGAAGAAATATTTCGGACACCTATGTGGGCTATGGGAAGCATATTCCCACATACAATGTGAAAGAAATTTATATCTCAGAACTCTTCAATTGGTAAAAGGGAGTAAATAATCTCAGAACAAATGAGAAAAGTGCACGATAAACAAATAAAATTCATGTAAATAGACTTATAAAATATTGATTTCTTACCCTACTTTCACTCCATACATCTTGTTCACAACAGGCGTTGCGCTAGCACGATATCGCTATTCAGATGTTTTCTAAAGAAGCTAAGGATTCCAAGGAGATCAGAATAGTTCCACAGATATTCCCAAAAGTGCAGCACACATCAATACATGTGACATAAACTCCCAGCGCCCAGAAATGACAAAAAACCGAGGTGAGAAAATAATTCCCACCGCCTTATAAAGGGTTACCAGTTGGTTTAGTTAGTTATGGATTGCTTTATAGGCCTCTACGGTATTTAAGATAACCTTCCTGCTTTTATGCGGTGGACCATCTCCATGTAATCTCAAGAACTCGGCGTTATCGTGATTTAGACTGGGCCTTCAGCTTCTCTTGCAAATAGATATCCCTTATTGCATTGTACTGAATGCCATTTAGTAGTGATTCTCTGAAACCTATAATAATATATATACTTTTTAATGATATTTGTTCGTGGCGTCGACCTCTGTAGATCTTTTGCCATTACTTTTACCAAACCTGCGTGTAAGTGTAATTGCGGAAGTGTAGAGTGTTGAATGTGAGGAAAGGAAGGTTAAGGACTACACAAACACCCATTCCCCAGGCCAGGGATATTAATCGTTTACAATTAAAAACCCCTAACCCGGTCGGGAATCGAACCCCGGTCCACCGGGTGACAGGCGGACGCGTTTCCCCTTACACTGCGGAACCGGACAATGATTATATTACTATGGCCAATTTCATTTTCGACGTTGGTGCACCCCGAATTGTTAGGATGGCACTAACTGAGCCCAATCATCGGCCGGCTTACCGCGTATAAAACGGGCAGCCTGTGACACAGTGAGAGTCTTCTCGGTCTCTCACCTCTCTTCATGTGAATCAAATCTTTGAAACGTCGCGTGGCTGGCTGCTGCCAAGAGAAAGTCGGTATGCAACACGTAAAAGACTTCTACAATAGACCCATATCTTCTCCTGGTCTCTGGAGATGTTTTATAAGTGTGAACATTGTAATTACGTAAACGTTAGGGTACGATCTTCAGGGTTTTCTGACTAAATTATGTAGGGTTTCTCTGTGCCTGTTAACGAATTATGGGTCAAATGTAAGTTCGTCCTGTGCGATTTCACCATGTCAGACTAACGTAAGGATGCCAATATGATGTTCAATAAGGATTTCAATAGGATATTCGTTTGATTTACCCTTGGTATCCCCATCTCTTTTCTCTGACTGCAACAAGTTATTTCAAAATGTAAACCTTCATCGTCAACCCTTTAGGACTGTAATTTTGTTTTCCTCGTAGTCACGGTGTAAGTTGGGCTTATGTCCTGATTCAGTCTGGAGCTTCTGCTCCATTGCGTGATTTTATTATATCAGTGTCTGGCTCCATGGATAAATGGTTAGCGTGCTGGCCTTTGGTCACTGGAGTCTCGGATTCGATTCCCGGCAGAGTCGGGAATTTTAACCATCAATGGTTAATTTCGCTGGCGCGGAGGCTGGGTGTATGTGTCATCTCCATCGTCATTTCATCCTCATCACGAAGTGCAGATCGCCTACGGGTGTCGAATCAGAAGACCTGAACCTGGCGAGCCAAACATGTCCTCGAACACTCCCGGCACTAAAAGCCATAAGCCACTTCATTTTTATTATGCCAGTCTTTAGGAATTGCACGTGATACTGAACCCCTATCCTTTTTATATTTTTGGCCTTTCTAAAATTTTGTCTTATTGTTTTGGTGTACAATTTTCTTTAGGCTTGTAATATAGTATGAGATTTTCTCTTCCAAACAAGGAGGGGGAAATCCCAATTCGGGTCCATTTACTTAAATTGCAGTTTACGTATAGGAAACTAGAAATTTACTACTCGAACTGCCTTGCGGTATGTGAACATACCATCCACTCTGTGTTTAATGCTCGCTGATAACAACTACTTGCGCCTGTGTTCTTCATTGCTCTCAGAGCTCTAGTTTTATTGATATTTAATAATTGTAAGGCAGGTCCAAATACGTCTCCAATAGTATTGTTTTTACTTAAATAGTTTATATTTGTTGAGCTTACTTAATTTAGGTATTTATTATCTCATTGAAATCTTTAAATATGTGTTCCTTTCAACAAAATAGCTAAATATTTAGTAAACAATTATTTTTGTGTTAGTAATCAATAATTTTGGTATTGCACATTATTTTTGAAACATATCACCACGTTTAGCAGCGAAAGGATAACATTCATGTTTTTTGTTACGTATTGTACCACGTTCCTTACATACACTGACTGACAGAGCAAATGCAACACCAAGAAGGAGTGGTCAGAACTTTATGCCAATTGCAGGGTAGACTGACGTCACTGAGGTATGCTCATGATGTGAAATGCGCCGCTGTGCTGCGCACGTAGCGAACGATAAATGGGACACGGCGTTGGCGAATGGCCCACTTCGTACCGTGATTTCTCAGCCGACAGTCATTGTAGAACGTGTTGTCGTGTGCCACAGGACACGTGTATAGCTAAGAATGCCAGACCGCCGTCAACGGAGGCATTTCCAGCAGACAGACGACTTTACGAGGGGTATGGTGATCGGGCTGAGAAGGGCAGGTTGGTCGCTTCGTCAAATCGCAGCCGATACCCATAGGGATGTGTCCACGGTGCAGCGCCTGTGGCGAAGATGGTTGGCGCAGGGACATGTGGCACGTGCGAGGGGTCCAGGCGCAGCCCGAGTGACGTCAGCACGCGAGGATCGGCGCATCCGCCGCCAAGCGGTGGCAGCCCCGCACGCCACGTCAACCGCCATTCTTCAGCATGTACAAGACACCCTGGCTGTTCCAATATCGACCAGAACAATTTCCCGTCGATTGGTTGAAGGAGGCCTCCACTCCCGGCGTCCGCTCAGAAGACTACCATTGACTCCACAGCATAGACGTGCACGCCTGGCATGGTGCCGGGCTAGAGCGACTTAGATGAAGGAATGGCGGAACGTCGTGTTCTCCGATGAGTCACGCTTCTGTTCTGTCAGTGATAGTCACCGCAGACGAGTGTGGCGTCGGCGTGGAGAAAGGTCAAATCCGGCAGTAACTGTGGAGCGCCCTACCGCTAGACAACGCGGCATCATGGTTTGGGGCGCTATTGCGTATGATTCCACGTCACCTCTAGTGCGTATTCAAGGCACGTTAAATGCCCACCGCTACGTGCAGCATGTGCTGCGGCCGGTGGCACTCCCGTACCTTCAGGGGCTGCCCAATGCTCTGTTTCAGCAGGATAATGCCCGCCCACACACTGCTCGCATCTCCCAACAGGCTCTACGAGGTGTACAGATGCTTCTATGGCCAGCGTACTCTCCGGATTTCTCACCAATCGAACACGTGTGGGATCTCATTGGACGCCGTTTGCAAACTCTGCCCCAGCCTCGTACGGACGACCAACTGTGGCAAATGGTTGACAGAGAATGGAGAACCATCCCTCAGGACACCATCCGCACTCTTATTGACTCTGTACCTCGACGTGTTTCTGCGTGCATCGCCGCTCGCGGTGGTCCTACATCCTACTGAGTCGATGCCGTGCGCATTGTGTAACCTGCATATCGGTTTGAAATAAACATCAATTATTCGTCCGTGCCGTCTCTGTTTTTTCCCCAACTTTCATCCCTTTCGAACCACTCCTCCTTGGTGTTGCATTGTCACTGTCAGTCAGTGTAAATTCCTTCCCAAGTCAGTTCAGCAAGTAGGTCACATGACACCAGTCTCAGGGTTGTTTCGTTGGTCAATGAATATGTAATCTATTTGCTAAGGGGATAATAGCTTTAAATAAACTACATTAGATTTAAAAAAACTGTTATTACATGCTTGGATAGTTGTCCAAAATTTTAATTGAGTTGCCCAAATTCTAAATAAATACCTACATCTTAGATCAACTTTGATCTGACGCACGTAAATGAAATAGTTGTTTGTTATAATATTTAGCTAGGTACCGGTAAACTTGTTTCGTTAAGATAAAACCGATATTGAGCATATGATTTTTATAAGCATGTCATCAACTACGTTTCATAGAAATGATTCAATTCCAAAATAACTTCATTTGTCACCATTATTTGCACTCAAAACCTAAAAGAAAAATTTAATGAACTCATTTATGCCATTCACAAAATAATTCAAAATGGCATTAACTTTAAAATACGTAGTAATTAGATTTGCCTATTCTCATGGAATTGTTACATAATAATGTTGGGATCCTCTTTACACACTATCCTTATCATTCCTCTTTTATAAAAATTCAAGATAATTTAAAAGTAAATATAGGCTAGCCAACCATAAAATATACATTTGAAATTTGAGTAAAAGATAGCCGCAGGAATAAAAATATAATTCAACGTCGACAGTAAAATAAAGAGAAAAACAACCAATAACTATATTTTCTCAATATTGAAACTGAAATAAGAAACCAACAACATTCAACTACAATTTGCTAACTCCACTATAGCTATTCCTCCTTATACAGTAACAAATACCGTACCAGCACCTCAAACTTGAAAAGGATGAAACCTACTATGAAGACAAGAAAAGCAAACAGCATAGCCTACACCACAACCTTAAATAAAGACATGGGTCTACGAAACGATAATGAAACAAATATTATATTCAAAATGTTCATGTTTTCTTATTATTTTTTTCGTATTCTTAGATGATTACAATCCTGTAACATTACAATGTCGTAACAGAGATATCATTAGGGCTTACCATAAGCGGATGATATTTTTATTTTCAGATACATTTCGTCATTTAATTCACGTTTCATACGCATTAACCACGTTTTAAAAATGACGTCACCAATACATCAAAGTATGAATAAGTTATACGAGAAAATATATAAATCGTCCACATGTTATTGTTCCTTCATTCAATTCGCAGCGTGATTACCTTTATACATTGAAGACTGTCTTCCCATTATTTCATTCCCGGTGACGCTGCATATATTAAGCATCCATATATTACTTCTTTATATTGTTATCGAAGACATTTGAGCTCAAACCAACACCTTTCACGTAAACCATATCATACTTACTGAGTATTGCAATGTAACATTACTGCAACACTTAAGTGCCCTAAAAATTATCTAAAAGTTAGTTCAGTAGTAACCTATGGCTTAGATAAGAGGCAATTACATAATATAGATAAGGTGAAAGCGTCCTACTTAAAGAAAGTGCGTTGCCAATGTACACTCCATCATATCAAGTATACCAGCCGTCGGGGAAATTATTCTTTGTGGAAGAATTGCGTTTGAAGTTTCTGTTCCCGGCCACTCCAGCGTATAAGGAACTTTTACAAGAGCTCCAGTAAACGAGGGACAGAATATGGGAGGATTCCTACTTGTATGATGCCAAGATGAACCGCAATTGGGTACGAGGAGTCCAACGACATTAAAAATATAGAGTGCTAATCTGATGGCCATCTTTGAATCTACTTGAACTACTGGCAGCCACGACACTTGCAGGCAAAACATATGCTTATTTCCTCAGAATCTGCCTTAGAAAGGATCTGCAGTTGTTGTGTGATGGAGTACGGTCTTTGAGAAGGTGTGAAAGGTTCAACTAAATTAATTAATTAATGTAGGCTATGAATTCGGTAGAATGAAGTCAGGCGAGGTTTGACCAAGAGAGGTCCGGTAGAAATATTATAGTGGTAAAGCTGGTAGGATACCGTATGTGGAAGGAATGCTACACTCAACCAGGGGTCATGTGTTCTCATCTTTAGAATCTGGGGTTACCCCATTTAGCGGCCCCTTATGACAGGCAGAGGATGCCGTAGAGATATTCTGCACCGCAACCAACGGACGCATGTGCTGCATGTCGCACAGCAGTTCTTAGAAAGTAGCCATAAGTAGCAAAGAGCATAAAACATAACAAACCAGCCAAGAAGCAAAATTCAATAATTATACCAGAATGACACTGAAGGTATGTCATGGAAAGGCAGTGGTATCTTTCTCTACGCGTGTGAATTCCTCAATGAACTGCTGTACTTATAACATGTCTTTCCGTGGTGAATGACTTTATTGGTAGTGCATGACGCCGAATTATCCATTCTTCTACATACGTAATTCTTGTTTTAACCAAGCAAATGCTCACCATATTCACTGCGCTTATTTTATTATAACATCAATGTAACATTAAGCATGTTTGAAAATGTCGCGTTTGTTTTTAAATATATTTTTAATTTGCAATAACGTATAATCTCATCAATTCATTGAAGTGATAAGGGCTAACTGTCAAGACCAAGAAGTGGCAGCCGCCATGACAGTTGCAGGCAAAAGTTAGTTCGCTGTGCTGCAACCAGGGGCGCTGTAACGAGTATGTTTAGCAGTCTATATTTTTAATGTCGTTAGAGGAGTCTATGAGTTAAGACATGTTATGACTAGACTTGCGGTGTCTGGGTTTCATCACCGTTTGTGTCAAAGGGTGAGTTTCCATAAGCCAAGTCAGGCCTGCAGGAGTAAAAGATGTGATGAATTTTGTAAACAATATCATGTTTAAGTGTAACCTGAAGATAGAATCTATAACGACATTCTGTATTGATGAAGGTTCGTGAGAACTTGGTTCATGCACATTTGTGTGCAATAAAACATTTATTAAGTTCCCTAACGTGTACGTATTGTATTCTTTCTCGCAATTACTACATGTTCACACTGAACTCGTAACCTTTCTTGAAGACATCCTATTCATATTAGTCCATTTAGATGACCCTTAATATAGAAATTCTTCGATAAGCGTTCGAAAAACACATGAACATTGAAATACCATTGCCGTCGTTAACAAAATACACTATATTAATGGCATGGCTATGGTTTTTACGTTGAAATAATCAATTGTATTCCACTTATTATCATGGTTTCAGAAGATATATATTTACTCCACTAATGCCTTTGAAGACCGTAGCAACTCTTTCACAAGTTATCAGTGCAAAGCATCCCTCACTTTAACGAGTAAAGAATACAGGAATACGACAACGCCGTCCCCCCTACCCCCCCCCCCCCCCCCCCATGTATAGCAAAACATAGCAGTTCTTACGTTGTGGACACACACAAACTAAGGCATTTCTCGAGAGTAGGGAAACTTAATTTCGCACAATTGTTCCTCGAAAAATACTAATTTAGGTAGAATATAAGTGGCATTGTGATATTCTGCCAGTGTCTATGTGCTTCTAAGTGTCGAGTGATTTAGATGCAAGTGTATTTTACAATAATCTGTGCTTGCCTGTGGAAATGTTTGGCTGGATCTTGGAGTATAACAAAACTTATAAGTGTGACAGATGGAGTAATCTGTATACTGTTACACAGAAGAAATAGTGAATTGGAAGGATTAGCTGAGTTTGTAACGCAGGATTTAACACTACCAACACCTTACGATTCGTGCTGTGGTCACCTATTGCCAAGCAAACTACAACGAACTGAAGCTCGTCCATGTGGTTAAATATCAGTATTTAGAGGCAATAACATTTTTTACTCATGCTCTTTAATGGGTAGCCTAACTTTAGTGTCTGAGAGTTTCAATACTAAGGTTACCATCATTGTGTGTGTGAAGTGCTGTTATGCTATATGTCAACATTCTGTTAGCATTACCAGGGCTGTTCATTGGGTTAACACAATCATTTCGGGTGTACTTGGGCTGAGTGGATCAGACGGTTAAGGCGCTGGCCCTCTGACCCCAAGTTGGCAGCTTCGATCCCGACTCACTCCGATGGTATTTCAAGGTGCTCAAATACGTCAGCCTCGTGTCGGTAGATTTACTGACACGCAAAATTCTGGCACTTCGGCGTTCCCGAAAACCGTAAAAAAATAGTTAGTGGGACATAAAGCCAATAACATTATCATTTCAGATGCACTTCTTTTTCATTGGGTGTTGAATATAGCCTAAGAAATTGTCCACCACTTCAATAACACGCCAACAAAATATGTTTCATAGTTCTCATGAGAGTGAATATTTTGAGGAATTTCGCACCTTCATTTTTGAAACATTCAAAATGATGTTATAAATATTGCTTTAACAGTTTTATCATGTATTTTCATCTATTCAGCGAAGTGAAATCTAGGAGAAAACGTTATTGTCCTAATTGAAATTTCTAAATAATCAGCTTGTTGTTCTCTTTTCTAGTAGAATATATGCTATTCTAGTTGGTTGTATGTTGTGCGTACTTGTTGGCGAAGGTTTTCATATGTGAAAAAGTAATTTTCCTTATGATGTTACATTTATCGTGTTAAATTACCGTCACCGGGTGAGTTGGCCGTGCGATTAAGGGCGCGCGACTGTGAGCTTGCATCCGGGAGACAGGTGGGTTTGAATCCCACTGTCGGCAGCCCTAAATATGGTTCTCCGTGTTTCCCATTTTCACACCAGGCAAATGCTGGGGCTGTACCCTAATTAAGGCCAAGGCCATTTCCTTCTAAATCCTAGGCCTTTCCTATCCCATCGTCGCCGTAAGATCTATCTGTATCGGTGCGACGTAAAGCCACTAGCAAAATCTGCCGATTGTATAATAAGTACGTGATATTTTCGTTTTAGCCAATACAAGCAGTCCGGCTACTTCAGCCGCCATGCTTTTTTATATTACGGTCTGAGGATTGGAGTCGGTCTTGCTCATGCCTATATACGACCACGCCCCCAATGTAGAGCACTGTCATTGGGCTTCACTCTCAGAGCTCCAAGGCATCTCCTTGTATTCTTTACTCCCTGAGTTAAAATACTAACATAAAACTACAAAGAGGAATAGTAATAATAATGTCAAGGAATAAATAAACAATTACTACCGAAAAAAAAATATCCCACTCAACCGACGTATACTTTATCTCATCCTACGGCATTTGATTGGTGACTACATGGTATTCTCTTTGCTCCCGGTATTTCCTTACAAGTTTAGCCGTTGTTTAGTACAATGTTGAGGAGCATTAACGATTATATTTTGTCAGTAATATTTTCAATTGGAGGCCTAAGATGTTTCACGCCACGCACATCCGAACTTAGCCGACTCCTTTCCGATCCGAAACAGTATCTTCCTCTAGCACCCGATTGAGGCCAGTGGCTGCGCGAGATAATTGCCATCAAATAATTTTATTCAGAACTGTTGTGTTAGTTGTGTCTTTAATCGGAATCCTTGAAAAACTCTCTTTAAATAAAGAATATTTATTCACTGTCACAAACAAAAATTTCATGACAGCAAACGATGTTTACAAGACATTAAATGTATTATTAAAGTAAAATGAAGAATCGTTTAGATACTAGTTCACAATAAATAAGAAAATTGTGTAGGCTACAAACTCAATGTACACAGAATTTATTCATGAATAGCTAGTTATCTCCCTAGAAATTATGCCTTTAATTAATTAAATCCTTTTCAACCGGAATTTTACCATCTATATTTCTATTCATATCTCCATGACAGTGAGAAGGTGGTGGTTTATTTATTCGTGTCAGGGTCCCGGGTTCGATTCCCGCCAGGGTCAGGAATTTTAACCACCATTGGTTAATTTTGCTGGCACGGGAGCTGGGTGCATGTGTCGTCTTCATCATAATTTCATCCTCATTACGACGCGCAGGTCGCCTACGGGAGTCAAATCAAAAGACCTGCACCTGGCGAGCCGAACATGTCATCGGACACTCCCGGCACTAAAAGCCATACGCCATTTCATTTCCGTGTCACAATATAGATTACAGATGCATAACGTATTACAAAATTAAATACAATACATGAACTTACAATAATTACATTAAATTATACAGTTATTTACATAATATAGACCCAGAATGTGGTCACGTTAACAGCATTGATACTGGCCTGTGCTAGATCCAGTTCTGTGCATTTAACAGGGCATAGAGGATAATTAATAACGTGCCTTGTCGTTTGTACCACGCCGCATTCACATAGGGTCTGATCCCCCTTCAGGAGGTCCCTTTTCTTCATATTGTCCTTGGATCTTCCAACGCCTGCTCTTAGTCTGTTCAGTGGCTTGCATGTAGTCTAGGTTTCCTCATGACCAGGGGGAAGCGATTCCTACAATTTTAAGCGTTCTGGATGAAAAGCAATCTTCTGATTCCAGAGTAGAATTCTGGTCTTCTTTGCATCTGCACTAGTGGGGATAAGGAGTGCATAAAACTGTTCCTGAACTTCAATGGAGTTGGTGGTGGTTTGTGTCATGTAGGGGGTGGGCTGAGCTGTTAGGAGCCCTTAAACTCTCCACATTTGCAGCTACTTTGCGTCTGATGTCAGGAGCGGCTATTCCTGCAAGGGAGTACAGTTTGTCTGTGGTGTCGGTTTCAGACATCCTGTAATATGTCTGCATGTTTCATTCAGGGTGACATCGACCTTTTTGGCATGTGTAGATTTATACCAAACGGGACTAGCATACTCCCCTGATGAGTAACAAAGTGCTAAGGCTGTTGTCCTTACCGTATGAGGATGGGTACCCGTCTTTGAACCTGTCACTTTACGGAGCAGGGAGTTCCGAGAGGAGACCTTTGCCTTGATGTTTGAACAGTGCTCCCTGTAAATTACAGAACGATCCAAAGTAACACCCAAGTATTTAGGTGTGTAATTATGTTCTAGAAATGTGTCCTTCCACTTCACTTCCATCTTCCTTGAGGCTTGTTTGTTCTTCGGATGAAAAGCACATACTTGAGTTTTGTAATGGCAGAATTTTGGTAACATGTGATTGCTCCGGCAGATAGGTTCAGGGGAAGGTTGCAAACTTCTTTTCTTCACGTGAAGTGCTAAATTCATGGCTTAAAAATGTAGACTTTCCGCAAGTCTGAGGACTATGTTCAAATCCTTTCTGGGAAACATAATGTAGGGAAATAAAGAGTGTTTTCCCTCTGTTAATTCCCATTCAACTTGATATGGAGTGACTAAAGTTTCTAATCACCTAAAATTCTTAACACTCTCTTAGAACTTAATGTTTTTCATTTAGTCACTCCGGCATAGAATAGGCTTAGCCTCTGTGTCATAGGGCCATTAGCCCACTTAGGGTTTTAGAAACTACTGGAAGGAATGCAAGTGTATGCCTCCTACCCTTTCGTTCATGGCCAATCATGTTCAATTTTTTTTTTACATTAAGGCCTTTTAATATGGGCGCTTATTGCCCCTATTTATGTTCCTGTAAAAGAAAGTGAAAACTGTTGAGCAGATGATGAGCCCAAAACAGGGCTAAGTGACTGTAAATAACCTATTTTGAATATTGTCAAGTATATCCTTGTGCGCTGTAAGAAACGTATGCCTCTGAGAGGCTGGACTACATTACCTTTTGGAGCTCAGACTCCTAGGATATGTTAACTAGTGGAGCAAACATGCTCTTGTGTGATTGTGTACCTGTTCAGAGCTATAATGTTCTTTCCCTGTGCGTTATCGTGTTAATAATTCTCTCGAGATCTGCACCTGTTTTTTGGAGTTGAAGTCACTGTTGTAGGAGCTGACGAGCTCATTATTATATTGTTACTACTATTTATTCAGATCTTCTATTTATCAATTTTAAGGACAAAAAAGGAAGAAAAGAAATAAAATTTCAAAATTTAGGGCTTACCTTATGCTCTGGTCATTTCCTTGTCCGCCCATTCACCCCGGCAACTTCCTACCCTCTGTAAGCCACAGAATTTCCGGATCACGTGCACTAGTATTCCTGATGACACCCATCATGTAAATTTTATAATCTCCAATCTCTTCCTCGTTATCTCCTCTTACCCGAATATCGTTTACTCCTAGCATATTCAGATGCATCCCCTTTGCTGACTCAGCCAGTTCTACTTTCTTTCTTCCATAAGCCCCATTAATACTGATAGCTCTCTATCGACTTCCACTTCGATCGCCAAGTTGTTTTCAAGGAGTCCCTCGCCTGGCAATTGAGAGTGGGACTCCGTTACTCCCATAGGTCCGAAGCTTGCTTAAAATGTTCTGAGCTCGGTAAATTCTGTGAAGGAGGATGCTACCCTACTTATGCATAGTCCAAGTGAGGATCTCTCCTCTAACGGATCTCTCCTCTCCTCACCTCTCCTCTCCTCTCCTCTCCTCTCCTCTCCTCTCCTCTCCTCTCCTCTCCTCTCCTCTCCTCTCCTCTCCACTAAGGGACCAACAGTGGATTGTATACTCCCAGCCGCCTGAGCACAAGGAGGGCCAGAATATGTCCGAGATACCCACTCCCATTCCGTAACAAGTGGTATCCCGACCCTCAGGACCACTCACTGGGTCACTCAGCCGTTGCCCATGGTTCACGAACTAGAACGTGGCTACAGTAACCCACACCACGAATCATAAAATAATATATAGGCCTACATCAAGTGGCTAAAGACGTAATTTATTTCGAGTAGAAAGTTAAAAAAAATTAGGGTTCGTTCAGTCATCAGTTCTATACATTACCTCTTTCTTCATCATTCGAACATTTTTAAGAACATAATAATATATATTTTTAATGTAGCGTACAAATTTTATTTATGGACAATTTAATTGAAACAACATATTCGTTTGCAACATACTAACATACATTTCCAGAAGCTGGTGGTTATCATTTTTAACCATTCGCAACGTAGTAATGTTATATTTAAACCTCATCTAAATATAGATGGATGAAATATTTCCAACATAAACCAGTCTCGTGATCCAGGCATTGTTATTGTTCGTTAACAGTTAATAAAACATTTACCGGAACAATGCCCGACTCTTTGGCTGAATGGTCAGCGTACTGGCCTTCGGTTCAGATGGTCCCGGGTTCGATTCCCGGCCGGGTCGGGGAATTTAACCTCCATTGGTTAATTCCAATGGCCCGGGGGCTGGTTGTTTGTGCTGTCCTCAACTTCCCTACAACTCGCACACCACACATAACGCTATCCTCCACCACAATAACACGCAGTTACCAACGAATGGCAGATGCCGCCCACCCTCATCGGAGGGTCTGCCTTACAAGGGCTGCACTCGGCTAGAAATAGCCACACCAAATTATTATTTTTACCGGAACAATGAATTCTTGAAGTTTTACAGGTTTCTGAGGTAATAATTAGTTTTTTTTTTTTTTTTTTTTTTGGTTAATTTATTTGGCATTTGGTCCGTAAGACCATGCTGCCAGCTCTGTACATTTAGAAAACAGGAAAGTCAAAGAGCAACATCTTTACAACATGGAACCGTTCATGGCATTATGACTAATTGGCGATGGAAAGCCACGGTACAGGAACTTTGGTTGGATGAGAACAGTTTAACTACAGACTACAGAACAAACGTATCACAATGTTAAATTAGCTTCACTTAAAAATTTGGCTATTGCTTGATATATACGGATGTCATAGCTGCTGAACAACGACGAAACGGAAGTCGGAAGTGGAACTTTCAGTTGTATAAGCGTTTGATATAAGTTGGTCACTTGTGGTTTGTATCTAGTGCATCCTAAAATTGTATGGTTGAGGTCTGCTTCTTGATTGGGGTCAGAGGTACAATTTGGGGAGTCTATGACTTTGAGTCTGAACAGATGACTGGGGTAAGATGCATGTCCAAGTCGCATTCTGATAATTGATGTCATATGGCGGCGAGTTAGAGATAGTAGACTGAACCATGGTTTCTGTGGGATGTGTCTCTGGATAGCGGCGTAATGCTTGCCTTTGATGCGTTGAGTTGTTGCCCAGTAATTTGACCATTCTTTGTAAGCCTGTTTCTTGATGTGGCTTTGGAAGTCCGTGTATGGTAGGCGTAGTGCTTGGAACTGGCCTTCTGTAATGCTCTGCTTTGCCAGTTGGTCTACGGTTTCATTATGTATAATTCCAGTGTGACCTTTGATCCACATAAGATGAACTTCTTTTCCGTTTTCCTTGGCTTGGTATATGCAACTTAGGATGTCCATGATGTATTTATTCGAACGCGTGTTCCTGCATGGTTGTTCTAGTTTTTGAAGTGCACTCTTGGAGTCCGTGAGAATTAATATACTGCTGAAGTGCTGGACGCCGTACGTGATGGCTGATTTAATGGCAAGTATTTCAGCTGTGAATATTGAAGCTTCGTGGGGAAGGGAGAACATTTTGCTAGTGTTGAATGCAGGGCAGTAGTACGCATATCCGACTCCTTCATTGGTCTTAGACCCATCTGTGTATATTTGAGTATAATTGCCCCAATATGCATCGATAAAATTTGTTACTTTTTCGTTTATATTGGTATTGCAGATAATAAAATCTGGAAGATGAAATGTGGATGGTTGAAATACTGCAAGTTCATACCTCTGTCGAAATACTGGAAGCGCTGTATCTTGAAGAGTAAGGGGTATGATGTGCTGCAATTTCTTGATACTTTTGACCAGTAGAGGTGTCCGTAGTCTTCTGTTTGTTCCTCTGTCATACAGTGGAAGGAGGCGGTGCAGTTTAGATGTTATAGGGTGGCTAGTAATGGACGAGCGTTGCAGAAGAAAGTTGTTGGCAAGCAGATCTCGTCTTATCTGAAGGGGCATTTCTTTAGCCTCTACCAGTAGTGCGTTAGTAGGACTTGAGTTCATGGCTCCCAGACATATTCTTAGTGCGCGGAACTGCAGGACATCTAGCTTTCGAAGAACATACTGCGGTGCGTTGCCGAAAAAGATGCAGCCATAATCTAGTACAGATCGGATTAACGATCTATATAATAGTAATAGGACAGATGGGTCAGCTCCCCACCATACTCGACATAATGCTCTGATTATGTTTAACGTTCGGCCCACTTTATTTACCAGGTACTCGACGTGGGTTCTCCATGTAAGTTTACTATCGAAGTATAAGCCTAGTAGCTTGGCTGAAGTCCGTAAGGGGAAGGAGTATGGTCCAAGATGTACAGATGGTGATATTGAGTGGAACTGCTTTCGAGTGAAGACAATAATAGAGGATTTTGTTGGGGATAAATTAAGACCTGTTTGAAATGTCCAGGCGTGGAGTTTCCTTGCAGCGTCATCTAGCCACAAACATGTTAACCAAAGAGACTGCGATGATGCGTAGATACATACGTCGTCTGCATACTGAAGAACTTTGACTGTTTGTTTAAACATGTGATCAAGATCTGCAGTGTAGATGGCATACAGTAAAGGACTCAGTATAGCACCCTGAGGGAGTCCTTTTGTTACTAGTCTGGGCCCATACAAGGTGTTATCTTGGGTTCGAATATAGATTGTCCGCCGGAAAAATAAGTTATATATACCTCGCACGTATATTTCGGGAAGACCAAGGTCATGTAGCTTTTCAGAAAGTACTTGTATACTAACGCTGTCATATGCCCCAGATATATCGAGAAATATGGCGGTAAGGTAACCATGGTTTAGAAATGTATGTTCAATGTCCGTAGTCAGAATGCTAAGATGGTCGTAAGTAGAACGACTTTTCCGGAACCCATATTGAGATCGAGGCAATAAATTGTGAAACTCTAACCACCACTCCAGTCTTAGTTTCAACAGCCGTTCAAAAGTTTTAGCTATGCATGAAGATAGAGCGATGGGTCTGTAAGAAGAAGCTTCGTTAGGATCTTTACCTTGTTTTAAAATTGGGACAATAATCTGCGTCGTCCAGTCGTCGGGAAAATTGGTTTCATTCCAAATATATGTGAAAAGTAAGAGCAATATTTCCTTGGCATTGCGAGATAAGTTTGAAAGCATGCAGTAATGTATATGGTCATATCCAGGCGCAGAGTTAGCAGTAGTTTTTAAAACTTGTTCTAATTCATGTAGCGTGAAAGGTGATGTGAGAATATCTTGCGTAGGACGGGAAAGTTCGAACGGTGGACGTTGTTTTGGAGGAAGTGAGGTCGTAGGTGGAGCAATAAGATCTGAAAACTCTTCTGCCCAACATTTAAGTGCCTTAGGGGTTGGCGTTTTCTTCTTCATTTTGTTAACCATCGACCATATTTGCGATAGGGGTGTATCCTTGGTCAGCTTTTCACAATAAGATCGCCAGCTATTCTTCTTTACCCTTTTCAGAAAGCGTTTGACTGCTGCATCTATATTCTTGTAATTGAGGAAATTTTCCATTGTAGTTGCTCGCCTTAACTTGCTGAGGGCCTGATTTCTCTTAGCTATCTGTCGACTGCATTCGGAATTCCACCATGGAGCAGGGAGTCTTTTTGAGATGTTGGTTTGTTTTCGTTCAGGAATGGATATGGCGGCAGATAAATTAATGGTGTGTACGAAGGCGTTGTATTTATCAAGCGTGGTTTTTTGATGTAACACAGAGAGTATATTTGCGTCTATCACCCTTCTGTATTTGACCCAGTCAGCGTTTTGAACGTTCCATTTAATAGTGGGTTTGACCGGTGAAGGACGAAATGGTAAAACAGGCGAAATGATGATAGCATAATGATTAGAACCCATTGGATACGGCAAGATTTTCCAATGAAAATCAGATGAGATATTAGAAGAACAAATGGTTAGGTCGACAGCGGAGAGACGTTGTCCCGGTACTGGTAACAGGGTAGCCGATCCATCGTTTAACACAAATAAATTGAACTCATCCACTATTTGTAAGACAGCATCACCATATGTATCATTTATCTCGCAACCCCATGTTGTGCTATGTGCGTTATAATCACCACAAAAGAGAAAAGGTGGCTCTATCTGTTGCGTAAGCCGATACCATTCTTGAAGTTGAATTTTTGTTCGTGGTGGGCTGTATAATGAGACCAATGTAATATCTTGGTTGTTAATGCGAACTCTTGCGGCAACGGCCTGAAAACTTGCAATCTGCGAGTGATCAATAACTGCTTCTGCGTATGGAATTGTATTCTTTAGTAATATTGCTACCCCTCCATATCCGTCTTCTCGGTCCTGTCGGATGACATTATAGCCAGGAATGGTTAGATTAGAATCGTCCTTAAGCCAGGTTTCACTCAAGGTGGCGAAATCAATACCTTCAGTGTATAAAACTCTTCGTAAGGTCTCTTTATTCGCAAGTACGGAACGTGCGTTCCATTGAAGTATTTTATTCATTACCTGAAGTAAATATACTTGCGATCATGTTATGTATTATAGCCGGGTTAAAGGCCTCGGGCGTTGTAGATTGAGCTTGAGTAAGGAGGAGCATGATAAGGTTAAATATCTTCCCGATCAAATGCTCATAATTTTGGGAGGCGGTTGTCATGATGTTATGTGGTTGAGGGGGATAGGGGTTGTGGGAAATTGGTGTTACAGGTAAATGTGGGGGAATATACTGACGTTGTTGAATCGATGGATAATTTGGTTGCGGTGTAGATGGGGGAGGAAGTCTCTGGGGCCGTTGCAATTGCTGTGATATGCGAGGATGCACTCTCATCGGCGTTTGTTGTCTTTGAGGAGGCATTATTTGTTGTTGATGGTGCTGTGAGGTTAACGACGTGTTGGTCGAGTTGTTTACTTGCTGAGAAACCTGTTCTGGATACAGAGGCTGCATGTTAGCCGGCGGGATATCCGTGCGTGGTAGATGTGGCTGAAAGTCCGCTGGAGACGGGACCGCTGATTGTGAGAGAGGAGGGAATTCTTCCCTGCTTTGCCAATTGAAAGACGGAGCCTGTACAGCAGTAGAATAATTTCTGTTATGGTACAGTTTGATTGCTACTTCTTGAGATACATTATTCTGAGCCATAAGGTATTTGATTTCGGACCATTTCTTGTACTCGGGACACTCCCTATCCGTGGCTAAGTGTGGACCGTGGCAATACATGCATGTTGTTGGTGCAGTGTCAGTACAAGTTCTTACGTCATGGGGTCCCGCACACCTACTGCAGCGTTGCTGTCCTCTGCATTGAGATAATGAATGGTTATATCTTAAACATCGGTGACACTGCATCACTGGAAAGAAGTAAGGTTGAACTTCGCACCGTGTTCCTAGGATATAAATATGTTGAGGTAGGTGTTGGGCACGAAATGTTATAAGGCAGACTGGAATTGGTCGCGTGTCTCCATTGGGAAGCTTCTTTGTAAATCGTTTCACTTGGGAAATGGGAATAGCACTCTGAATTTCCTTTAGAATTTCATCTTCACTAAATGTCGTGTCTACATTTCTGATAATCCCAAGCCTGTGCACAACACTGTTGGGAATATAGACATCAAGGTGTTTTTCCTTCAAAAAGTTTGATTCAACTAGCTTGTTTGCTGCTATTCCGGATAAGGTCTCGATACGAAGTCTATTCTTACCGGAAGGTTTAATGTCCAGAACTTGTTGACGGGGAATTATATTTTCACTAAAGATCAATCGTCCTATTGACATCGGATGTAAGTTCCCTATATTATCCTTAGTCCCTTCAACAACAACAAGGAACGGTCCGTTATCAGTATTATTGTACCTATTATTTTGACTGAGACGGGATGACGACGGTGTACCCCCAGTAGAAGATGATGGGGCAACTAATGGGGTATTAACAGAGAGTTGGTTTGATGCATTTGTGTCATTAGTTGTGTCGGAAGAGTCATTTTCATTCTCAGTATCCATGTCTATTAACTGTTCCGTATGTAAGTTGGGATCGGCACGAAAACGCTTAGTTTTAGGGTCTAAATTGTACTTCATATTAGAACTATTATGACTATGTGTACCTGTACTTGATCCTCGTTCTGTTGATAAGTTGCCGGTGCTGACGTTGCTCTCTTCATGATGTCGAGTACGTAAAGTGTGATGTTGCTCCACTGGGAGGGCTGGTTGTTGTTGATCTTGAAGGCTTGATTGAAAATCAAGAGGATTTAATCGTAAAGGTGCTGTAGCTGGATCTGCATAACAAGTCTGTAGGGCAGAATTAATGATCTGCCCCGTATCGGGAGGATCATTCATAGTCCAGTTGATAATATTAGCTGCAGTTCAAGAACGATAAATATCCTACACGAACACTGAAAGCTGTACGACGGAAATACCAGGCTATGGATGAGTCACACGTAGCGAGCACGAAAGCGACTGCACTCCACCAAGGTTGCGAACGTACTGTAATAATTAGTTGGTGAGGTCTTTTCTTCATGCTGCGAAGAAAAATAACATTTTCTTTGCAGACCTTTATAACTGCTTCTTTCGACGCTTATAATGTGTAAGTGAAATTACATTTTAGATGACGGTGGTGACCAAGCAAGTAGCTGTGTGGTTTGGCCATGCAGCTATGAGATTGCCTTCGGGAGATAGGGGTTCGAACCCCACTGTTGGCAGCCCTGAAGATGGTTTTCCGTGGTTTCCCATTTCCATACCGGGCAAATGCTGGGGATGTACCTTAATCAAGGCCACGATAGATTCCTTCCAACTCCTAGCCCTCTCGTCTCCCATCGTCCCCATACGACCTATCTGTGTCGGTGCGACGTAAAGTAGATTGTAAATTGACGGTGGTGAAACACAGTTATTGACATGATAAAGCAGGAGAACAAGATAGGTAACGCTAATTACACAGACAGGGGGACATAATTGTTTTACTTTGTATGATCTAAGTATTAAAATTATTACAGTGATTCGGTGAAGAGATATTCTAATGATATAATTGTAATACGACGCACTAAGCCATGTAGATCATCAGTCTGATACGAATGGTTCAGGTTATGCTATAATTTACTTGTTTCTGTCGTTAATAACAATCCACCGAACTCAGTAATCTAGTTACGCACATAACTATGTCTTAGCCCACAAGTTACCATATTTATTGTTTGTCATTGATGATTGAATTATAAAACCTCTTTCCCATCATCATCAACACTATCATAACCATTACCTTATTTATTTAAACCAACCTGTCGTCAAGAATTTAGAGAAGTAAGAGAAGGCTGAGAGAATTAACTTCGCTACTTGTAAAGTCATAAATAATGCCGATAGTAATTCCAATAATTATTCTAATAGCCTGTAGCGTTTTGGAAGGAGGTATCTTTGGTGAAATGTTATTGTATAAGGGGCGATCAAAAAGTTTCCGTTCGACGGCCATACAGTCTTGAATCAGGATGCCAAAAATTGTCGTGAGCACTGAGGCACTCATCCCACCAACGCGCCACGTTGAAGATTCCCGTGTAGTAAAACACCGCGTCCTGCTGCACATCCTCGCCCGACAGGAAGCGTCGACCCTTCAAGGCCTTTTTGAGGGGACCGAAGGAGTGATAATCGCATAGGGAAAGATCAGGAGTATAGGGCTCATCCACCGACTGCTTGTTGTCCGTAATGGATGAGGCTGGCCTCCCGGGTCTACCGGCGTCTTGTGTCGAAAGGCAATCCGCACGGAAACACGACGGTGGTTTTCGACACAGCCTTCATTCTCCGGTGGATGACCACCGGTGTTTCTCCTTCAGCAGCCAAGAACAGATTAACAGCACGCTGGTCCAGTTTGGACGCATTTGGTAAGAACGTTGCCATAATTCCCGTGGCCGCATTTAACGTGTTTATCTCGGCACGACACAACTGCCACACTAATCCCTATGCCTTCATGTCCGTGTGTATATATACTTGGAGACAAAACATGACGGCCTCAATACCTGGAATCTAACTGGAAGCCAGCAGTGAATCAAACCCTGCACCCTGCTGTGTTAACTGGTTCTAAGTGATCCTTGTTTGGTGTGGAGAGCTTGTCAAGCCACTTTTTCCACACTCTCTTCAGTCTTTACCCTTTCTTCATCTGGAGTGCAGTAGACGATCTGGCATTCTGGCTACAGTAGCCGTAGTAAATCTTATAAGCCGCTAATAGGCAACGAGCTGTCGCTGGAGAGTGGTGGTGTGAAGCGAGGTCGTCATGTTTCGTAAACAAGTATACTCGCATCGGAGTCGCGCTACGTTGCATGTCCGCTGCAGCAACGCCCTCAAACGGAAACTTTTTGAGCACACCTTATATGACTCAAATCTGTTTTAAGCAACTAGATCTTCAGTAAAAAATTGCTTACTCCTCATCTTTGATACTTCTGAGGGTAGGGTACTAAAAAAACGTGGTCTAGCATACGCTGCGTGTCTGTACCTAAGAAGGGTGTTTTTACTTGGTATTGGTAATGTAGAACTTATTGTAGTCCAGTGCCGTGGCATGCATGTTTCTGGTCCTTGAACCTGGTGTATGATGACGTACATTGTCACAACTTTACGAATAAATGGTCTACATTTAAAACTTGCACTTTATTAAATTCAATATTAAAATCAAAGAAAATGTAACACAGAAGAAACAGTCCCTAAGTTTCCTACAGGCAGTTGCATGTCAAAGATTGTATTCAGCAGCAATGGCTTGAAAATCCTCGGTGCAACTTCCATTTTCTGCTTCCGATCCAACGCGACGTGGTTTCTTTTTGATGCCATGATACAGTACTGTAAGTGACACCACAATTTAAAATGTAATTTTCGATACGGTATTGACATCCCGTTGGTAGTTGTAGAACAGCTGTTGATAGTAATTTGCGACAACAGAAGAGCTTATCTCTGCTTATTTAATGTCACGTCTAGAGACCAAACTACTGAAGACCGGATCAGTGAGAATCAAGTGTACTTCTCAATAGTACTGAGTACTTAGGACCACATTTTTGGACTTCACGATCCTGGTCACTCCCTCTCCTCCTCCTGCCCAAACCACATCCGAGGGTGGTCCGTGGTAGTCACGGAACAAAAACTGAGTCCAGCATTCATTCTGCAATCCTGTGTGAATGAGCCAAACACTCCCATAAATCTCTATTTGTACCTATTCCCACTTCTACGTCTCTTAGTGCGGAGAAACCCGAGATTCTCTCACCTTAGGTTGGCGACCAAGGGTTCTCAAACAAGCCTGGCATTGCTTTCACTGGCTTGAATCAGGCTTCTCCCTTTCAACTCTCCTGTACGACCTCACTTCGTTAACTCTTGTTCTAGTGATGGGAATATCGAATGTTTTAAACTATCGGTAGATCACCGATTGTGAAGCGTGACTATCGAATGAAAACATTCGATAGTTTTCATTCGGTTTTAAAACAGTTGTAAAGTAGTAATATACGTTTTGTACTGCGGTAGTACTAGTAACTAGTAAAAATTCATTTGCTAGTAACTACCGAAATGTGGATTGTTGTATTATACTACCGATTTTTATAGCGTGTTTCTTTTGTTGGTAGTGATATAAGCGGAAATATTGAGACTAGTAACAAACGTTACACAATGTTCGAATGAAGTGCTTGCTAACTGAAATGCCTACGTTGGTCTATAAAATAAGATAAAATGTCCCGATTAAAGTAATTGTGGTTGTTGTATACAAGGAACTTAGTATACAGTAACACAACATAAAGTTTATTGCTTCAATAGTTTTATACAGTATTTACAAGAAATATAATGAAACTTGTCTTGAAGCTTGATTGATTGCACGCAGTTAATTCTGTTATAAAATGATAGACTGAAAGTCTGTGGCACAAATATATATTTACAAAGAGAGAGTCCTATGTACACATTCACACCTATCTTGAGGAGATAGTCTATTCCACTGGGAAATGTCCTTGGATAGTCGAAAACTATCTGTTGCGGGATAACAAGTGTAACTTGTAGAGAGAGTCGCGTTAGTATAATGCTAGTATTGGACTTAAGACTTGCAAGGAACTTGCATGAATATCTTAATTCGCAGAATGCTAAGATAGTCGTCGGAGCACTGGTGAGGACTTGAGAGTGTAGCAGAATGCTTGACTCGGGGCTCGACGTGGCTACGGGAATCAGGAAAGATGAGGCAATGTCCGGAGGTGAGACCTCACGACCAGCAATCAGTCCACCTGTTCAAGACACGTTTTTAAGAGGAATGCCTCCGTGTTTGACTTGCGGTGTGGTCTAGTCGTTGGACACTGGGGTAGTCCTCGGTAAGGCAAGGAATGTCGCTCCTTATATATAAGCGCTGGCTGACGTCACAGACGAGCATGCCAGGCGCAGTGCAGTCCTCTCGTAGGCTCTGCAAAACATCGGTGATGCGACGGGTTGCGGAGCTTGTAGGCGCGGAGCTTGAGCGCGGACACACACAACAGTGGTCATTATGTTTCATTTTAAATAAAATGCATTTTTGTGTCCCTAACCACAAGTTAATGAATATAAGGTAGTCTGTTCATAAAATAACAAATGTTAGGTAATTTCAGACGAAGGTTAGGTTTACACCTTATTGTTATGACACCACATATTAAAATAATGTGAATACTGCAAACTAAACTAAATAAAAAACAACATATTCCCTAGGATCAAGTAAAAGTGCACATATTTAAAATAATTCCATTAAGGTTCATGTTCAATATTCAGTGGTTCATGGTTAGTATATGGAAATTATTTATTAAAACTAACATGATTATCTATTGATAAAGGGCACAAATTGCATTTATCATTATACAACTTAGAGTCAGATATCTATCCATTTGTAATAAATGACTCTACCGAGCCCGATAGCTGCAGTCGCTTAAGTGAGGCCAGTATCCAGTATTCGGGAGATAGTAGGTTCGAACCCCACTGTCGGCAGCCCTGAAAATGGTTTTCCGTGGTTTCCCATTTTCACACCAGGCAAATGCTGGGGCTGTACCTTAATTTAGGCCACGGCCGCTTCCTTCCCACTCCTAGACCTTCCCTGTCCTATCGTCGCCATAAGACCTATCTGTGTCGGTGCAACGTAAAGCAATTAGCATATATAATAAATGACTCTGACTTCATTCCATAACGAAAGATGAGGCTGATTTCAGCGCTGACTAGTGGAAACAATTGGAATTCGCGATCCGAATGAAAAACCGAATGCAAACGGAAACAATCGGTTGTAACGGTAGTTCACGACTATCGAATAATTCGGTAGTTTTCATTCGATAGTCCCGTCACTATCTTGTTCACTTCCAACCACGACGGTATTCGGTTTGTGAGAACTACGGTGTTTCTTTTTCTATGTCCTTCTTGGCCCTTTCTTATACTTTACCGATACCTCCATTCTTCGAAGGGGTGGAACTCCTCCGTTTCCTCTTCTGGGTTGAGGATGGTTGCCCAGTTTTACTTCCTCTGAAATAAATAATCGCCACCACCACTTAACTGTCGAGAATTGAAAACCCGAATATAGGGTATCTCATAGGTTTCCTTATCCATAACTGTTCTCCATTTACCTCGCAATTCACATCGCACGACATCGCCACCGAAAGTAGTTCGTAAGTACAGCTTTATCCAAGGTATTCTTTCTTCCTCCAAATCATCTGCAATCTTCGATAAAATAACAAAATGTATGATCATAGGAAGGAAGCAGGAAAATATTACTATTGCATTTGGAAGATGAGGAAATCGACCAAGCGTAGAAAGCTACGTTCCCAAAGATATGTACTGCTCAAAGGAGATAAAAACTAAATTTGCTATAGAAAAAAGAAGCAGTCCGTTGGAAACGAAGACTTGTGTGTGGACCGCTGAATAAAGATCTGACAAAGTGCTGTTTGAATTGTGCTAATGTATGAAACAGAAACATGTACACTTAGGAAAGAGGATGAAAAAAAGGATAGGATCTTTTGAAATGTGGATTTGAAGAAATATGGAGGGAGTGAGTTGTAGAGTGAGAAATGAAGGGGTATTAAGGAGAGTGGGAGAAGCAAGAGAGATACTACGAAAACTGCTGCGAAAAATGAACTGGCTTAGGCACTGATGACTCATGCAGTACACGAAAAGAGAGCGAGGGAAGAAAACAGTTTCCAGATAACAGACAAAATGAAAGTGGGAAGAAGATACCTCACGAAAATATTTAATGAATACTGGGAAACATGGAGGGACGGACCTTCTTGAAGAGACCTGCCAGCCGGCAGAACGACCGATTATGGTGATGGTGATGATAGATCAATCTCGTGTTTTCACTACCTCTCCTTGAATTGTGACTCCTTTTCTAAATTCCTCATTGATTTCCTTTACCGCCTGTTCTACATAAATATTATATAGGTCGGGGACAAACGGCAAACCTCCCGCACTCCTCCCTGAATAGTTTATTTTTCATAGCCCTCGATTTTTATCAATGCAATTTGAATTATATAAAAAGTGTAAGGTGTTTTACGCCGATCACCTTCAACATTTCAAATACCTTGGTCTAACGTTATGAAATACTTGTCCTAGATATGCAAATGGTATGCATGTAGGCTTGTCCTTCTTACTTCATCCAGACATAAAATCAGTATTGCTTCGCATGAATAGCACGACGTTGCAATATAATATGGTTTGTCTCAATTTCCGCCATACAAGAGAGACAATAAGTAAAATAAAAGTACAACGGTGCATAATGCAGCCTACAAATGCTGTAGAAGGATGTTGATGGTTTTATGCTAAAGATAAAGAAGTAGCATTCACGTGATTTTGATAAAAACTGCGAAAACTTTGACACATACCAACAACCTGTTTACTTACAGTATGAATCCATTGTATGGTTATAGTTGTAAAATAATTTACTTACCTATCACACACAAGAGTACTTGTAGAAATCTTCGCTAATAATAATAGAATTATTTTTGATTGCAATTATTTTGTTAGCATATTTATGATAGTGAACTTCGTAACTTATTTATAAATTGTAAAACATTACTGAGTTTATAATGTACATTGAGTTATCGGTTATTTTAAGAGATATTGTACTGCTATTAATGTAAAGAATTAAAATATGATTACTTATCAAATGTAACAAAAATGAAACATTTTTTTGCAAGTTGCTTTACGTCGCACTGACACAGATAGGTCTTATGACGACGAAGGGGCAGGAAAGGGCTCGGAGTGGGAAGGAAGCGGCCGTGGCCTTTATTAAGGTACAGCCCCAGCATTTACCTTGTGTGAAAATGGGAAATAACGGAAAACCATCTTCAGGGCTGCCGACAGTGGGGCTCGAACCCACTATCTCCCAATTACTGGACACTGGCCGCACTTAAGCGACTGCAGCTATCGATCTCAGTGTTAGGTTATTCAACGAGGAGCGAAGTTGGAAATTAAACTACATTAGAACATAATATCTAAAAGAATATCATACAGAATTAAAGGTGCTGTATATTAGAACTTTCGCTTGCGATTTTATAGTAAATTTTTAGAAGGAAAAACAAATCGTCGTATTCCACGCTACGAATCTGCATGCTTTAATTGCGTCCTTGTGCATGTGCGAACCGAAATGTTAACGAAAACACGAAAAGTTAATGAAGAGTTTCATTCACAAAAGTTAAAGAAATTTTTTTTATCAACATGCTCGAAAAGTTAGTACTATACTTCTTCTCAAAACTGTCCTCTTCAAAAATAAGTCTGAAATTAAAGTATATAGTGGTTGATGGTTTCATGGGAGAAGGGGAATAAAACAGTACCTAATTTCGTAATCGAAAGGTGTCATAGATGGTTGAATATCTCAGTGTACTGGTTGAGTCTTGTTATATGCCGTCAAACGGTGGGCTCCTTTTTCGTTGACCCAGTGCTAAGAGAATACTTGCCTAATTTCAGTTTTCTTGTCATTCTCAGTTTACTAAAGATCAATTTTCTCCCAAGCGTACAGCTAAATACGTCGGAAAGAACCCACTTCCAGCGAAGTCAGCCAAGAAGAGTTATTTCATCTTCAATACCTGTCAAAATTATTTGACACACAACTCATAAGATAATTTACTTACGTTCAATCGTGAGATAAGTCTGAGGAACATAGTAGTTTCAAATATTTCAGGATAGACAGAGCTACACTACGTCACAAATAAGTAATAAAACTCTAATCATCCTGAAATGTAAGAAGTTACGGATCAAGAAATAAAAACACTTTGGAATTAGAGAAACTCTTCCAAGTTTTCTTACTCATTCACAGTTTATGACATTTTTCTTACAAATAAGTGATGAGATGTTGATAAAAATGTTTCGTGGTTATGAAAATCGAAAAAATCAGTTCGCTTTTCTGCACAAACATTTGGCAGTAGTAAGGAGGGAAGGGTTAAACTGAACTAAATTAAAATTAAATATTTATTCCACCTTATCGATAGTATATATTTATTGCCTAAAGCAATTTCTTTAGTTAGTAGTACATGTTTCGTTTTTATACAACTTCAGCTACAAGATTCCTTGCTTAGGTGAAAACAATAAAAATGAACTAAGACATAGCTTTTCTAAAATTGTCTGAAAACATGCATAAAAACTTAAAAATTATTGATTGTTGAGTTAATGATGTAATGAGTTAAAGGGGGGGAAGGGTGAGGGAGGGTGGGGGAAGGGAATTTGTTGTGGGAAAATTAATAGTATTAGTATCTACCGACTTTAAATGCGTTTTACATAAAAACTGTGACAGTTTGTCATAAAGTTCATCAAAAAGTATTAACGGCAGTGAGACCGATCCAAGGATAGCATAATTCGGGACACATTAACGAGATTATTGTTGCAATCGTTTAACTTTACAATGATCAATCACCACAGGAAGTCCCCTGTTAGCAGCATTAAAAATCGAATTTTATGTCGCATAAATAAACACCACAAGTCACTCATTTTACGGATTATTCAAGAGATTCTCAACAACACAGTGCAGCAAGAAAAAAATATGTGTAACGCTTTGATCTGTAGTAATTAGGGAACACAATTTTTTACAAATAACTTTTTTGATGAACATTATGATAAACTGTCTGCTTTTTTGCTAAGGGCTTTACGTCGCACCGACACAGATAGGTCTTATGGCAACGATGGGATAGGAAAGGCCTAGGAGTTGGAAGGAAGCGGCCGTGGCCTTAATTAAGGTACAGCCCCAGCATTTGCCTGGTGTGAAAATGGGAAACCACGGAAAACCATCTCCAGGGCTGCCGATAGTGGGATTCGAACCTACTATCTCCCGGATGCAAGCTCACAGCCGCGCGCCTCTATGCGCACGGCCAACTCGCCCGGTGGATAAACTGTCACAGTTTTTTATAAAAAGCATTTAAAGTCAGTAGATTCTAACACGATTCATTCTCTCACAACCTGCCCCCTCTACCTCTCCCTCCCCGCATCTTTAGCTCATTACATCATTATCATTACCTTAATAACCAATAGCTTTTTAAGTTTTTATGCGTGTTTTAGACAATTTTAGAAAAGCTGTGTGAGTAAATTTTAACTGTTTTCACCTAAGCAAGGACAGTTGTAGCTGATGATATTTGTATAAAAACGAAACATGTACTACGAACTGAAGAAACGCTTAAGACGATAAATATGTAGTAGCGATAAGGTGAAAAATATTTAATTTTAATTCAAAGACTTTAGACATCGATACGGATCATGAAATTGATTGCTTTCAATATGAACTGTTTGTCACGTAATGGGAGATGTAATAGTCGGTCGGATTTCAGCATATCTGCTTCAGAGTCGCTCATGTCGTCAAATGATGTGTCATTCTTCCTCACTGTCTTGTTGAGTCACATCATTTCACAAAATTAATATTTACGGGCTTCTTTGTGACTCTCTTGCAGAGTAAAGAAAGGAAAACTTCACCGGATTTCAGGATAGCATTTCCTAGTATTGGCATGTCTCCTTGGAACTGAGTTGCTCTACCAGAGACTAGGTGTGCACCTGAAAATAAAAGACACCAATGAAAGAGAGAGTTATATTCCAATTCAACACAGTTTCGTATTTTCTTTACATCAATATTTCCTAAGGTATTACATTCAATTAGACAATGTTTTGTATAATACTTCTGTAGTTCCATGACTAAATATGCAGCGTACTGTTCTTCGGTTCAGAGGGCTGCTTCATTTCCCGACCGGGCAGACGATTTTAAAAGCACGTGATTAAATCCTCCGGCCTGGAGACTGGGTATCGGTTTTCTTTTCTCAGCATCTACGTAAGTTACAACACAGCTACACACAACTAACCACCACCACAGAAACATGCGACAGCGAATACACCCTTCCATACAGGGTTGGTGTCAGGAAGGGAACATGGTTGTAAAACTGGGCCAACTCCTCATAGTAACGATCCTAATAAATTTTGGAACAATGACCAAGAAGAAGAATCACGCTTTTTTTAAATTTGACATTAAAAATAGTAAACAATCTCAGTGCAGCAAGTCTAGTTTCAAAACAAATCAATTTCTGTCTATGTTGAACTAATTAACGAGACTGCATTTATGAGGAAATCTCACTGCATTTATTCGTAGTTAAGAATGAAGAAGGAGCTGACGTGTGGCTAATTGTGATGCATTGCTTTCATGAGACCCTAACTCTGGGGTGTTTCGCTAATGCTACCACCCAAGATGACCGCTATATATTCGTCTTATGGGGATAGCTGGCGCAGTGCCTGACTGTGATACATTGATCTTACGGGACTAATTCCAGGAGCTGGTCCAAGGCCACCTCAGCGTTTTACAACCTCTAATTTTAATGGAGACAGGTAACTTGCTGGATACTCGGTTACTGCGCGTAGGCAGTACCCCTCCCCAAACCACGGAGTCTGTTAGCTCACTCGATTTGCTTTCTTCGTACAATAGTACAATAGTGGATTCTATTCCGTCTAAAATAGGTTAGTGGTCAGCTTCATGAGCTCACGTTCAAGGGTTCGATCCTGACTGAAGTAGATTAGTGGTCAACTTTCTGAGCTCAGATGTCCACATTAAATAATTCGTGAACAGTTGCAGATATAAAAATGTGTTTTCATTTTCAATAATATTTACTAAGGGACTCATAATCGTACTTGCAGTATTTTTTGTACTTATCTGCTGATATAACAATACGATCCTTTTTATTTTAAATAGAACACTGTTCTCTACGTCTAGTCTAGCTTTTGACATACGGAGTTCTTTCAACTTTCTGACAGCTAGGTATTCTCTCGACTGTGCCCAAGAATACACTATGACAACTTTTATGATTTAACGACTTGTATATTCTCGTACGGTTATAGGTAACGGGGAAATGGATGTGCGATGGCTTCTAGGATCCATCATCATCATGACGTGACATTAAACTGAATCAGACAGAGCGAAATGGATACACGGTACTAACCCCGTAACTGACAGCTTGCATTCGGAAGATGATAGGTTCGAACTCTACCATTGGTAGCCCTCAAGATGGTTTTCTGCGGTTTCGCATTTTCATGCGAGGCAAATAGTGGGGTTATACATTCATTAAGGCCACGACGGCTACCTTCCCAATGTAGCCCTATCCTATACTATCGTGGCCGAAGATCTATCAATTCGCGCGATGCTAAAACACTAGCACAAAACACCATGCTCTGTTGGCGTCAGGAAGAGCATCTGGCCGTAAAACTTAGCCAAATCCTCATTTGTGACGTAGATCTCAACCGTATTCCAATCAAGGTATGAGAAAACTGGCAGAGAAGGAAGAAAAAACAAACAAACAAATCCTAGTATTGGGGACAGTAGTTAACACTAAAAGTTTGAAAGTAGTGGTGGTGGTGAAAGTACAACTAGCCAAACACCCGGTTTTAACACTTATCACAAGGAAAAAATGAAGGGGTTCAATCTTCGAAGAAACAACAAAAGAACGAGAATAGCCACGAAGGGCGTAAATATGAAAGACTCTTCTAATCCACGCAAACCTAATATCATCGGGGTCGGTAGAGAACAAGATCCTTCTAAGGTAACTCAGATAGGAAAGGAAATTCATTACATATCTGTTCTTTTTTACCGGGGCCGATGATCTATATGTTAGGCCCCTTTAAACAACAAGCACCATCACCATCCTTTTAATTCTAGTCACTGGGTAAATTTTAAAGTTTAATTAGGCCTATTATTACTTTCTCCGCCTTTGTGGTGTAGTGGTTAGTGTGATTAGCTGACACCCCCGGAGGCCCGGGTTCGATTCCCGGCTCAGCCACGAAATTTTAAAAGTATTACGAGGACTGGAACGGAGTCCACTCAGCCTTGGAAGGTCAACTGAGAAGATCGGGTTCGATTCCCACCTCAGCCATCCTCGAAGTGTTTTTCCGTGATTTCCCACTTCTCCAGGCAAATATCAGGATGGTATACCTAACTTAAGGCCACGGTGGCTTCCTTTCCTCTTCCTTGTCTACCCCTCCCAATCTTCCCATTCCACCCCTTTGCGTACGAGTGGTAGAAAAACGCCCGCGGTATCCCCTGCCTGCCATAAGAGGCGACTAAAAGGGAACCCAGGGGCTCTTAGCTTGGGAGCATGGGTTGGCGACCACGGGACCCTCAGCTGAGTCCTGGCATTGCTACCACTTACTTGTGCCAGGCTCCTCACTTTCATCTGTCCTAACCGAGCTCCCATGGTCAACTCTCGTTCTTTTTCGACCCCGAAGGTATTAGATTTGCGAATCCTATAGTGTCTTTCATTTTAATGCCGTTCGTGGCCCTTGTCTTTCTTTGGCCGACGTCTTCGTTTTTCGAAGTGTCGGATCCCTTCCATTTTTCCCCCTCTGATTAGTGTTATAAAGAGGATGATTGCCTGCTTGTGCTTCCTCTTAAAACAATAATCACCACCACCACTATCTCTTTCCAATCCCCCACAAGACCCCTGTCCAGCATAGCAGGTGAGGCCGTCTGGATGAAGTACTGGTCGTCCTCACCAGTCGTATCCCCCCACCCAATGTCTCACGCTCCAAGACACTGCCCTTGAGAGGTGGGATCCCTCGCTGAGTCCGAGGGAGAAACCAACCCAGGAGGGTAAACGGATTAAGAAGGAAAGAGATATTATTACTTTTCGTTTTATTTCGTACCATTAGGAGCTCATGACCTAGATTTTAGGTTCCCTTTAATTAACAATAATCAACATCAGCATCATAATCATCTTTTCTCTACCTGTTACCTACGATGACACTAAAGATTTAATCATACATTTTATAGTGTGTTTATGGGTACAGCAGAGTGAATTCATAACTCTCTCTCAAAAAAGTGAAGGAACTCTATAGTTCAATAGCTCATGTTTCGTGCACAGTGCGAATCGAACACATCAGCACCCGGCTGACACATATTGATTACTTTCCATTTCCTTCTTCTTCTTAATGTGTTTACCCTCCAGGGTTGGTTTTTCCCTCGGACTCAGCGACGGATCCCACCCCTACCGCCTCAACGGCAGTGTCCCGGAGCTTCAGACTTTGGGTCGGGGGATACAACTGGGGAGAATGACCAGTACCTTGCCCAGGAGGCCTCACCTGCTATGCTGAACAGGAGCCTTATGGGGGATGGGAAGATTGGAAGGGATAGACAAGGAAGAGGGAAGGAAGCGGCAGTGACCTTAAGTTAGATACCATCCCGGCATTTGCCTGGAGATGAAGTGGGAAACCACGGAAAACAACTTCCAGGATGGCTGAGGTGGGAATCAATCCCACGTCTACCCATTCGACCTCCCGAGGCTGAGTGGACCCCGTTCCAGCCCTCGTACCACTTTTTCAAATTTCGTGGCAGAGCCGGGAATCGAACCCGGGCCTCCGAGGGTGGCAGCTAATCACACTAACCACTACACCACAGAGGTGAACATTTTCCATTCCCTCGAGAAGTATTTGGCGGATTTCCAAACCAATCAGACCACTGAATTTGTAATGTTCGTGCATTTCAGGATAGATGTAGAAAACAGTGAAGTTCCGTTTAAAGAACAAAATTAGTACGGTTATCTAAACAGATGTCCGCCTCTGTGGTGTAGTGGTTAGCTGCCACCCCCCGGAGGCCCGGGTTCGATTCCCGGCTCTGCCACGAAATTTGAAAAGTGGTACGAGGGCTGGAACGGGGTCCACTCAGCCTCGGGAGGTCAACTGAGTAGAGGTGGGTTCGATTCCCACCTCAGCCATCCTGGAAGTGGTTTTCCGTGGTTTCCCACTTCTCCTCCAGGCGAATGCCGGGATGGTACCTAACTTAAGGCCACGGCCGCTTCCTTCCCTCTTCCTTGCCTATCCCTTCCAATCTTCCCATTCCTCCACAAGGCCCCTGTTCAGCATAGCAGGTGAGGCCGCCTGGGCGAGTTACTGGTCGTTCTCCCCAGTTGTATACCCCGACCAAGAGTCTGAAGCTCCAGGACACTGCCCTTGAGGCGGTAGAGGTGGGATCCCTCGCTGAGTCCGAGGGAAAAGCCGAACCTGGAGGTAAACAGATGATGATGATGATGATCTAAACAGATATTGACACCCTGGGAGAATACTGCAAGTCTTATTACGAACCCCGTGGTACCATTGCTGAAAATGAAAACAATCGTTAAAGGTTCACGAGGTATTTGAGGTGGACATCTTAGCTGAATAATCTTGTATACATAAGGAATGTGAAAGCTCCAAGAACTGAAACTTAGACAATGCCTGTACTTACAATGAGCGATGACTATCCACTGCTACCACTAATAAAGAGAGATATAATCAATCACAGCTCAACATCTTTAGATTCATAGTAATTTAGTTCGCATATCAGTCAGGACCTCATGATACAGTATCAAAAGCTTAACTAAGGACCAAGAGTGTAAATCGTGTAATGCACTGAGTCTCGACGAAGTCAGTTACGACAGTTCACTGAACACAAACTGAGCAATATTCACTAAATACACTAGATTGCACTCCTCAACATCAACCAATAATCCCACTCGCATATAGTGTTCTATATGTTTACAGCTTTTCGTCCGACCCCTTGGCCAAATGGTCAGCGTTGGGGCCTTCGGTTCAGAGGGTCCCAGGTTCGATTCCACGCTGGGTAGGAGATTTCAACCGCGTTTGATTATTTCTTCTGTCTCGCGAACTGGGTGTTTTTGTTTGTTCCAACACTCTCCTCTTCATATTCAGACAACACGCCACATTACCAAGCACCAGAGAAACACACACTAGTGATTAAATCCCTCCAAATAGGTTTGGCGTCAAGAATGGCTTCCGGTTGTAAAACAGAGCCAAATCCACATGTGCGGCACAGTTCGCACCCGCGATCGCACAAGTGTGAGATGAGTGGTAGAAAAAGAAGACGAAGATGTCAATAGCTATTTACTTCTTTAAGCAGTCCGCCTCTGTGGTGTAGTGGTTAGCGTGATTAGCTGCCACCCCCGGAGGTCCGGGTTCGATTCCCGGCTCTGCCACGAAATTTGAAAAGTGGTACGAGGGCTGGAACGGGGTCCACTCAGCCTCGGGAGGTCAACTGAGTAGAGGTGGGTTCGATTCCCACCTCAGCCATCCTCGAAGTGGTTTTCCGTGGTTTCCCACTTCTCCTCCAGGCGAATGCCGGGATGGTACCTAACTTAAGGCCACGGCCGCTTCCTTCCCTCTTCCTTGCCTATCCCATCCGCTCTTCCCATCCCTCCACAAGGCCCCTGTTCAGCATAGCAGGTGAGGCCGCCTGGGCGAGGTACTGGTCATTCTCCCCAGTTGTATCCCACGACCAAGAGTCTGACGCTCCAGGACACTGCCCTTGAGGCGGTAGAGGTTGGATCCCTCGCTGGGTCCGAGGGAAAAGCCGACCCTGGAGGGTAAACAGATGATGATGATGATGATGACTTCTTTAAGCAGTCGTATCATGTCTAATTTTCCGAGAGTCTGAAGGGACCTGTACAGTAAGCATTCAGTCAATAGAGTGAATTAGTAAATTCCTGTCGTCGTTCCAAGGTGCCGCAGCTCTTTTTCAGGCACAACCCCGATGGATGTGAGCTGCATGTACCATTTCTACAACACAGCAGCCCTATATGGCACTACCGGGAATCAAACCCAGGTCTCCGAGGATGGCAGCCCATAGTGCTAACCGTTACGCTGACGAGGAAGATATGAGATGAATTAAAAATGTGCCTTAAAATGGGATACATGGGATACGCCATAAGATGCTTCTCTGTTCGATCAGTCTTCACTCGTTACGTTTTTAGAGAATGGTCGGCTTCCTTCCTAAACTCTAGGATACCGGGCGAGTTGGCCGTGCGGTTAGAGGCGCACGGCTGTGAGCTTGCATCCGAGAGATATTGGGTTCGAATCCCACTGTCGGTAGCCCTGAAGATGGTTTTCCATCGTTTCCCATTTTCACACCAGGCAAATGCTAGGGCTGTACCTTACTTAACGCCACGGCCGCTTCCTTCCAACTCCTAGGCCTTTCCTGTGCCATCGTCGCCATAAGACCTATCTGTGTCGCCACTAGCAAAAAAAACTCTAGTATATTACAATATGTCTTATAAAATCAGTTTGATTTGTCTGTGTGTTAGCAACGTCGGTCAAATTTTGATTTTCATATCAATTCGGTACATTTTGTGCTACTGATAAACAAATCAAATGTTTAATCTTTACACTTATTTTAGAACTAGCATTTGTACCCTCTTTTCTCACGGGAATTGATAATCGATTTCACGATTCCTTTATGAATTTATGCGAAGCTACATGCCTGTATTCAAACGTTTAATACGGCATGTTAAATTGATATTCTTCTACGAAATCACGCGGCAGTAACGTCAAGTACGATACAGATGAACACAGTAGAGACAGAATGGGGAAAATCACAGAATTTATCGAACGGAACAGTTCCTGGTCCGAAGTTGTGCGTGATTCTCCCTTCTTCTCGGTTACATATTGTTGTTCTTCTGAAACCAGGCGTGGCGCTGTGGCTGAAGGCTCATGAAACAAATCGTTGACGATAACCTGTCTTATAATCTGCTCTATCGAAAAGAGTATAATGGCTCTTTAATTAAACCTTTTAACCCAACTTGAAATGGCATGGTCCGCCTCTGTGGTGTAGTGGTTAGTGTGATTACCTGCCACCCCTGGAGGCCCGGGTTCGATTCCCGGCTCTGGCACGAAATTTGAAAAGTGGTACGAGGGCTGGAACGGGGTCCACTCAGCCTCGGGAGATCAACTGAGTAGACGTGGGTTCGATTCCCCCCTCAGCCATCCTAGAAGTGGTTTTCTGTGGTTTCCCACTTCTCCAGGCAAATGCCGGGATGGTACCTATCTTAAGGCCACGGCCGTTTCCTTCCCTCTCCCTTGTCCTGTCCTTTCTAATCTTCCCATCCCTCCATAAGGCCCCTGTTCAGCATAGCAGGTGAGGCCACCTGGGTTAGGTACTGGTCATCCTCCCCATTTGTATCCCCAAACCATAGTCTGAAGCTTTAGAAATGGATTTCCATCAGGGATAGATGATTCTCATCCAGGTTGGTCTGGTATATTTTGTGTGAGAGTAAAATCACTGTTTCTGTTTTCTACAAACCCAAGTATTTAAAACGCTATGGACCTTAAACTATATCTTTGAATAAACCCCATGGCCCCACAGCCCTTGAAGGGCCTTGGCCTACCAAGCGACCGCTGCTCAGCCCGAAGGCCTGCAGATTACGAGGTGTCGTGTGGTCAGCACAACGAATCCTCTCGGCCGTTATTCTTGGCTTTCTAGACCGGGGCCGCTATCTCACCGTCAGATAGCACCTCAATTCTAATCATGTAGGTTGAGTGGACCTCGAACCAGCCCTCAAGTCCAGGTAAAAATCCCTGACCTGGCCGGGAATCGAACCCGGGGCCTCCGGCTAAGAGGCAGGCAAGCTACCCCTACACCACGGGGCCGGCATAACTTTAGATAGCGGGATGCTAAATATGAAGTTTGGTTAAAATATTTCTAGTAGTTTTGCACTTACATGAAATATGCTTTACACGGACCCGCTTTAAGGCCAAGTCCGTTCGAACTTAGAGTGAAAAACGGTCCGTAAAACATATCTCCCTTATGAATTCTCTTATCGAAATGATGCATTTGAGAAAAAAATTAGGGATTCGATTCCCCCCTCAGCCATCCTAGAAGTGGTTTTCTGTGGTTTCCCACTTCTCCAGGCAAATACCGGGATGGTACCTAACTTAAGGCCACGGCCGCGTCCTTCCCTCCTCCTTGCCTATCCCTTCCAATCTTCCCATCCCTTCACAAGGCCCCTGTTCAGCATAGAAGGTGAGGCCGCCGGGGCGAGGTACTGGTCATTCTCCCCAGTTGTATCCCCCGACCAAGAGTCTGAAGCTCCATGACACTGCCCTTGAGGCGGTAGAGGTGGGATCCCTCGCTGAGTCCGAGGGAAAAGCCGAACCTGGAGGGTAAACAGATGATGATGATGATGATGATGACATTTTTAGTATTAATTTAAGTTAATTCACAAAACACACATGCGAATATGCTTTGAAACTTTTGTCAGCATGAGCTAAGAGAGAGCTGAACTAAAAATAATATAGAAAATTAGTAACAAAATTATGTCGCCTCTGTGGTGTAGTGGTTAGCGTGATTGCCTGCTGTCCTCGGAGGCACGGGTTCGATTCCCGGCTCCGCCACGAAATTTCAAATGAGGTACGAGGGCTGGAACGAGGTCCACTCAGCCTCGGGAGGTCAACTGAGTAAAGGTAGGTTCGATTCCCATCTCAGCCATCCTCGAAGTGGTTTTCCCCGGTTTCCCACTTCTCCTCCAGGCAAATTCCGTGATGGTACTAACTTAAGGCCATGGCCGCTTGCTTCCCTCTTCCTTGTCCATCCCTTCCGATCTTCCCATTCCCACACAAGGCCCCTGTTAAGCATAGAAAGTGAGGCCACCTGGGCGAGATACTGGTCCTCCTCTCCAGTTGTATACGTCGACCCAAAGTCTCACGCTCCAGGACACTGCCCTTGAGGCGGTAGAGGTGGGACCCCTCGTTGAGCCCGAGGAAGAAAACAACCCTGCCGGGTAAACAGATTAAGAAAGAAAGAAAGAAAGAAAGAAAGAAGTAACGAAACTGAATTAATTAAATTATGCCCAATATTAACAAAGTTTTGAGGTTGTTTCTAACATAAACAGGACAGATTATGTATGCATTTTTTTTTTCAAAAGAAAACTGTCTCGGCTCTTAGGTCCGGGATGTACTGGACTGACTAACGTGCTAAACATGAATACTGCTAAGAGTGGCCAAACACTCATCTGATTAATAGGCTACGTATAGGTCTGCATTATTCCTCCTCATAAGTGTTGTTCCCATATGCCTCTACTTTAATTTCACAACATTTCAGAATATCAGCGGATTAGGCCTTCTACAATTCATTACTTATTGCAACTGCTTGTCATGAAGAAAGTGCGTGTTACGAAGGCGCTTCAAGAAATAAGGTAACAAGACCTCGCACGGAGATATTTTTATTTTACAGGCAGATATAATGATACACAGTAGTAGGGTATTATACTAATACGCATTACTATTCAACAGTCACCATTCTTGTCCAAGCACTTGTTCCTACAGTACACCACTGCATCGATGCCGGCATGGAAGAAATATGCGCCCAGTCCCTGAAACCACATCATGATAGCATGCTGAACGGCCACATCGTCATTGAATCGCTTAACACCGGAGTACTTCTACAACCGTCCGAAGATATAGAAATCACAGTGTCGCAAGTAGGAACGGTATAAAAGATGGTCCAGATCAGAGCCTCTCAAGCGCCCAAAATATCACGCGTGCAAACCAAGGCGCAGAGGTTCTGTGCAAAGTGCATCGGTCCGACTCGGCTCCGTTCGGACCAGCGTTCTATCCCGGGGTGACTCAGCTAAGCTCGGCTCAACTCGGCTCGGATGGTGGAGCAATGGAGAGCGAGTGAGGAAGGGAGAAAGAGGCGGAGCGAGCGAGACAGGCGTAGAGAAAGAGAGAGAGAAAGCTACTACTGCTCAAAATCGAGGAGTGGATGATCAGCACTCTGATCAACCTAGCGAAGTCGTCTTATGCACCTTGCACCACGCAATGTACCCGTGCATGCACCCTGAGAGGCCCTGGTCCAGATGGTTGATTTCCTCACCAGGGGCGCAACAGTGAATGCTACCAGTTATAGTTCTCGCAATTTCCTCTTTAACGACCAGCGACCCACCGGTTAGACTGCTGCCAATAGCAGATAACTGTCGGGAGTGGTGGTGTGTGGGAGGGGGGGGGTTACTCGACTTCTGAGCAATAGCAGATGGTGGACTTCGAAACCGTGCCGTCCTGGCTCAGTCCGGTGGTATTTAAAGGTGCTCGAATACGTCATCCTCGTGTCGGTAGATTTACAGGCACGTAAAATAACTCATACGGGACAAAATTCCGGCACCTCGGCGTCTCCGAAAACCGAAAACGTAGTTAGTGGGACGTAAATAAAGTAACATTATTATTAAAACGTGTCGGGTGTTAATGAGAAAATTGCGCAAATATACTGTGACACAAAGGAGCGTTTGCGGGTAGCAATTCACAGAAATCGACCTGGATTTCTCTCAATAGGCGTCGTGTTGCTGCACGACAATGCGAAACAACGTGCAGCCAACAGCACGCCTGAATTGTTACGACACTTTCGGTGGGAGTTGTTCGTACGTCGCGCCGACACAGATAGTTCTTATGGCGACGATGGGGTAGGAAAGGACTAGGAGTAGGAAGAAAGCGGCCGTGGCCTTAATTGAGGTGCATCCCCACATTTGCCTGGTGTGGAAATGAGAAAGCACGGAAAACCATATTCAGGGCTTCCGACAGTGGGGTTACGGCGGGTGGTACTGGATGGACTTCAGTGTTCACAATTTGCCACTGCATGCGTCACCGCCGAGGAAATTGTAATCTGTCGGAGGTCTGCAATCGTCACAGCGATATGATGAGGTCAATTATTGGAAAATTGTGAGGAAGATACCAGGCCCAATCAAAGTCCAAGAAGGTTATAAGTTAAGACAAAATGAAGATCCTTCGAAATATCGAAAATATAACCACATCAATGAGGAAGAGATGACTCATCTTCTTTGGTCGCCTAGATGGATCTCCAAATCTGCAACACCGGGCGAGTTGGCCGTACGGTTAGGGCCGCGCAGCTTTGAGCTTGCATCCGGGAGATAGTGGGTTCGAACCGCACTGTCGGCAGCCCTGAAGATGTTTTCAGTGTTTTCCCATTTTCACACCAGGCAAATGCTGGGGCTGTACCTTAATTAAGGCCACGGCCACTTCCTTCCCACTCCTAGCCCTTTCCTATCCCATGGTCGCCATAAGACCTATGTGTGGTGGTGCGACGTAAAGCGAATTGCAAAAGATAAAAGAAATCTGCAACACAATTTTCAAGAGGCCAACTTAAGTGAAATGGCTAAACAGATCAAAATACATTTAGACCAAACGAAAATCATGCTACTTGCCTTATGTCCCACTAACTACTTTCACGGTTTTCGGAGAAACGAAAAACAGCTCGAGTGACATATTCAGTAGAGACGTAAAGAGAAACCTCGTCAGATGTACAAATTCCTTCGAATTTCTATCACTACCCACACCACGTGCAGTAAGCCAATATACACAAGAAAGGAGTGAAGCACACGGACCTAGAATGAAACCATTCTGGGACCGAAGAAAAGCCCGGGGAGAATTTCAACCACGTGGCACATAGATGCCCACCGCGATGAAATTGCCTAAACCAGAGCTTTCCCCTGTAGGCAAGTAACTGATGTGGTGTCCGCCTCCATGGCTAAATGGTTAGCGTGCTGGCCTTTGGTCACAGGAGACTCGGGTTCGATTCCCGGCAGGGTCGGGAATTTTAACCACAATTGGTTAATTCCCCTGTCACGCGGACTGGGTGTATGTGTCGTTTTCATCATCATTTCATCCTCATCACGACGTGCAGGTCGCCTACGGGGCGTCAAATCAAAAGACTTGCACATGGCGAGCGGAAGTCCTCGGACACATCCCGGCACTAAAAGCCACACGCCATTTAAAATCACTGATGGGGTAGAAATTAAGAAAAGATCCTTAACAGCTGAAAAAGATAAAGACATTCATTTTAATGCCTCCCGTACGAAAAATAATTACATGTGGTAGCAAGTAAGGATTGCCTGTTGCCATTTCTTGATGGATACAGTACTTTTGTATCCATCTCTTGGCACAGGCCAGAGTAAAGTGTAGCTTTCACCGAAGTCCCAGTCTCATCCATGGGTGTGACAATATGGAAGCTACTGGGGTATGGGTGGTGCTGAGTAATGACATTCGGAGCACGACTAGTGTATCTGAGTGTTATGAAAGGTGTTGCCCATAGGGTCGGTCGTGCTGCAATAGCACTTTCTGACCCAGTGAGGAAAGCAATGGCAAACTACCTCACTCCTCGTCTTGCCTAGTACGCCTTATTTTGGTGCTGCCATTGGTTTTTGCGGTTTCCTTATAACCGCATAACTTTTGGTGGTGCTATTTGAGGATCCAACCAGCCTCTGGGCTGATGACCTAACAGACAGACAACAAGTAAGGGACTGTCACGCTAGGCTTTTGTCACAAGTCTCGCGACTGTCTTACTTCGGGTGAAATAAAAGACACATTAGATACTTTAGTCAATCCAATACAATTGTACTTGCTTAAAGGAAGGAAGGAAGGAAGGAAGGAAGGAAGGAAGGAAGGAAGGAAGGAAGGAAGGAAGGAAACCTATTATCTGATTTTATCTTTTGGGTTGTTATATTCATGTTGTTATTTATTGCGAACTTAGCTGGCTGGTAGCGTAGCGACACGGATTGCTAGGCCTAACTATGTAGCCCGAGCAGATTTTATTTCAATACATTGGTAATTATCGAAATTTTGTACACCAAGTCACTGAAATCTACACCGTAGAACAAAAACTACTTTTTTTAAAAAAAACTGCACGGAACGCAGCTTCTTTATCGTTCCTTTTGCCAAAATCTCTTCGTGGTTTTATATTGGCGATAGAGGCATCTTTCACTTTGTACCTATTCTGAAGAATATTTTCTACGCAGAAAGTGGTAGGAAATGTTGAAGAACCAGGAATAGATTACAAATTAGATCCGCTTCTTGGGCACGAATTATTACCATATCGTCTCTCTAGGAAGTGGTCAAAAGTCAAGTTATTGTGGTCAGCGTACATCTATTTTAGAGTAAAATGCTAATTGTTAAACTAGCTGATAAACAAGTGAACAGATACCTCAGCAAGTTGTCCAGTCTGTGTGTTCTGGAGGCCTGCATGCCACTGGACAAGGGTAGTCCATGACGACGGAATTCACCACATTTGATCCAACGTAGTTGTTCAACTCGTTCTCTATCCTCCGAGTAGGAAATGGCCTCATATTCCCATGCTCGGCAAACTTTCCTTCGCAGTAGTAGCTGTCGTGCTGCATCACGTGACCTTCAAACAGGAAGTACAGAATCACAATGTAAGGAGAGTTGGAATGTTCCAGCTTAAAAAGACACGGTAAAATGTACTAGATACAGCCGTTGGAGTTATTTACATCAACCATCTATCGAGTATTGTAATTGTTTTGCCGTTTGGCTTTTTTATAAGGACGCACCCGTAGCGGCCTCATTTGCTCTGCTGGTATACTTCTGGTCTTATTCGATACTTTATTGAGTCTAGTTTCCTCCTCCTTACATTCTCTGCATTAGCCATATAATTGGACATTTTTGTTAAGTATGCAAAAGTTGGTCAATTATATTTTATTTACAGTCACATTAGGCCTATCATTATTATCGTGCACTGATCAATCTTATCGAGATGAATCACATTCCACCTGACTCGTCTCTGTGTGATAATTATAAGTCATGCAGTGATGAATTTTGACCACCAGAAACGCACTTTATAGGCACATAGTGGAGTTGGGAATAGAACTAAGCACAACAATACTTGTTTTTATGAAACCACCTTATTCCCATCCTATTTCTATTTCGATGTTTCGTTTTACTCTAGGCCTACTCGATAGCAAAGTAAACCGAGTCCCACTTGGCCGCATATGGCTGAGTTTTAATTAATTTCGTCGAATCAACACCAAATGCGTCACCAGATATCTTTTACATGCCGACATCGTACGACATGGTGTGTCGAATGAACTTTTGTCCGTGCTTCACATATCCGACTACCTCTGCCGGGTTTGAACTCGCTATTTTGGGATCCGGAGACCGACACTCCACCACTGATCCACAGAAGATGCCATGATGACATCATGCACACTACCTCAGCTACCGTGGTCACATCATATGCTTTCCTCTCTCTACTTTTAAATAACATAGTCATTCCCATACATGTAATACTTTCGGGCAATCACATTTTACGTCACGTTGATTTTTGCTTGGAGACCCTCAACCCCAGTTCGAATGAAGCTTCACGTCAAAATGTTAAGCTGTCAAAGTTAGGTCCCTAAATATCATGGAAATTTCCTCAGCCATAATTTTGTAATACAATATCAGAATCTGAGTTTGGTTATGAACCATGACATTTGTGCCCTAAGAATATTATGCATAAATTGTCAATTTAATAAGAAGTTCGATTCTTGATGGCATGGAATTGACACGTGACGTGGGGGTGATTACCTTCGGTCCCACGCTCTGGGATACGTGACGTCAGTCGCACGTGTCAACGGCGGAAGAATCTTAAGTCATTTTTGTGAACTATTTCAAAGCGCGTGTATATGGCGTGCCCAAGCCAAGTCAAAAATATAGTGCCTATCAAAGGAGGTCATTTATCCCACAAATCGAACACTTTTACATTTTAAATGCCCATGAACACTACTGCTGAAAATGTAGCGAATATGTAGTCACCTTCAAAACTCTTGTAATTACAGTTTAGTTAAGTCAGAAAATTTATAGAAATTTTCTTGGCGGCAAAGGGAGATGCCCGAAGAGAGGGGGTAGCTGCTATATATAAGAATTGACGCCATGACGAAGTCTCCTTCTCCTGCATTTTGTGTTACGAAGCGGACGATAAAGTGTTGAGCTGCTCTGTGAAATCGAACGACAAAAGTTCAACCGCAGATTTTAGCCATTGTGGCTGGGGTCTTGACTCCATGTGGAGATAGTTTTCTCGAGTGGAAATAATTGTACCAGTTAGGACGGTCAAAGTACCGAATAAAATTTTATGTGATAAATATTCGTGTGCGGCAGTAATTACAGTCCATAGTGTGCGCTCCACAAAAACAAGAAGGGTATTTTCTCTTTTCTATGCTTTATTTCCAGGAAACCTGAAGAAATATAATAATCTGTAAAGCCAGAAATGTAAAAATGGCTAAATAAATATGCCAGGGTCGCTGGTGAGCCCAATGATGACCGATGGCGTAACATAAGGTATGTGACTTACCATCTTACTACCTATTATATCTTGTTTCATGATCTCTAAAAATATGTATTTGAATGGGGTATATACGACGCAGTTGTCACCCCTATGTGGTTTTTGTAAATGTTAGAATACGACTAAAAAGAGTCATTTGTTTTATTTTCCACTTGGATAAATTTTTGAAGTCTTGCGAGTGCCGTATGATGTAAAAAAGGTTATTAAATAGGGTTTCGAGGTGATATCACGTCCAATGTAGATCGTCATTTCCGTGTGTTTACTGCCTATATTTTGTGATGTCAAATTAAGAAGTTCATTCGACGTAAACATTTTCTGTCTGAAATTTTGACGTAAAGAATATAAGAAATCCATAGTTACCCATTTTCAATCGAGTGGAAGCGCGCTGTCGGGTGAGAGTATAGTGTGATGAATTTGGTCACGAAGTGAAACGTTTTCCTAGTCCCATTTTAAATTGTGTCTGACTGACAATAAAAAGATCTAGTAGAATTTTTCAGTCAATTTTCGTGAAAATCAAGTTATTAAAAAATACGATATCATTTTATGCGAAGTTATTCATTATTAAAGCACTGTGCGTATTAGACATCGTGAATTCTAGTAAGGATTTTATTCCAGTTCTTTGTCGGTGATAGTTGTGAGTTGGGAAACAGAGGTTAGTTTTGTCGTGTGAGTCGAGATGAGATTTGTCAATCAGGTTAAAGACCTGTCAATGAAGCCGGGACTTGTGGAAGCCCGAGGAAGATTTTATAATGTTGGGAATGGAAAGCAATATATAGGAATCCATGGCGGTATTCATTTGCTTTTTTTTTTTTGCTAGGGGCTTTACGTCGCACCGACACAGATAGGTCTTATGGCGACGATGGGATAGGAAAGGCCTAGGAGTTGGAAGGAAGCGGCCGTGGCCTTAATTAAGGTACAGCCCCAGCATTTGCCTGGTGTGAAAATGGGAAACCACGGGAAACCATCTTCAGGGCTGCCGATAGTGGGATTCGAACCTACTATCTCCCAGATGCAAGCTCACAGCCGCGCGCCTCTACGCGCACGGCCAACTCGCCCGGTGTATTCATTTGCGACGTGTATAATTATTGTGGGCATCTTGAAGTATAAGCTATCTGCATTTGTTGGTAAGAATATCGTATTTGTTTAATTATGTCGGCGGAGTTTAAAAGGGAGCATTTTGAGAAGCCAGTCAAGTAGAACGGACCAGGTGTACCATGTTACTGCCAAGCGAACTTGGGGGCGAGAGGCCTCAGCCGATAGGGGTTCACAGCAAGGTAACGGGACACGCGTGGAATTGAGATCGTATTTCTCGGTCGGGAAGAACGTTACATGTTGGATTTAGTTGAAATTTTCATCCGGTAATAACCTGAGTGTTATTAGATACTGTAAAATTTGTTTTATTGGGGACGCAATGTGCATTTGATACGACGGACTTAGAGTATAATGAACAAGAGTATCCAAATTCAGGGTTGTCCAAAATATAGAACGATGGTAGTGATGATTGTTTGTCTGTGAGGGGTGCGCAAACTTTATAAAATGTTATGACGAGATATGACATCGTAATTATATGGCGAGTTGCTTTTGGTTTGTACGTAGATTATTAGGGTATCCAAGTGTTAATAATGGCTAGGGTTAGATTAGATTTAAAGTGTGAGGTTATGAAACAAGATATATAAACTGGACATAAATTATGTAATCGTTCTTTTCCAGCAAATAGGAAGCAACAGATAAACATCAAAGGATTTAAAAATTGTGAGAACAACTGCGTAGGAATTTGTGAAGAAACCAGAGTCCGCGGAGATAGAATTTGTTGTCCTTTAAGATTTCATTAAATCATTTAAATTTATTTAATTATTAAATTCAGTGAAACCGCATTTTGAAATAACTTTAAATCAAGCGAATAACTTGGAGATGCATTCTGGAAATCTTAGTTTGTTTTCTGGGGAATGTGTAAATATTAACGTAACGATTAAGGGGACATATCCGAAGGTAATGGATTTTACTGCCACAAAGTTTGTGAGCATTGCTATTGTGGTATTATTTAACTTTGATTGATTGAGCAGTGAATGTGCTGGGGATAGTAAAGTGGAAACTTTGGTCATCAACCGATGTAACTTAATTGTGTTTAGCCTTCAGCTTAGAAACTTGGATGGTCTTGGGACCATCAACCTCAGTGACTTAGATTAGGGCCACATGCCACTGTAGCATCATTTTCCTTGCGGTCATCATCCACAATGACTTTAAAGTAACTTAGAAGTTTAGATGTCGGTTCATGACATAGACGCAGGTCACATCGATTCAATTAAGGGTCCATGCCGTATAACCACTGTGTGGCACACACCGATTGGACGGCCTTAATTATACCCAGAGTCCAGAGTTCGTGTTACGAGGGCTGGACCATAACGAATCACTATGATGGTACATGTGGTCTCACATGGAAGCCGAATTTAAGGATTTCCAGACTTTCCTTTAATAAAAAATGAGACAATGGTTTCTAGTAAGAATGCCCATCAGGCAGACACGTCAAAGGCTCACCAGTGTTCTAACCTTCTATGTAATGAAATGATTGTGGTGTCCAGTTCATACGATTGATTTCAATGATACCGTTGACATATCAGAATGCTTCAGAATTTACTGAATAAATAGGAATCTTTTAAACAGACCTTTCATTCAAGTAGATAGATTAGAATTACTGAACCCTACCTTTACCTCAGCAAGTGACGAAGAACCCGATACGACCCAAGAGAGAGATCTCATGAACTTTGCTGATAGGTAAGAAAAGGTAGGTATCCCTCAATACGGACCAGAAGGGTTCAGTATCTATTTTAAGTTCACTGAAGTGATCTTCGTGATTTGAGTATGACATTTAATTTTATTTTAACTAAAGCCATTTTTGAAACTGAAAGTTCTAGGGAAGAATTAATCTATGCTAGACGATTAACGGCCAAAGAAATCAGGAGGGTTAAAAGGAGCCCTCAGAAGGAAACATTAAATCTAATTATGAAGCTTTCAATCCCCACAAAACAAGAGACTATTATAGGACATTTAAACAATACCTTAAAAAATATACTCCCACTACTCTTCTGATGAAGGATACGAAAGGAAAGGTGGCCCATGATGATTATGACATGCAATAATTTTGGCTGAAAACCTGAAGATTATTTTGAAGTTGATTTATATCCCACAAATAAAACATCTCTGAAAAAAAGCTTCCCACCGGTTCACGACGAAGTGCGTGCAGCTATTGATTCACTTAAAAATTTTAAAGCGACGGGAGAGAATAAACTAGTGGAACTATGGAAGAATGAAAATGTACAGACTATTAGGGATTTACATAAACATCTCATTGACATAAAATGGAATACGAAAAATTTGCCTGAAGAATGGAATGTTGCAATTATACACCCACTATAAAAAAGCGATAGATCAGATCTTAGTCATTATCGACGAATTTCTTTGCTGGATATAACTTATAAGATTTCTTCTAAGATTTTATATTTCAGAATTCATTAAAAACTTGATAGTGAATTTGATGAATATCAAGATGGTTTTCGTGCGGGACGAAGTTGTCCAGATCAAATGGATTATAAAACACCCAAGGATTAGGAGCAAAAATTCAGTGATCACTTTTGTTGATTTTCAAAAGCTTATGATAGTATCCATCATGAATCATTATTGCATACTCTTACCGAATTTGGTTTAGATCGGAAACTTTTTAATCTTATTGCGGTCACTCTTAAAAATATAAAATCTAGAGAGTTAGGTTCAGAAATGAAATCTCTGAGCCATTTGAAATTCATACTGGTCTTCGACAGGGAGATGGATTATCCCCGTTGTTGTTTAATTGTATGCTGGAAAAAGTTATGTATGAGTGGAATAAGGTATGTTAAAAATGGGAGAAATATTCGACTAAATTGTCTCGCATTTGCTGATGATCTAACATTATTATAAAATAGAACTGAAGAAGCTAAATTTCAAGTAGAGGAATTGGAACGATTGGCAGCGAAGGTTGGGTTGAAAATTTATTTCGAGGAAACAGAAATGATGCCATCTTTAAAAGTTGACACTTCACATATTATGTTAAATGATACTCAGAAAATAATGGTTGTAGACAAATTTAAATATCTTGGTGAGATTATAACTTGAAATGCTAACGCAAAAGCATCCATAGATAGTATGTAGTATGTTCAGTCCTCAGCCCTAAGGCTGGTTGGATCCTCAACAGATCTGACATCAGCTGTCATAGATGGCCTAGGCATCACTGAAGAAACGTACTAGGGAAATGAGGAGTGAGGTAGTAGAACTCAAAAAGGAGACGAGCACAACAAATTACCTAGCAGAGTTACAGGAAACTATCCTTCGATTAATGCTAAATTTCGACATTACTACTCCGTCGTTACTCCAGAAGGAACACATGCAAGTGAAGCGGTATTTACATCGAATACCCAATCAACAACAGACAAACTGCAGAAAGTTGATAGAAGAATTCTTCGGATAATTATTAATAAAAAACACAAGATTGATGGCCAGTGGATACTTTTGCCAAATTTAGTACTTTACAAGGAAAGTGAATTGATCATTGACACGATGCGAAAACGGAGGATTGCATTCTTTGGACGCATGTACCGCTCACCAAATACTAGACTCCTGAAACGACTTTCTGACTTCTTTTGGAGTAGTAAAACAAAAAACACATGGTTTAAAAAATACAAATGGATTTAGATGAATTTAAAATTACTAAAGCTCAAATTGAAAATAAAGGAGAGAAACGGATTCTAAATAACACTAAAAATATCGCAGCGTAAGCAGTATGTTATATCTGCAGAAGAACGGGCCGCAAGATCGTCCTGAATGAAGAAGTTATGGGAAAGGAAATAGTTGTCAAGTGTTAAAAGCTGAACTTATTCTTTGAAGACTGTTGTATAAGGTATGATGTTGGTGTTCCAATGTGGGCGTAAACAGTGTAAAAAAAAAGCCATTTTTGTGAGAAACAAATATAACGGCAGAGTAATTCAGGCAGGGGGATCTTGGCTACGAATTTGAATGTGTGATCTCGTTTAGTTGTTTAAAAGCCTTGATTAAAATCTGTATTTTCTCTGTTCTGTAGCTTTAAGAATATAAATACATATTGTGTGTTTGAGTCATCAGTCCATAGACTGGTTTGATGCAGGCCTTCATGCCACCCTACCCTGTGCTAACCTTCCCATTTCTACGTAACTATTGCATCCTACATCTGCTCTAATCTGTTTGTCATATTCATACGTTGGTCTACCCCTACCGTTCTTACCGCCTACACTTCCTTCAAAAACCAACTGAGCAAGACCTGGGTGTCTTAAGATGTGTCCTATCATTCTATCTCTTCTTCTCGTCAAAGTTAAACAAATCGATCTCCCCTCACAAATTCGATTCAGTATCTCTTCATTCGTGATTCGATCTATCCATCTCACTTCAGCATTCTTCTGTAACACCACATTTCAAAAGCTTCTATTCTCTTTCTTTCGGAGCTACTTATCGTCCATGTTTCACTTACATACAATGTCACGTTCCAAATGAAAGTCTTCAAAAACATCTTTCTAATTCCTATATCAATGTTTGAAGTGAGCTGTGAGAGACCTAAAAGAGACCTAAAAAGGAACAAGGCACCTGGAATTGATGACATTCCCTCTGTAAGTTTTTCGTGATAATAAATAAAATCAAGAATAAAAATATATAAATAAAATTACTCAAAAACTTAATCAAATTAATAAGCATAATTAACCGAAATGTCCGTAGTATGGGCGCCAGAGTTCACCAGAATGGATCCCTCAAATTTAGATAAGAGCATGATAAACTGTATATCCCAGGGCGTGTACATAATGCTGCGTACTGGTACATCTGCTGCAGGCCTTACCTAACCTCCTGAAAACGACTAATTAGGTAGGAACTCCACCTAGGTTCATCAATAACACTGATTCTAAAATAGCTAACTATATTCTTAACAAATTCCGTGCATGAGCACCTCATCAACATACAATATTATACATATAATACACACATAAAATATTGCTGGAAGACTCCATATTTACAACAACAACAATAATGAAAATCGTGGGAAAACGAAAGCGAGAACTAAGCTAGCATTTGTAGATAGTCCGATGAACAATGTACATGTATGAAGATAAATACCCTTCACTGTCTCTATATCAATTCGACTTACCGATTCTCATAATCGGCAGTTATCACGTCACACAGATACTGTACCTTGTACTACTGTGTTCACATATTTTAACACTTGTTGTAAAGATATATACACACGTCTGTCGATCCTCAACATAAATTATGGAAAGTCTGAGATAGCTATCACCAACATATAACGCTAGGCCGCCACAAGTGCTACAATACTTAATGCGCAAGCACTCTCCACAATCATCCACTTTCCACGAACATAACAAGACTACGCTCCACGAACGTTTGAAGTCCAGTCCATTGCAGCCGTGTCACTCCAGTACCGTGTATCAGCGCCACTTCCTTCCCGTACAGTGCGTCAGTTGTAGTTCTCTTATACAGTGTCACTGGTTGTAGTTATCTTCCTTCTCGTTCCTTTACAATCACCTCGGTTGCCGCCGTATGATCAACCTTTATAGACATCAACATCCCCCTCCTCTCAGATGATACGTCTGGATTGGTGCTTGCCCACCAATCATGAGTGATCTCTAGTCAAGACCAAGCCCTGAACTACTTCTTCCTCCCAAGACAACAACAAACTCTGGGGTATATTCCATGAGTCACCAAACTTTCCTAATACAACAACAAGCTCATCTCATCAGGCTGGGATATATACATGACTCGTGAATTTCCCGACACAAGTACATCACAACAAACACTGGGGTAGCCATATGACTCATCCAAATTAGCATAGTTATTAAAGCAATGTTTTCCCACTCGTGCAAAACAAATTACTCGTACCTACATATGTGGATATCTTCCAGCTTACCAATATAAATGGCAAAATATACAAATGAAATACTGATAATAATAATAATAAAAATAAATCGAATACTGACAATAATATATGTACTATCACACCTCTGAATTACTGACTGCCTTAGGAGAAACGAGCATGGCAAGGCATGGCATTTCGTGTGTGAGATGTATGAGACAGGAGAAGTGCCATCCGATTTTCAGCAGAATGTTGTTATACCTATTCCCAAGAAAGCCGGTGCTGACAAGTGTGAAAATTACCGCACCATTCGTTTAGAATTGCATGCCTGCAAAATTTACAGAAGAATGGAAAGACAAATTGAAGCTGAGTTTGGAGATGATCAACTTGGCTTCAGAAGAAACGTAGAAACGTCAAGCAATCTTGACTTTACGTCTGATCTTAAAGGACCAAAATAAGAAGAAAGCCAAGTACGCGGCGTTCCTAAAAAGGCATTCAAGGTGATCGGGATCAATTACCGAGAAAGAAGAAATATCTGCAATCTGTATAAAAATCAGTCTGCAGTGATAAGAATCGAGGGCTTTGAAAAAGAAGCACTAATCCAGAAAGGAGTGGGGCAAGGCTGCAGTTTGTCCCCTCCTTTTCAATGTTTATTTCGAAACCGTTACAGGTATTGCATTAATAATACAAGATGTGTTTCGTAAGACTGCGTAACGGTTTCGAGGCCCCGACAGGGTGACGCCAGTTCAAGAGGAAAGCTAAGGGACGGATACCAGTTTCAGAATAAAGAGAGCGCAGAAAACTTCTTAGCCAGCCAAATTTGGAATACGAGACCTGAATATGACAGTATTTCGAAAATTTGACATCTAATATAGCTGTAAAAACACATAACGGCAAAACATGAAATGTGTACGGAGGTTAGAATCACCAGTGGCAGTAATATTTCAGTCTCTGTGAATATGTACAATTGAGGGTGGAAATTTTCCACAATACAGACGCTAGCCTCGTGAACAGCCATCGTAAGATGGGGAATCCCGTGGGAGAGCCAGAGACGCGATGGATTTATGAATAAATTAGCGATCGAATTCGATTCCACCAGGTACTGTCATTGGTATTCGTCGGCTAGATGTTTGCCGCGTCACCTGTGTCATACGGCTCCGAAATAAGGAATTATCCTAATTGGAGAGGGAACAGGCGGGCGGATGTTCCGAAGTCTTGGGGAAAGTTGCTAGCGCATCCCACACTCTCAGAGAGATTCACCAGGTAGTGCTACGGTTGTTCAGAAGTGTTGCGCGTCGTGTGAAGATTTGTCTTTGTGCAGTAGTGAAATGAACTGTAAAACACAATAGCCGCGATGTAAATCAAGAGAACTGTGTTTTGATTTAATCCGAGGACTCACAACATTCCCGTGTTTAAATTGCGCGACTCGCGAATTAACTTGGTGAGTTTTTCGAGACATTTGTACGGATTATTATTATTATTATTATTATTATTATTATTATTATTATTATTATTATTATTATTATTATTATTATTATTATTATTATTATTATTATTGTACCGGATGGTACACCTCCACGCCGCTAATTCAAATATTGCGCCAGTTGAAACTTCTCTACAGGAGAAAGCCTGAACTTTAACAAACTGTATGAACTCAATGGTTTCTCGGAAGATGTCACTACTGTAAATTTGGTAATTTTGAAGTGTTCTGAACTGTGTCTATTTTGATTTGTGTTTGTTTGCTCCGTATCAAGAAGTTTGAACATTCTCTAACAGATGTCGTTACCCAAAACTTTGATAACGCACTCTGGTGTAAAGGAATGAACTTTCTTGAAGAAATTTAGCATTCATAAGTTTTGTTTTTACTAAATTTTGTTCTGTGGTTTGGGGTTTGGCAACAGTTATCCTTCGTTCCGCCTGTTTTGAATTTAACCAATAACTATTTTTTTGTAATTAATTTCTGACCAATAGTGTCTTTCCTTCTCGATGTTGATGTGTAACTTTTAGCGATCCAATAAAACTGAGGGGGTGTGTCTACTCATTCTTGAAAGGTCTCGAATTCTCCACGAGGGTATAAAAACTGCTGATTTTCTTGTCTCGGTGCCACTTCTGTAACATCTCTCTTAGTGTGTGGATATGTAGCAGGGGGCGGGAAGCGCCTCTTTCTCCAAGCAGCAGTTCATCTACAAGGTAATGGCCTGTTAACATCTTCGTTTCTTGCTAGCTCAGCAGTTTAACTCTCGGGGAGGGTTCGAAACCTTTAGTATGTAACCTACCCTTTTAAAATGTAAATTCTTTTCTGTCTATCTACAAATTACAAATCTGTAAAGCGGGGATAGAGAGCGCATCACCCTCTCGAACTCCCCTTCATTTTGAATTTGAGGTGACTATGTTTTCGTAACCGTTTTTCTCTTCCTTCTTAAAGTCTTAAACTTATTTGCCGTCTAGTCACCTCCATAGATTGGGATTAGCCCCTGTATCATCGGCCCAGCGCCACATAGGTTTTTAGACAAAAACTTGGTGTAGGAGTGCAAGTTATCGCCTCCATTCATTTTGTATATTTTGGGCCATTTTTCTTAACCTGTTTGTTTTCTTCATGCGAAGGCCCCGTAGGTTGGGTATTAATTACCCCTGTTTCTTTGTGTGCCTTAAGGGCAGATAGAAATGAAGTTTGTTGTAGCCTTTGATAGGCTTGTAAAATCGAGAGCGGGACAGCTCTTTATAGTGTTGTGGTAAAAATGCCTTAGAGAGGCTTGAGATGTAAAATTGGGAGCTAATGCTCCATGTAATTAAGGGTGTTCTGCCCTTTGGTATCTTGTTATTGTGAGCTGAGAGCTCAGAAATTATTTTTGGGGCTCGAAGCCCAGATCTTGTAATAACCCCTTAAATCTTGTGATTTCTTTGTATCTAATTTTGGCTTGTTGTTGACTTGTTAAGTTTACAAATTCTATGTCATCATTGTTAAGTTTTAAAAATATAACCTTTGTTAAACTTTTAAATTAACTTTAATTTTATAGTTGAGACCTATTCCCGCCCGCACCTTCTTTCACCTCTGACTACCACGGATAACTGCGTAACAATTATTATTATTATTATTATTATTATTATTATTATTATTATTATTATTATTATTATTATTATTATTATTATTATTATTATTATTATTATTATTATTATTATTATTATTATTATTATTATTATTATACCGGGAGGTACACACCAACGCCGCGCATTTAAATCTTGCGCCTAAAAGAACTCCTCTACTGGAGGAACCGTGAACTTGAAACTAGACCTACTTAAACCTTTACTCAGAAGATGTCACTACAGAAATCTGATGAAATTTTGTTATTTTGAAGTTTCCTGAACTGACTGTATTTCTCCTTGTTTTGTTTTCCCTTCATCGAGAAGTGTGGACTTTCTTCATTAGATGTCGCTGCTAAAAACTATGATCATGCACACTGATGCAATGTGAAAGAACTTTTGATTTAAAGAAGTTTTGTATTCGTAAGTATTTTTACTAAATGATGTTCATTTATTTTTGGGTTGGCAATATTTATCTTTTCTTCCCGCCAGTTTTGAATCCAGCCAATCCCTAATTTCTGTAAATAATTTTCCGCCTATCACAGGCTTCTTCCTCGATTTTGAGAGTAACTTTTAAATTCACCAATAAAGTGAGAGGGTGTGGCTGGTTTATTCATGAAAGGTCTCGAACTTTCCTCTAGGGTTTATAAACTGCGGATTTTCTCGTCTCTTGGCCATTTGATCGTCATCTAACTAAGTGTGTGTGTCAAGCAGGAGGCGGGAGGCTCCTCTTTCATCAGGCAGCAGTTCTTCAGCAAGGTAATGGCCATCTAACATCTTACTTTTTTGCTAGTTCCGCAGTTTAACCCGAGGGAAAGGTTCGAAACTTGAACTATGTAACCAACTTCTCTAAAATGTAAATCTCCTTTCGGCTCATGTAAAAATGTCATATATCTTTAACTGTAAATCAGGGATAGAGAGTGATGTACCCTCTCGAGCTCCCCTTCATATTGGTTTGAGGTGACTACGTTTTGTAACTGGTTTTCTTCCTTTTCGTAAAGTTTTAATTTATTCTTATACGAGTCACCTCCATAGTTTGGGAATAGCCCCTGTTTCATCGGGCTAGTGCCCTTTAGGTTTTAAGAATTCATTTCTAGGAGTGCAAGTACACGCCTCCATTCAATTTGTGTTTCGGGCCATTTACTTAACCTGATTTTTTCCGCAACGGCCCAATAGGTTGGGTACAAGATACCCCTGTTTCAAATCGGTAAATAGTGCCTTGTAAGGCCTGTGATTAGTAGATTTTCATGTAATGTTGCCTTGAGTAGGCTTGGGAGAACTGAGAGCACGTTAGCTCTTTTCATGTGTTGTAAAAGTGCCTCTGGGAGGCTTGATATTGTGTGTTGGGAGCAAGCGCCCCATGTATTGAGGGACTTCTGCCCTTGTGTAAATTTGTGCTCTTTGTAAATTTGAGCTGGGAACTCAAACATTGTAAAACTAGGGGCCTGTAGCCCAAGAGAGTTAAAGTACTGGAATCTTGCATTATTTTTTTTTTTGTCATTGTTATCTCACTAAGTGAGAATTTGTTAATTTGTTGCTTTTCAAAACTATAACCTTCCATTTCAGTTTTAAATTCTTTCTTGACATTGTAGTTAGACACATTCACCCCGGCACCTTCTTTCCCCTCTGCGTTCCACGGGTAACCCCGTAACAATTATTATTATTATTATTATTATTATTATTATTATTATTATTATTATTATTATTATTATTATTATTATTATTATTATTATTACCGAGCTCGATAGCTGCAGTCGCTTAAGTGCGGCCAGTATCCAGTATTCGGTAGATAGTAGGTTCGAACCCCACTGTCGGCAGCCCTGAAAATGGTTTTCCGTGGTTTCCCATTTTCACACCAGGCAAATGCTGGGGCTGTACCTTAATTAAGGCCACGGCCGCTTCCTTCTGTGTCGGTGCGACGTAAAGCCCCTAGCAAAAAAAAAAAGACCCTGTCGGCAATGAGTCACTGTTTAAGCCTACGCTGACTGAGAGGGTGGAGATGGGAGCTCCTTTACTGCGAGAAGGTTGAGAGGATAGCCAGGCAGACTGAACACCTTTCAAATATTCCAAAGAGTCGTGCACTGTTTACCGTAATGTAACTTAACCAGTTAATGAACGCTAGGTTAATAAATAGTATTTTCCATTCCCTGTAAAATAAATTGGCCGGCCCCGTGGTGTAGGGGTAGCGTGCCTGCCTCTTACCCGGAGGTCCTGGGTTCGATTCCCAGCCTGGAGCTGAGGGCTGGTTCGAGGTCCACTCAGCCTACGTGATTAGAATTGAGGAGCTATCTGACGGTGAGATAGCGGCCTCGGTCAAGAAAGCCAAGAATAACGGCCGAGATGATTCGTCGTGCTGACCACACGACACCTCGCAATCTGCAGGCCTTCGGGCTGAGCAGCGGTCGCTTGGTAAGCCAAGGCCCTTCAAGAGCTGTAGTGCCATGGGGTTTGGTTTGGTTTGGTAAAATAAATTAAGTAGGTATATTCAGAAGTCCATTTGTAACAATCAGAAGATAGTTCGAGATCAAGGAAAACCGGGAGATCGTCACACACAGATTTTCCTGCGGAACAGCCATGCTTTTCTTTCCGGCCAAGGATTAGTTTTTATCTCTTTATGGTTTGTTGGTTTATTCATTTCGCCGTGTTCAAATGTAGGTCCTAACCTGCAATTTTGTGTTGCCTTGTTCAAGTTGGGTTCGAATCCCGGACCAAATTTGTTGTCTTGTTTGTTTGATTTTTGTTTGCACTTATTTTCTGCTTATTAAATTAGCCTAAATATTTGTTGAGCTAACCACTCAAACTTGGCTTCAATTTTCCTATTTTATGCAAAGATTTTCTCCCAGTGTCGGAGGGAGATTTTAAATATCACTCGTCGCATTCACTTTAACTACATTTGCGAGAACATATTCAGTGTCGTATTGATGAACTGAGGTGTACTCATCTAAATAAATGAAAAATCATCCCGATGAAATGTCTTAATAATTTTGAACGGAGATTCACCTCCAAATTTAGATCCATTTTACCAACGGTACAGGACAGTATTATATTTAGGGTTTTTCATGTAATATTTGTTTTCTTTACCAAGATTAAATTCATTTCAGCAGTTGTGCCGATTTTCATTTGCCGTAGAATAAGCAAGTAGTATAATTGGACAGTTCGGCCGCCACCGCCACCTCCGGCTCCCAGTGGCCACCTCCACCTCAGCCAGTGGCCTCTTCCAGTACTGCCAACTTAACCTAACTAGCACGACAGTACTGCCAACTTAACCTAACTAGCGCGAAATTTGAATTTGTAAACAAAGCCACGTGCTTTTTGACAGCTGTCATCGACAACAACGCATCGCTAACCTCAGTACTGCCATCTTGACGGGCCTAAACCTCAGTAGTGCCAACTTAACCTAACTAGCTCGAGATAAACAAAGCCACGTGCTTTTTGACAACCACGTGCTTTTTGACAGATTTGTAAACAAAGCCACGTGCTTTTTGACAGACAACAACGCATCGCTAACCTCAGTACTGCCATCTTGACGGACCTAAACCTTAGTGATACCAACTTAACCTAACTAGCGCGAGGTAAACAAAGCCACGTGCTTTTTGACAGCCACGTGCTTTTTTGACAGCTGTCATCCGCCATCTTTAAACCACAAAGCACTGTGCTGCCCTCTATATCGCAGTAGCTGCAAAATTCGTCACCTGTCATCGGCAGTGCTGCCATCTTGACGGGTCTAAACCTTAGTGCTACCAACTTAACCTCACTAGCGTGAGATAAACAAAGCCACGTGCAGCTGTCATCCACCATCTTTGAGCATCGTGCTGCCCTCTTTAGCTACTTACCTTTGAAATGTGGTACGTTATCCGCCATCTTGCATCCGAAACCTCAGTGCTGCGCTCTATGTAGTGGCGGCAAATTCCATGTGGTCTTGTTTGGAAACAAAGCCACGTGCAGCTGTCATCTACCATCTTTGAGCATCGTGCTGCCCTCTTTAGCTACTTACCTTTGAAATGTGGTACGTTATCCGCCATCTTGCATCCGAAACCTCAGTGCTGCGATCTATGTAGTGGCGGCAAATTCCATGTGCTCTTGTTTGGAAACAAAGCCACGTGCAGCTGTCATCCACCATCTTTAATCACCGTGCTGCCCTCTTTAGCTACTTACCTTTGACAGTTGTCATCCGCCATCTTGCATCGCCAACCTCAGTGCCGCACTCTATGTAGTGGCGGCAAATTCCACGTGCTCTTGTTTGGAAACAAATTCACGTGCTTTTTTGACAGCTGTCATCCGCCATCTTTGAGCACCGTGCTGCTATCATGCGGGCAATTTCGTTAGCTGTCATCCGCCATCTTTAATCCAGAGAGAACAGTGCTGCACTCTATGTGGTGGCGGTAAATTCCATGTGCTTTACAAACCTATGTGCTTTTCTGACAGCTGTCATCCACCATCTTTAATCACCGTGCTGCCATCTACGTGGTGGCGGTAAATTCCACATGCTTTACAAACCTATATGCTTTTCTGACAGCTGTCATCCGCCATCTTTAATCCAGAGAGAACAGTGCTGCCCTCTATGTGGTGGCGGTAAATTCCACGTGCTCTTGTTTGGAAACAAAGCCATGTGCAGCTGTCATCCGCCATCTTTGAGCACCGTGCTGCGAGCAATTTCGTCAGTTGTCATCCGCCATCTTTAATCTACAGAACACCGTGCTGCCCTCTTTATGGCTACTACCTTAAGCACGTAGTAGCGGGCAATTTGAAAAGTTCTGTTAGCTATCATCCGCCATCTTTAATCACCGTGCTGCCATCTTTAGCTAGATACCTTTGAAATGTGGCGGCGGATAATTTGAAAAATGCTTTTTGACAGCAGCTATCTTTGAGCACCGTGCTACCCTCTATGTGGTGGCGGCAAATTCTACATGCTTTACAAACCCACGCGCTTTTTTTTTTGACAGCCATCTTTAAGCAACAGAGTACAGTGCTGCCCTCTTTGTTGTGGCGCAAATTCCACGTGCTCTTGTTTGGAAACAAAGCCACATGCTCTTTTTGACGGCTGTCACCCGCCATCTTTAACCAACAGAGCACTATGCTGCGGGCAATTTCGTTAGCTGTCATCCGACATCTTTAATCAACAGAGCACCGTGCTGCCCTCATGCGGGGTAATTTCGTTAGCTGCCATCCGCCATCTTTAAACACCGTGCTGCCCTCTTTATGACTACTACCTTAAGCACGTAGTAGCGGGCAATTTCGTTAGCTGTCATCCGCTATCTTTGAGCACCGTGCTGCTCTCTGTAGTAGCGGGTAATTTGAAAAGTTCTGTTAGCTGTCATCCGCCATCTTTGAGCACCGTGCTGCCATCTATGTGGTGGCGGCAAATTCCACATGCTTTACAAACTCACGCGCAGCTGTCATCCACCATCTTACATCGCAAACCTCAGTGCTACACTCTATGTGGTAGCGGATAATTTTAAAAAGAAAAATTCTACAGCAGCCATCTCTCGACGCTAATTGCACAAGATGGTAGCTATACATGACTCCTTAAAGGTGCTCATGCAAGATGATCGCTATACATAGACGCCCTTGGGATGCTTGGGCAAGATGGCGGTTATACAAGGCTCCTTATGAGGGATGCTTGCGCGAGATGGTGGTTGCTCTTATGAGGCGGCTCAAGGATCCATGGCTAGAGACGCCCTAAGGATGCTTGCGCAAGATGGCGGATGCAAGATGGCGGCTATACATAGCTCCTTATGAGACAGCCAGTACAACATGTGATCAGAACATTGATTGATGTGTTCAGAACACAAAATAAGTAGAATCGAACACTGTACTCGATACAACATGTGATTAAAACATTGTGTGGTGTGTTCAGAACACTAATCGAACGCTGTATTAGGGGATACCTTTGTTTAGATTGAAACATAACAAGACTAGAATTGAACACTGCACATTGATTGATGTGTTCAGAACACAAAATAAGTAGAATCGAACACTGTACTCGATGTCGTTAACTTCAACATGTGATTAAAACATTGGCTGGTGTGTTCAGAACACTACATAAGTAGAATCGAACGCTGTATTAGGGGATACCTTTGTTTAGATTGAAACATAACAAGACTAGAATTGAACACTGCACTCGATGTCGGAAGATCAGATTGAAAACATAACAAGACTAGAATTGAACACTGTACATTGATTGATGTGTTCAGAACACAAAATAAGTAGAATCGAACACTGTACTCGATGTCGTTAACTTCAACATGTAATTAAAACATTGTCTGGTGTGTTCAGAACACTACATAAGTAGAATCGAACGCTGTACTCGATGTCGTTACATGTGACCCGATACAACATGTTAGGGGATACCTTTATCCTAAGAACCGAACACTGTACAACATGTTAGGGGATACCTTTGTTTAGATTGAAACTAACAAGACTAGAATCGAACACTGCACTCGATGTCGTTACATGTGATCCGATACAACATGTTAGGGGATACCTTTGTTTAGATTGAAACATAGCAAGCCTAGAATCGAACATTGTTTGATGTGTTCAGTACAACTTCAATGATTAACATACACACTGTGCACATATCGCATAGCTAAAAACACACTGTGCACATATCGCATACCTAACACTTCAAATGATTTGCTTAGTACGAAAATAAAAATAAAAAATCTATACCGCGTAGCTAACTCGTTCATCACACTGCTAAGACGCTTAGTAATTGTGAATACACTCATACGAAAATCAAGAAAGCACACTGCGTAGCCAACTCGCTCGGCACGAAAAAAATCTATACCGCGTAGCTAACTCGTTCATCACACTGCTAAGACGCTTAGTAATTGTGAATACACTCATACGAAAATCAAGAAAGCACACTGCGTAGCCAACTCGCTCGGCTCACTCGCTTAGTAATTGCAACACACACGGATAAGAATGTTCCGAGATACTTACATGTTTTTTAAGGGGGGGGGGGTGAAAGATCATAAATTATATATACACACATGTTGTCTCCTCCAAGTTGTAAGATGAAATAGACGCAGTACTGCGAGTTTCCACTCTAGCTGGCGAACGGAAGTAGCATGATATCTCAGCAAAAAATAAAAATACGCGTGAGCTTGCAAGTCAGACACAATGATGGATACCGCGATTCAAATCCTGGTAACTTATGCCGTCGGGAAGGGCATCCGGTGAGCATCTAGCTGTAAATCCCCGATTCTCGACAGATTCTTAATCCGAGTTCTTTGACGTCAGGAAGGGCAGCCGGTTAACAACAATTATCAAACACGCATCGCGAAGGTAGGTGTGTGCAGCGATATGCATGTTTAGACTTGCAGATTACGAAAGAAACATAACAAGACTTGAGTCTTAAAACAAATTCTTGCGATTTAAAATCTTAGTCGGGAAGGGCATCCGGCAGTAAAACAATAGTTCGTGATTTAAAATCTAAGAAGAGCATCTAGCTGAAAAACCCCCCGATTCTCGACAGATTCTTAATCCGAGTTCTTTGACGTCAGGAAGGGCAGCCGGTTAACAACAATTATCGAACACGCATCGCGAAGGCAGGAGTGTGCAGCGATATGCATGTTTAGACTTGCAGATTACGAAAGAAACATAACAAGACTTGAGTCTTAAAACAAAATTCTTGCGATTTAAAATCTTAGTCGGGAAGGGCATCCGGCAGTAAAACAATAGTTCGTGATTTAAAATCTAAGAAGAGCATCTAGCTGAAAAACCCCCCGATTCTCGACAGATTCTTAATCCGAGTTCTTTGACGTCAGGAAGGGCAGCCGGTTAACAACAATTATCGAACACGCATCGCGAAGGCAGGAGTGTGCAGCGATATGCATGTTTAGACTTGCAGATTACGAAAGAAACATAACAAGCCTTGAGTCTTAAAACAAAATTCTTGCGATTTAAAATCTTAGTCGGGAAGGGCATCCGGCAGTAAAACAATAGTTCGTGATTTAAAATCTAAGAAGAGCATCTAGCTGAAAAACCCCCCGATTCTCGACAGATTCTTAATCCGAGTTCTTTGACGTCAGGAAGGGCAGCCGGTTAACAACAATTATCGAACACGCATCGCGAAGGCAGGAGTGTGCAGCGATATGCATGTTTAGACTTGCAGATTATGAAAGAAACATAACAAGACTCGAGTCTTAAAACAAATTCTTGCGATTTAAAATCTTAGTCGGGAAGGGCATCCGGCAGTAAAACAATAGTTCGTGATTTAAAATCTAAGAAGAGCATCTAGCTGAAAAACCCCCGATTCTCGACAGATTCTTAATCCGAGTTCTTTGACGTCAGGAAGGGCAGCCGGTTAACAACAATAGCGTATGATGTAAGAGCTTAGATACTACCAGTTTTGCGTCAGGAAGGACAACTAGTCTTAAAACAAAACAGATTCTTAATCCGAGTTGTCAGGAAGGGCAACCGGTTAAAAAACTATAGTGTATGAGGTTAGATACTGCTAGTTTTACGTTAGGAAGGACAACTCAACAAATTCATGCGATTTAAACACATTTTATTCCCAAGAGAATCGAACCCGAGACTACCGGGTGAGAGGCATGCATACTGTAGGCTATGGGTTTGTTCTACAGTCCTTGAAGTATCGGCACAGTCATTCTGAGCGAGCAGCGGAATGCGTGTGTTAGCTGAAATTGTACACGTATCTTCCGGCTCAACCTTGAGCGAGGACACTGATAAGCGACTTGTAACTCGCGAACGTCTTCTTAGCTGAGTGTAAGCTCTTAAAACACAGTACTAATTAAGGTTGTAAAATATTCTGAAATTGTCCTCCTCTGTGGTGTGATTAGCTGCTACCCCCGGAGGTCCGAGTTCGATTCCCGGCTCTGCCACGGAATGTGTAGCATTTAGCCTATGTAAGTTCCTAACGTAAAATATCATGATTGTACGGAGAGGTTAAAACACACACAGTGCCTACTCCTATCGAAAGAACCTGCACGGTACCGGCATGTAGGCTTCTCCTGGTGAAGGAGCCTGCACATAGTTTAACGCCTCCTATCAACAGCCCTTACTTAATGCTGGCTTTTTTTTGCACACCCCGCCTCACACCATAGTTTTATACGACCGGCTACCCTTCCTGACTAGGATTTTAAATCGCAAGAATTTGTTGAGTTGCCCTTCCTGACGCAAAACTGGTAGTATCTAACCTCTTACACGGAATGTGTAGCATTTAGCCTATGTAAGTTCCTAACGTAAACTATCATGATTGTACGGAGAGGTTAAAACACACACAGTGCCTACTCCTATCGAAAGAACCTGCACGGTACCGGCATGTAGGCTTCTCCTGGTGAAGGAGCTTGCACATGGTTTAACGCCTCCTATAAACAGCCCTTACTTAATGCTGGCTTTTTTGCACACCCCGCCTCACACCATAGTTTTATACGACCGGCTGCCCTTCCTGACTAGGATTTTAAATCGCAGTATACGCGATAAATTTGTTGTAGCGGGTTTTATAACTAGATATCCCGGTACCGATACATAGCCTACTCCACTGAAGAAGCCTGCACAAGGCTTATTGCCTCCATCCGACAAATGAATCAGCATCAACACTCTTGTACTCAAAAAATAATTTTCGACCGAGTTCGATTCCCGGCTCTGCCACGGAATGTGTAGCATTTAGCCTATGTAAGTTCCTAACGTAAACTATCATGATTGTACGGAGAGGTTAAAACACACACAGTGCCTACTCCTATCGAAAGAACCTGCACGGTACCGGCATGTAGGCTTCTCCTGGTGAAGGAGCTTGCACATGGTTTAACGCCTCCTATCGACAGCCCTTACTTAATGCTGGCTTTTTTGCACACCCCGCCTCACACCATAGTTTTATACGACCGGCTGCCCTTCTTGACTAGGATTTTAAATCGCAGTATACGCGATAAATTTGTTGTAGCGGGTTTTATAACTAGATATCCCGGTACCGATACATAGCCTACTCCACTGAAGAAGCCTGCACAAGGCTTATTGCCTCCATCCGACAAATGAATCAGCATCAACACACTTGTACTCAAAAAATAATTTTCGAAGGAGTCTGCACAAGGTTTAACGTCCCCATCAACAGCCCTTACTTATTGCTGGCTTTTTTGCACACCCCGCCTCACACCATAGTTTTACGACCGGCTGCCCTTCCTGACTAGGATTTTAAATCGATATCCCGACATAGCCTACTCCTACCGAAGAAGGCAGCTTAACGCCTCCATCCAACAAATGAATCACACTAAAACACTCTTCAATCATTCTCGCTACTTCGGATGATAGCGGGTTCGAACTGGAAGCTGTAAATGCTAGGCGTGGGACCTGTGCGATCATCATTACATGATCTAGCCGGATGCCCTTCCCGACGGCATAAGTTACCAGGATTTGAATCGCGGTATCCATCATTGTGTCTGACTTGCAAGCTCACGCGTATTTTTATTTTTTGCTGAGATATCATGCTACTTCCGTTCGCCAGCTAGAGTGGAAACTCGCAGTACTGCGTCTATTTCATCTTACAACTTGGAGGAGACAACATGTGTGTACATATAATTTATGATCTTTCACCCCCCCCCCTTAAAAAACATGTAAGTACCTCGGAACATTCTTATCCGTGTGTGTTGCAATTACTAAGCGAGTGAGCCGAGCGAGTTGGCTACGCAGTGTGCTTTCTTGATTTTCGTATGAGTGTATTCACAATTACTAAGCGTCTTAGCAGTGTGATGAACGAGTTAGCTACGCGGTATAGATTTTTTTTCGTGCCGAGCGAGTTGGCTACGCAGTGTGCTTTCTTGATTTTCGTATGAGTGTATTCACAATTACTAAGCGTCTTAGCAGTGTGATGAACGAGTTAGCTACGCGGTATAGATTTTTTATTTTTATTTTCGTACTAAGCAAATCATTTGAAGTGTTAGGTATGCGATATGTGCACAGTGTGTTTTTAGCTATGCGATATGTGCACAGTGTGTATGTTAATCATTGAAGTTGTACTGAACACATCAAACAATGTTCGATTCTAGGCTTGCTATGTTTCAATCTAAACAAAGGTATCCCCTAACATGTTGTATCGGATCACATGTAACGACATCGAGTGCAGTGTTCGATTCTAGTCTTGTTAGTTTCAATCTAAACAAAGGTATCCCCTAACATGTTGTACAGTGTTCGGTTCTTAGGATAAAGGTATCCCCTAACATGTTGTATCGGGTCACATGTAACGACATCGAGTACAGCGTTCGATTCTACTTATGTAGTGTTCTGAACACACCAGACAATGTTTTAATCACATGTTGAAGTTAACGACATCGAGTACAGTGTTCGATTCTACTTATTTTGTGTTCTGAACACATCAATCAATGTACAGTGTTCAATTCTAGTCTTGTTATGTTTTCAATCTGATCTTCCGACATCGAGTGCAGTGTTCAATTCTAGTCTTGTTATGTTTCAATCTAAACAAAGGTATCCCCTAATACAGCGTTCGATTCTACTTATGTAGTGTTCTGAACACACCAGCCAATGTTTTAATCACATGTTGAAGTTAACGACATCGAGTACAGTGTTCGATTCTACTTATTTTGTGTTCTGAACACATCAATCAATGTGCAGTGTTCAATTCTAGTCTTGTTATGTTTCAATCTAAACAAAGGTATCCCCTAATACAGCGTTCGATTAGTGTTCTGAACACACCACACAATGTTTTAATCACATGTTGTATCGAGTACAGTGTTCGATTCTACTTATTTTGTGTTCTGAACACATCAATCAATGTTCTGATCACATGTTGTACTGGCTGTCTCATAAGGAGCTATGTATAGACGCCATCTTGCATCCGCCATCTTGCGCAAGCATCCTTAGGGCGTCTCTAGCCATGGATCCTTGAGCCGCCTCATAAGAGCAACCACCATCTCGCGCAAGCATCCCTCATAAGGAGCCTTGTATAACCGCCATCTTGCGCAAGCATCCCAAGGGCGTCTATGTATAGCGATCATCTTGCATGAGCACCTTTAAGGAGTCATGTATAGCTACCATCTTGTGCAATTAGCGTCGAGAGATGGCTGCTGTAGAATTTTTCTTTTTAAAATTATCCGCTACCACATAGAGTGTAGCACTGAGGTTTGCGATGTAAGATGGTGGATGACAGCTGCGCGTGAGTTTGTAAAGCATGTGGAATTTGCCGCCACCACATAGATGGCAGCACGGTGCTCAAAGATGGCGGATGACAGCTAACAGAACTTTTCAAATTACCCGCTACTACAGAGAGCAGCACGGTGCTCAAAGATAGCGGATGACAGCTAACGAAATTGCCCGCTACTACGTGCTTAAGGTAGTAGTCATAAAGAGGGCAGCACGGTGTTTAAAGATGGCGGATGGCAGCTAACGAAATTACCCCGCATGAGGGCAGCACGGTGCTCTGTTGATTAAAGATGTCGGATGACAGCTAACGAAATTGCCCGCAGCATAGTGCTCTGTTGGTTAAAGATGGCGGGTGACAGCCGTCAAAAAGAGCATGTGGCTTTGTTTCCAAACAAGAGCACGTGGAATTTGCCGCCACAACAAAGAGGGCAGCACTGTACTCTGTTGCTTAAAGATGGCTGTCAAAAAAAAAAAGCGCGTGGGTTTGTAAAGCATGTAGAATTTGCCGCCACCACATAGAGGGTAGCACGGTGCTCAAAGATAGCTGCTGTCAAAAAGCATTTTTCAAATTATCCGCCGCCACATTTCAAAGGTATCTAGCTAAAGATGGCAGCACGGTGATTAAAGATGGCGGATGATAGCTAACAGAACTTTTCAAATTGCCCGCTACTACGTGCTTAAGGTAGTAGCCATAAAGAGGGCAGCACGGTGTTCTGTAGATTAAAGATGGCGGATGACAACTGACGAAATTGCTCGCAGCACGGTGCTCAAAGATGGCGGATGACAGCTGCACATGGCTTTGTTTCCAAACAAGAGCACGTGGAATTTACCGCCACCACATAGAGGGCAGCACTGTTCTCTCTGGATTAAAGATGGCGGATGACAGCTGTCAGAAAAGCATATAGGTTTGTAAAGCATGTGGAATTTACCGCCACCACGTAGATGGCAGCACGGTGATTAAAGATGGTGGATGACAGCTGTCAGAAAAGCACATAGGTTTGTAAAGCACATGGAATTTACCGCCACCACATAGAGTGCAGCACTGTTCTCTCTGGATTAAAGATGGCGGATGACAGCTAACGAAATTGCCCGCATGATAGCAGCACGGTGCTCAAAGATGGCGGATGACAGCTGTCAAAAAAGCACGTGAATTTGTTTCCAAACAAGAGCACGTGGAATTTGCCGCCACTACATAGAGTGCGGCACTGAGGTTGGCGATGCAAGATGGCGGATGACAACTGTCAAAGGTAAGTAGCTAAAGAGGGCAGCACGGTGATTAAAGATGGTGGATGACAGCTGCACGTGGCTTTGTTTCCAAACAAGAGCACATGGAATTTGCCGCCACTACATAGAGCGCAGCACTGAGGTTTCGGATGCAAGATGGCGGATAACGTACCACATTTCAAAGGTAAGTAACTAAAGAGGGCAGCACGATGCTCAAAGATGGTAGATGACAGCTGCACGTGGCTTTGTTTCCAAACAAGACCACATGGAATTTGCCGCCACTACATAGAGCGCAGCACTGAGGTTTCGGATGCAAGATGGCGGATAACGTACCACATTTCAAAGGTAAGCAGCTAAAGAGGGCAGCACGATGCTCAAAGATGGTGGATGACAGCTGCACGTGGCTTTGTTTATCTCACGCTAGTGAGGTTAAGTTGGTAGCACTAAGGTTTAGACCCGTCAAGATGGCAGCACTGCCGATGACAGGTGACGAATTTTGCAGCTACTGCGATATAGAGGGCAGCACAGTGCTTTGTGGTTTAAAGATGGCGGATGACAGCTGTCAAAAAAGCACGTGGCTGTCAAAAAGCACGTGGCTTTGTTTACCTCGCGCTAGTTAGGTTAAGTTGGTATCACTAAGGTTTAGGTCCGTCAAGATGGCAGTACTGAGGTTAGCGATGCGTTGTTGTCTGTCAAAAAGCACGTGGCTTTGTTTACAAATCTGTCAAAAAGCACGTGGTTGTCAAAAAGCACGTGGCTTTGTTTATCTCGAGCTAGTTAGGTTAAGTTGGCACTACTGAGGTTTAGGCCCGTCAAGATGGCAGTACTGAGGTTAGCGATGCGTTGTTGTCGATGACAGCTGTCAAAAAGCACGTGGCTTTGTTTACAAATTCAAATTTCGCGCTAGTTAGGTTAAGTTGGCAGTACTGTCGCGCTAGTTAGGTTAAGTTGGCAGTACTGGAAGAGGCCACTGGCTGAGGTGGAGGTGGCCACTGGGAGCCGGAGGTGGCGGTGGCGGCCGAACTGTCCAATTATACTACTTAAGCATTCATTGTTTCCTCCGCTCTTGTATGCCTGCAAGCTAGATTCAGTGTATTTTAGTCGCGAACGTACCCACAGCCCTGAGAAGCCGGATGTAGAGACCACAGGCGGAGGGATGTGTGGTCGATCCTCGCACGGTCTTTGGGGCATTTGCTCATCTATCAGTGAGGATTCTAAAATTTTCTAAAATTGTCCAGATAAAAAGGTAGCATAGGACCTCCGAATTTTGAAAATCGTCCCTATCGGAAGGTCCTATATGGTCCCAATATAGAACAGGCGGTAGAGGGGATCAAAGAGAAAATTGGAAAGGGAATCACAATCCAAGGAGAAGAAATAAAAAACCTGAGATTGTTATTTCATGTGAATCTGCAGAAGACCTGTAGAAATTGCTGAATGGCATAGACAGAGTCTTGAATAAGGAGTAAAAAAATGAAATGGGGTATGGCTTTTAGCGCCGGAAGTGCCCAAGGACAAGTTCGGCTCGCCAGATGCAGGTCTTTTGATTTGCCTCCCGTAGGCGACCTGCGCGTCGTGATGAAGATGAAATGATGATGAAGACGACACATACATCCAGCCCTGTGCCAGCGAAATTAACAAATTTAGGTTAAAATTCCGACCCTGTCTGGAATCGAACCCGGTACCCCTGTGACCTAAGGCCAACACGCTAACTATTTAGCTATGGAGCCGGACGGGTAAGAGGTACAAGTTGAAAATAAATAAGTCCAAAACAAAGTACAGTTGAACCTCCCTTCTGCGGACACCATCGGTTCTGAGGAAAAATGTTCGTTACGAGAGGTGTCCGCTAAAACAAGTTGTAAAAATAATGGAACATTTTAACGGCAAAGGACATCCACCTTAAATATAAGCATACATATCTTTATATTTATTATTCTAAGTCATTTCTGTGTTAGTATTTCATAGAGAGTTACTATAAGTGATTTTACATCATTTACAAACATTACAGCTTCGTGAAGTAATCGTGAAGCTTCGTCTGTGTAAATTTAGCACATGTTTTCTTAACTGCGATATTCTCGAAAACGGAATAAAGTCTGTTAAATGGTTCCATAGTATTCTATTTTCCTTCCACTCTTTTAAAATTTCAGTTCTATTCTTCACAATAGTGTTTATTTGAGTTTTCCCGCAGTTGAATTTTTCGGCAAGCTTTCTCACTGAAAGTCCCTTGTCACTTTCTATAATCACATTTCTTCTTGCCTCGAGATCTAAACACGATCGTCCCTTGTTACTCATGTTTAACAGACAACTCAAATGCTACGGTATTTCTGTCTCACTAATTAGCGCCTGTGCTGCCTTTTCCTTCTCAAGTTGACTACCTGATCTCGAACTTATCAGCGACAATCCGAGCTATGAATAGAATGATGCAAGAAGGGACGAAAATCCCCGGGTAACAAGTGAGTCAACAGTCTCCGACAGCATTTCTGGGCAATTAGAATTCTCGGAATAGGCCTATACACCACTAGGTAGAACTGCATTCCGATGTACAATCTCTCCCCTCGCACTCGAAATTGTACAAACATTCAAAAGAGATTTCCTTATATCTGGAGAATGGTTTTAAAAGAAAGGATGACATGTGGACCGGTGTAATAAATTGTCCTGCAACGTGTTAAGTGTCCACTTAAGTCAAGTCGACGGGACAAATGGCGATGTCCGCTGTCCGGAGTTCGAGGTGTCCGCTTAAATGAGGCCAATTTAACACTTGTCATATGTAAAATAAAATCGGTTCCGAGGAAAATTGTCCGTATACGGAGGTGTCCGCTGAATAAGGATGTCCGTTAGGGCAGGTTCGACTGTAATAGAGAGCAGTCGAACGAGGTCAGGTGATGCATGAAATAAATTAGGAAATGAAGTGTTAAAGGAAGTAGATCACCAGACGAGTTGGCCGTGCGGTTAGGGGCACGCAGCTGTGAGCCTGCATCCGGGAGATAGTGAGCTCGAACCCCACTGTCGGCAGCCTTGAAGATGGTTTTTCGTGGTTTCCTATTTTCACACCAGGCAAATGCTGGGGCTGTTCCTTAACTAAGGCCACAGCGCATCCTTCCAATTCCTAGGCCTTTCCTATCGCATTGTCGCCATAAGACCTGTCTGTGTCAGTGCTACGTAAAACAAACAGCAAAAGAACGGAAGTAAATGAATATTGTTACTTGGGTAGTAAAATAACTTACAATGGCAGAAGTAAGGAGGACATAAAATGCGGACTAGCACAAGCAACGAACATTTTTGAAGATGTTTGTCTGGAGCGTTGCATTGTATGGAAGTGAAAGATGGACGACAACGAGCTCAGAAAGAAAGAGAATAGAAGCTTTTGAAATGTAGTGTTACAGAAGAATGCTGAAGGTGATATGGATAGACCGAATTACAAAGGACGAGATTCTGAATCGAATTGGTGATAGGAGAACGATTTTGTAAAAATTTGACAAGAACAAGAGACAGAACGATAGGGCACATCTTAAGACACCCAGATCTTGTTCGATTAGGTTTTGAGGGAAGTGTAGGTGGTAAAAACGGCAGTGGTGGACCAAGGTACGAATAACAGGTTAGAGTAGATTTAGGACGTAATAATTACGTAGACATGAAAAGGTTAGTACTGGACAGGTTGGCATCAAACCAGTCTACGGACTGATCTCGCAAAGAACAACAACAACAACAATGACAACATTAGAATATATGCTTCAGTAGCAATTAAATCATGTTTTCAAGACTATCTCACAACGAATACTGTTTGCTGGCAATGGGTTACGTGATGAACATGGATGTGGCTACCAGTAAAGAATTCGTTAAAGTTGTTGCAGTTAAATTAATAAATTCCATTGTTTGTCCGTATTGAACCAAGATTACAACTTTTATTATCATTTGGATCCACCTTATTCAATACATAAAAACTGTTGTTTAGATGAAATTACAACATACATTTCAATCAGAACTAGTTTCGACACCCTTTTTGCGTCATCATCAGCTGATATAGGTTCTTGGAAAAATTGGCAATCACATAAGTTTATCTACGTCAAATTGAACACAATTTAAAACCAAATTAACAACCTAAAACTGTGTTACAATTAAACTGTTTCAAAGTCCATATTTTCTACAAGTCCGAGACTTGCGAGTCTTAAACCTTAAATTGATGAAAACATATGCAAACCGGTTTGCTCACTAATAAACTACATACATACATACATTATCATTATAGACTGTTAGGCCTTTCAGCGTTCAGTCTGCAAGCCTCTGAGAATTTACTAAACGTCGCCACAATCCTCGATTTGCAACTAGTGTTGTGGCCTCATTTAGTTCTATACCTCTTATCTTTAAATCGTTAGAAACCGAGTCTAACCATCGTCGTCTTGGTCTCCCGCTACTTCTCTTACCCTCCATAACAGAGTCCATTATTCTCCTAGGTAACATATCCTCCTCCATTCGTCTCACATGACCCCACCATCGAAGCCGGTTTATGCGTACAGCTTCATCCATCGAGTTCATTCCTAAATTAGCCTTTATCTCATCATTCCGAGTACCCTCCTGCCATTGTTCCCACCTGTTTGTACCAGCAATCATTCTTGCTACTTTCATGTCTGTTACTTCTAACTTATGAATAAGATATCCTGAGTCCACCCAGCTTTCGCTCCCGTAAAGCAAAGTTGGTCTGAAAACAGACCGATGTAAAGATAGTTTCGTCTGGGAGTTGACTTCCTTCATACAGAATACTGCTGATCGCAACTGCGAGCTCACTGCATTAGCTTTACTACACCTTGATTCAATCTCACTATATTACCATCCTGGGAGAACACACAACCTAAATACTTGAAATTATCTACCTGTTCTAGCTTTGTATCACCAATTTGATATTTAATTCTGTTGAATTTCTTACCTACTGACATCAATTTAGTCTTCGAGAGGCTAATTTTCATACCATACTCAACGCACCTATTTTCAAGTTCCAAGATATTAGACTGCAGGCTTTCGGCACAATCTGCCATTAAGACCAAGTCGTCAGCATAGGCCAAACTGCTTACTACATTTCCACCTAACTGAATCCCTCCCTGCCATTGTATACCTTTCAGCAGATGATCCATGTAAACTATGAACAGCAAAGGTGAAAGATTACAGCCTTGTCTAACTCCTGTAAGTACCCTGAACCAAGAACTCATTCTACCATCAATTCTCACTGAAGCCCAATTGTCAACATAAATGCCTTTGATTGATTTTAATAATATACCTTTAATTCCATAGTCCCCCAGTATGGCGAACATCTTTTCCCTCGGTACCCTGACATACGCTTTCTCTAGATCTACGAAACATAAACACAACTGCCTATTCCTCTCGTAGCATTTTTCGATTATCTGGCGCATACTGAAAATCTGATCCTGACAGCCTCTCTGTGGTCTGAAACCACACTGGTTTTCATCCAACTTCCTCTCAACGACTGATCGCACCCTCCCTTCCAAGATGCCAGTGAATACTTTGCCTGGTATACTAATCAATGAGATACCTCGATAGTTGTTGCAATCTTTCCTGTTTCCTTGCTTGTAGATAGGTGCAGTTACTGCTTTTGTCCAATCCGAAGGTACGTTACCAACACTCCACGCTAATTTTACTACTCTATGAAGCCATTTCATCCCTGCCTTCCCACTATACTTCACCATTTCAGGTCTAATTTCATCTATTCCTGCTGCCTTATGACAATGGAGTTTATTTACTATCCTTTCCACTTCCTCAAGCATAATTTCACCAACATCATTTTCCTCCTCCCCATGAGCTTGGCTGTTTGCAACACCACCATGATGATTTCCTTTTACATTAAGAAGATGTTCAAAATATTCCCTCCACCTCTCCAGTGATTCCCTGGGGTCTATTATGAGTTCACCTGAATTACTCAAAACACTGTCCATTTCCTTTTTCCCTCCCTTCCTAAGATTCTTTATTACTGTCCAGAAAGGTTTCCCTGCTGCTTGATCTAGCCTTTCCAGGTTATTACCAAAATCTTCCCATGACTGCTTTTTGGATTCAACAACTATTTGTTTCGCTCTGTTTCTTTCATCTACGTACCAATCCCTGTCTGCCTCGGCCCTTGTTTGGAGCCATTTCTGATAAGCCTTCTTTTTACGTTTACAGGCTGCTCTCACTTCATCATTCCACCAAGATGTTCGCCTTTTCCCATCTTTACACACAGTTGTTCCTAGGCATTCCCTTGCTGTTTCTACTACAGCATCCCTGTATGCCACCCATTCACTTTCTATATCCTGAACCTGCTTACTGTCTACTGTTCGAAACTTCTCACTAATCATATCCATGTACTTCTGTCTAATTTCCTCGTCCTGGAGATTTTCTACCCTTATTCGTTTGCATACAGATTTCACTTTCTCTACCCTAGGCCTAGAGATACTTAGTTCACTACAGATCAGATAGTGGTCTGTATCATCGAAAAATGCGCGAAAAACTCCTACATTCCTAACAGATTTCCTGAATTCAAAGTCTGTTAAGATATAGTCTATTATGGATCTGGTACCCCTAGCCTCCCATGTGTAGCGATGAATAGCCTTATGCTTGAAGAATGTATTCGTAACAGCTAAACCCATACTAGCACAGAAGTCCAGCAAACGCTTCCCATTCCCATTAGCTTCCATATCGTCCCCACATTTACCAATCACCCTTTCGTACCCTTCAGTTCTATTCCCAACTCTCGCATTGAAATCGCCCATTAGCACTATTCTATCCTTGCTGTTGACCCTGACCACGATGTCACTCAATGCTTCATAAAACTTGTCAACTTCATCCTCATCTGCACCCTCACATGGTGAATACACGGACACAATTCTTGTCGTAATTCCTTCCACTGACAAATCTACCCACATCATTCGCTCATTTACGTGCCTAACAGAAACTATGTTGCGTGCAATGGTATTCCTGATAAAGAGCCCTACCCTAGACTCTGCCCTTCCCTTTCTAACACCCGTCAAGTACACCTTATAATCTCCTATCTCTTCCTCATTATCTCCCCTTACCCGAATATCACTTACTCCTAGCACATCCAAATGCATCCTCTTTGCTGACTCAGCCAGTTCTACCTTCTTTCTTCCATAAGCCCCATTAATATTGATAGCTCCCCATCGAATTCCATTTCGTTCGCCAAGTTGTTTCCAAGGAGTCCCTCGCCTGTCAAATGGGAGTGGGACTCCATTACTCCCATAGGTCCGAGGCTTGCTTAAAGTGTTCTGAGCTCGGTAAAATCATGAAGCAGGATGCTGCCCTACTTGCACATAGTCCAAGTGAGGATCTCCCCTCTAACGGGTTATAGACCACCGGTGAATTGTATAGTCCTAGCCGCCTGAGCACAAGGAGGGCCACGACTCAGAATATGTCCGAGATGCCCACTCCCATTCCATAGCAACAGGTATCCCGACTCTCAGGACCACTTACTAGGCCACTCAGCCGTTGCCCATGGTTCACGAACTAGGACGTGACTACAGTAACCCACAAACATGAAAAACTGACGTGGATTTAAAAGAACATGCATGCAACGGCTTTCTAACGAGTACTCGGCTTTATACAATATTTCACCGTTGCGTGAAATATTAAGTACTGCCTGCGTTTCACTTATTTATACCTTTATTAACATTTACCTTTACCGTTCAAGTCTCTTTTATCATGTCTAGAATATTTTATACGGTAGGTATTTAAAGTCGTCGCTCATGAAAGTCACTAACGAATGGTGAAAAGCTCATCAAAATCCATTGAGTAGAGTAGGGTGTTCATACAAGACACTATACCTTTTATGACAGGCCAAAGGATCATCTGCAGCACAGATTGGTCGAAGGTGCTCCGCTGTCCAACTCGTCCTCTAATGAATATCTGCATCATGAGGGAGAAGAGCAGCTCTCGAGCCTGGTGTACACGAACTCCCCACATGCCAGCTGAAAACAGAACAAACTCAACTCAACACTTACACGCATATTACTTAGTCTGAACCGGAAGAAAAAGAAAAAAACGACTGAATGTATAAAAAACCTTTTGGTTAACCTTCTGCACTGGACTCATCGATCTGTAGATGTGCAATTACAGTATGTTTGGCGAATGTTTTGTCGATTTCTCTTGTTCTTCATTCTTTTAATTTGTCAGCCTGAATGTAAATTGCTATGTCTCAATTCTCGTGTATTTCTGCGGTTTTACTTTTATTCAGAAAAGGAGGGTGCGATCAGTAGTGGAGATGAAAACCATTGTAGTTTCAGACCACAAAAGACCGGTTTTTCAGAACATGTCAAGTAACAGAAAAATGCTATGAGAGGTATAAACCGTTATATTTATATTTCACAAGATATGTTCAGTCAGATCATTCCACAGCCTGAGTGAAAATTGTGTATGTGTACTACGTAATCAAAGGTGTACCAAGTATCATCTAACGACATGCCATAAAGAATTAATACCCATTCCCTCGATCCTTTTTCCTTTGTTTTTTTTTTTTTTTTGCTATGGGCTTCACGTCGCACCGACACAGATAGGTCTTATGGCGACGATGGAATAGGGAAGGCCTAGGAGTTGGAAGGAAGCGGCCGTGGCCTTAATTAAGGTACAGCCCCAGCATTTGCCTGGTGTGAAAATGGGAAACCACGGAAAACCATATTCAGGGCTGCCGATAGTGGGATTCGAACCTACTATCTCCCGGATGCAAGCTCACAACCGCGCGCCTCTACGCGCACGGCCAACTCGCCCCGTTTGTTTATAATAAAGGATGGAAATTATTATTATTATTATTATTATTATTATTATTATTATTATTATTATTATTATTATTATTATTATTGATCCGTGTATTTTATTTCCCCCTCCCTTATACAACAACTTGCTATGTGTATTTTAATGGGTTTTCAACTCATTCTTATGTACTACTGTGTTATTTCGCCCCTTTGAGTTATGCCCTCCGGCAAATTGTAATAAAGCATTCCCAAATTATGGCCCCAGGATAAAGGTCTATTCACACATATCCGTGACGTGTCAGTGCCATGACGTGTCAGTTCCATGAAATTGCATCAGTGTCAGTGATGATTCATATCGTTCCTTTGAATCTGATTGTCGTGTCCACACTTCTCCGGCGCAGTGCCGTATTTTCTGCGTCAGTATCAGTGCAGTATCCGTTCCGTGATATTAAGTATCGTCGCCAACGATATTTTTGCTGTTTCACGGACGTGTTCTGCTGTGAAGTTTGTACGCGCTAGTGAATATAAAATGACGACGTAAGTTCAATGTGTGTGGTTAAATAAATATTTGTTTCATTGTATTTGTACTGTATTATTCACTTACCTAAGATAAACTGCTAACCGTTCTCTCGGTATTATCGCCTTTCTCCAGCGGGCGTCGATTCGTTTTAAATGAACTTCTAGTTTACTCAGCAATATGTTCAAACTATTTGTGGCTGTTGTTGAACAGCAATGAACAGAAATCAGTTAAGCAACAGAAGTCCTTGTGATATAAATTTTGTCTTGTTATCATTTAATTTTGTCTTGTCATCATGTTGGGAAAACAAAAACATTTAAAGAACTGAAGCGTTTATGCAAAGCAAATTATTGTGTGAAGCTTTCTTATTTAAAAATTATTAAATATTTTGGACTATGAAGAAGATTTATGTTCTTTTACATTTCCTGATTTAAATTGTATTATTTTGTTAAGTATAGAAAGGGATGTGGAATTTTTATACATGACTTGTGAGGCAGGGTGTGCCACGTGTAAGTGGCCCTTTCCTGTCGTTTTGTAATATCCGCGAAGATGCAAAGTTAGCAGAAAGGATCATTCCAGAAGATAATTATCATTGGCCAAAATTCAAGTGTTTTTATTGGCCAGTATATTAGGATTTTTAATTGGTGAATGTGGCAAACTGGAGTGTTGCTATTGGTTATTTGTAATCACTCTATTTCCTGTTTGTGGATCCTCGCCTGTGCGAGTTACTTTGTCCGCGTCTTTGAATTTGGAGCACTACAGCGGGCGGACGCGTTTTGCGTCCGTCCCGCAATGGGTCTTCAGCCGGCCAAGGTAAGCGCTGTTTTGCCTTATGTTATTTAAATGCATTCTTGTGTTTCGGACTATTCCCACTTAATATAACTTCAGTAATTACGTAGAATATCATCTTTTGTGCCGGAGTTTCCTCTAGTTTTCCACATTTCCAAAATAGAGCATTTATATGACTTAGCGATTATGCTAGTCCGCAACGTGTTGTTTTCAGAGGCAGACCTTCTTTTCTAAGTCTAGCTGTAATTGTAAGTAACTGAAACACTTCCTTGAATAGTGTAATTAATTTTGTTTTGTTCGAGGTTGCCTCCTTTCATTCTGTAAATTTAACCTTAATGTGAACCTCTATGTCAAAGTTTTCGTTCCGTTAATTTAACTTTTAATGTGAATCTCTGTGCCAAAGTTTGTTCGTGACCGAAGAGCCTAATTGTTTCCCTTACACATCTTTTGTTTTGTATCTCAAGTATCAGTTAATCCGCAGTTCATTTATTTGTTCATTTATAATTGTATGTTCATTTTCTCAATAATTATTTGTCTGTTGGGTGTATTATTGTAAGTATTTTCTCCCCCATAACGTCATACGTTCCCATGGACCTCATAGGGCTTCCAACACCTTCCACTCTCCTCTCTTAGGTGTCATTTTTAGGCCTGTTAGTGTTCCCTTGCATTTGCTTTAATATTGCGTATCGAAAGATACTCGTCGCGTTTCCATGTTCTGATGAGAATTCTCCGCCGCGGCGTCATTGTACTATTTCCTTACTCATATTATTAAGTGTCTACATTATTATTTACTATTTCCTCATTCACATTTTATGTCAGTTATTATTTTCGCATTATTATTATTATTATTATTATTATTATTATTATTATTATTATTAATATTATTGTGTACGCGTTGTCACGAATAACAGTCACACATTTTTTAGATATTCTGAAATATTCAAAATATTTAGTTTGATCGTCAATTAGTTCCGTATACAGGGTAGCGAATTCGCCATCACGTTCTCTATTCTGCCATGCCTCGTGTACCCACTTCCTTTTTTAAAACCTGACTCTGTTCCTCTTCACCTTGAATTATAGCAATAGCCGCCAATTCCACATCCGTAAACTCTGACATCTCGGCAATCACTGAACTGAAACTGAAACAATACTGGTAGATATGGATAGCCATCACTGAGACATCACGTATGTCACGGAACTGATACGTCACGGCACTGACACGTCACGGATATGTGTGAATAAACCTTTAAGGAGTTCATCCGCCCTGGGAGCGGTCTGACCCGTACTTGTCTCCCTTTTGGTTTCCTTTCCCTTGCCCCTGCGGAAGCGCCGTGCTCCTCTAACGCAGCCTGTGTGTGTCGCTTTGCGTCACGTGGCCTTGCGTCATCGCTACTTTCGCTGGGAGTAGGCATTCGCTTCTTGCTCTGTCAGCTGAGCACTTGACGGCTCCGTCTTCGAACCCAGGACCGCTAGGAGTATGGGAGGTAAGCATCTAAGTCTTGATCAGACTCACGGATGATGGGAGGTCATTCCTTCGCTTGTAAGCTACTTGATGGGCGCTAAATGTTGTTTTAAGGCATTATAAGTGCCAAGTTGCTTGAAATCTAACATGTTTGAATCAGAACTTGAAAAGTTATGTGTGAACCTTTGGGTCTGTTTACTGCAGCTTAAAAGAAGTTATTGGGAATTTGTGCCCTTGGTAGATGTAAATATAGATGTTGAGTAATGTATTCAACTTCCTTAGAAGCCTTAGGCGCCTAGAGGCGTCTTTTAATGAAAGTTGTACGGTACTTAAAACCTCCTAGCGTATTGTATGTTAGGGATATTTTGCGCTCCCCCTTGAGTAATTTGAAATGGCGAATAATCGCTAAGCTGTATCTAGAATTATCTATTGTGTTTTAGTTTTCTGGTGTTAAACTGTGAACGGGGCTGGTCCCATGTGTCTTCGTAACCTTAGTGATGTTGATATTTAATCTTTCTTACTCTTTTCAGTGTTCATCTATCTTGTTAAATAAACCTTGTTAAGCTGATCACCTACGGGTATGAAGTGTTTTCGCCCTCTGGGTGGTTGCCTATCCTCGTGTAGTCCAGATCCTATGGGGCCGCACCTTCTTATGGTTTTGCCAGTGACAATTAAGGTACAATTATTATTATTATTATTATTATTATTATTATTATTATTATTATTATTATTATTATTATTATTATTATTATTATTATTATTATTATTATGGAAATATCGTGGAACAGAAAGGTGTAAGAAGGTGCTGGGGTGAATGGTTGTACAAGGAAATGACCGTTGGGCGATTCGAATTTCAGCATTTCAGTTTGATGTGGAGATCAGGTCATGGTTAAGAATTTTGTTCCAGCAGGCAAGCTTGTCCCCAGATTTCATGGACGTTGAGTAATATTAGATTTTCTAACTCAAGTCACCCTCTTGGTGAGAACCCTGAAACAGAAAGAATTTCTCGTGTTCATCTGTCTCAAGTAAAACCCGTCTGAACAACGTTGCTTTTTATTATATGCCACCAAGTGATGGCATTTCCGATTTAATTATATTTCTGTCATTAGCGTCTTATTAGTTTACCTTCTGGGTAAGCAAGTTTACATAAGGAGGCCTTCTGCCCCTGTTGGTGGTGAATATTTGTAGCTATTTAAGTTATAGTTACTTTTTGATAAAATCATTTTGTGAAAACCTTCCCTTCAATAATTTATTTTCCTTCCTGCCATTACCTCCATTGCCTCCAAGCTTGTGCCAGAAATTGCGTGCACTCGTTCTTCAACTCCGCCAAACTTAACTGCTCCACATGCAACTCTGTCTATAAGCCAGGTACTGTCGCCCAGAAATTCGATTGTTACAGTGCCGTACATTCACCTGAGGCTACGTCGTATCAACTAGCGAAGGATGCCGCACGGGGTATGGGCCCGCCTATTTCCGACCAGGTCTCCTTCATAACGGCCGACTTGAGGACTGTCATCTTTGGGAGTAGCTTGAAAGCTGAAACCCAACCACCCACTCTATCATCGAACGGAACTATGCTACTTGGTCCTTAGTGACCATCGCTTTGGCTACTCCTACCAATATACCGGAAGAAATGTATCTGAGGGTACATGGGGGTCCGGGGACCCCATCCTGGCATCGGCATTGGCGGCCACTCTTGCAGTCACATTTGGGCGCAACAGACCGTACTTCTACGACTTCGCAAACAACATCAAGAGTTCCTAGATGCAAGATTTAAAATATGTTCAGACTGTGGTAGAACGTTAGGGGGTGGAGGTCTGTACCGGGCGTACACCTTCTCCGTCCCGTTGCACTGCGCGCCTTCTAGAAGGCCATCTGTGTGGTGAATCCGGATATAATGAAATTCAAGATACTTGGACCTTTAACCATTAGACGTCTCTACCATTGGCCTATGTGCCCCCTCTGGCGGTGACAGTTAATTCTGAAGGGAATATCAATGTTTTGAAGGTGGCAAACCTTAAGTTTTGTAGATTGTCTTTTTAATGTATCTATGTTGTCAACACTCCTACGGCTTCCTTTTTCCTTAAGTTATTAACCAATCTGGAACTTTGTGTATATTTCTCTAGCCAATTAAAATTGAGGGTGTGAACAGGCATTCTGCCTATCTCAAGAGAGTTCTGGAATCTTCCTCTCTGAGAAGCTATAAAAGCTGGGTGCTTTAAGGCCGTATTGTCATTTTCACCGCTCCGGTCTAGTGTGTGTGCGGCGTAATAACGAGACAGGGACTGCCTGCCCTCGATCGAAAGGCCCAACTACTCAAGGTAATGGCAGAAATTACTTAACATATGATAGCTCCAGGCAGATAACTTGAGGGGAAGGTTTCAAACGTCTTTCATTAATGTAAAGTTCTAAAGTCACTGTTTAAATGTAAATTTTCGGCAAGTCTGAGGACTCTTCCCTAATTCCTGCTGGTAAATATGAAAATTAAGGGCATAAAGAGTGTTCACCCTCTGATAATTTCCATTCAACTTGGTATGGGGTGACTAAGATTCTCTATACCTCTAAATTCTTGACACTGTTTCGGTACTTAATATTTAGCATCTAGGCACCCATCTTTAGTATAGGCTTCGTCTCTGCAACTTCGGGCGATAAGCCCATTTAGGATTTTTAGTGTTTTCTAAAAGGACTGGAAGTATTTCGCCTCCTAGCCCTTTGTTCATGGCCGATCGTCTTAAACCTTCTAATTTTACATTAAGGCCATTTAGTAAGGGCACTCACTGCCCCGGTTTAAAGTGTAATTATTGATAAACGAGTGTGTAACAGACTGCTGAGGAGACATGACTGTTAACACAGTATTTTTGAAAGTTGTAAGACATAATTTTTTGAGAAGCTTGTGTCTCTTAGACGCTGGATTACAGTAACCTTTCGAAGCTAATTCTCCTAGAATGTTATGTGAGTGGAGCAAATATGCTCTTGTAAAGCAGTGTTACAATGCTCATCCCTTGTAAACATTTGTGTCGATAATTTTCTCTATTGTACCTGATTTTGTGACTTTATCCGAGATAATGACGAGTTCTTGAATTGTTATTTGTTGTTGCTCATTCAGATTATCTACCAAATTTTAAAATAAAAAAGGAAAGAAATCAAATTTAAAAATTTAGTACTTTAACTCTAGGCTCTGGTCATTTCCCTGTCCCCCGATTCCCCCTGGCACCTTCTTACGCCTCTCTGTTCCACGATAATTCCGTAAAAAGTGGTAGCAGAGCTTTTAACGGCTTTTCTTAAAATTTGAAATTGAACTCTAGAAATTTTTTGTTTTCTGACTTTTCCAAATTCGATATTCGAAAGACATTTTGGGCTATTTTCTGATGAATGAATTTTTTCAATTTGGTCATGTCTGTACTTGTAGCCTGTATTTACTATTAATCGAAGTCTATGTGTGGAATGGTTTCTGTAGATGTCGGTACTGATCTGAATAGACAGATGGATCATGCAGTATATGCTTTCTGTAGTTCCTTGTGGCAATTATTATTATTTTATTATTATTATTATTATTATTATTATTAGCTGACATACCCGTGTTTCGCTACGGAATTCTACATTGTATACAGAATTCTAGGTTAGGTAAGTCACGTTGTGAGCAAGATTGTATTAAATTGCATAGCTCTTAACTGTACCCTAGAAACGCGACGGGGAAGTCACCAAACGTATTTTCTTGTATGAAGACTGGATTAGGGAATTTTCATTGTAATAGTAGGCCCGCTTGCCTACCAGCAGTCACAATCAGGCTGGGGAGTTTTCATTATAATGGCAGACACTCACCCTTCACCAGCCTTTTTACATCCTCAGAAAGACTGTCTTACTGGTTTTCCCAACTGAAACGAACATAGGTCATTACAATGACGTCAGTATGAATGGCGCGATTAAAGGCAATCCTTTCATATGGAATACTCGATCAAATGAAAAACCACAAATGTTGTCACTTTTAACGAACAGTACCACGCTGTCGACCGAACAGTCCAAAGTTTCAGAGCTGGAATGACCAAGCCGCAGACAGCCGTGCTTCATGAACACTCTTCGGGGGGGGGTCGAAAAGTGGAGAGTCCCAGAGCAGAAAACTATGCTATTTTACTAATATGTTTCCTAATAGCACTGCTACCCGATGAGTCGGAAAATGTCAATTCAATACACTACCGGCGGAAAAATCTATCTGACTTGGAGGCAAATTTTTCCTCCAAGCCAGAAGAGAAACCCCCACTTCACTGCTAATTAAAATGAACGTAGAATTTAATAAAAGTGAATAGAAAATCACTTGTATTAAGAAATGGTCCTTTTAAGGGTTGAATTTTGAGATTTTTTAGTGAACTGTGGTGCTATAATTTGGAATAGGCCTAAATTGTAATTCTGGACCAGGTAGTACTACTACTACTACTACTACTGCTGCTGCTACGAAGTGAGCCTCTGCCTTAAGTGTGCACACTGCTCATTCAAAACAGCGCGTTGGAGTAGGGATCGAATAGATGGAATACTATGATGAACCAGTGTGTTACGTACCAGCAGTATCGGAAAATGTGTGAACCAGAGGAATGGCATGCTAAAGAAGAAAGCTTTCTAACTCCCCAGCTATTTCCCGCCAATATTCAGTCACCGGGCGAGTTGGCCGTGCGCGTAGAGGCGCGCGGCTGTGAGCTTGCATCCGGGAGATAGTAGGTTCGAATCCCACTATCGGCAGCCCTGAAGATGGTTTCCCGTGGTTTCCCATTTTCACACCAGGCAAATGCTGGGGCTGTACCTTAATTAAGGCCACGGCCGATTCCTTCCAACTCCTAGGCCTTTCCTATCCCATCGTCGCCATAAGACCTATCTGTGTCGGTGCGACGTAAAGCCCCTAGCAAAAAATGGGAAACCACGGAAAACCATCTTCAGGGCTGCCGACAGTGCGGTTGGAACCCACTATCTCCCGAATACTGGATACTGGCCGCACTTAAGCGACTGCAGCTATCGAGCTCGGTTTCGAAGACTTTAATCTGGAGTGTGGCCTTGTATGGATGTGAAATACGGACAACACCTCTCTCATAAAGAAAGAGAATAGATTTTGAAATGTGGTGTTACAGAAGAATGGTGAAGGTGAGATGGTAGATGGAAACACGAACGAAAATATACTGAATCGAATTGGTGAGAACAGAATGATTTGGCAAAATTTCACTAGAATACATATAACAATAGAACACTTCTTAAGACAGAGAACTTATACAGTTAGTTTATAGGGAAGTGTAGGTGGTAGGAACGATAGGGGTAGACCACGACATGAATATGTTAGAGAAGATGTAAGATGAAGGAGTTACGTAGAAATGAAAAGGTTAGTATCTACAGGAGAAGATAGCATGGAGATCTGCATCAAACCAGTCTACGGACTGATGATCCAAACAATAACAATAACAACAATAACAACAACAACAACACTTAAAGGTCTGTTAAAACTAGGAAACAGATGTAACATTCTGCTATCGATTAACAAATGGCAGTGATTACTAGGAAGCGGATTTTTATGTAAGTACATTTTTTTTTTTTTGCGTAAGTTTTAACGCAAGTTACAAAGTTCATTATTCCTATTGTGCATCCCCAAGTGTAAAAACTGAATCTTATTTCACATAAAAACACATATTTTCACATTCTAAAAATGTAAATACATATTTTAAGAAAATCTATAATAAGCACATAAATCGGCAATATTTGTTGATCAATAAAATTTTAAATGCTTCTGTGTTATAAAACAATGCTCATATTTTCATTTTACGATTACGGTATTGTTTCTAACAGTGTATTTAACATAATGTATCTGAATGTTTCGGCTATTTATGGACTTCCCTCCATAAGTTCTAAAACTTGCTGGTCACTGGCTACGTCGTTACATTTAGACAGCGATTTGATTTGCTGCACACGATGTTTCCTTGCATGATGTCATTCCAACTCCTAACGAGTCAGCCCTCTCGGGTTTTGTTTATAGAATATCAGCGAAAGGCAATCACGGAGAGATAAGGTGACGTAATTCCGTTACGACATGGGAGACTCGGAAGAATATTGCCCCACCATTAGATAGTGGAATTTCATCACTCCTAAGAGTAAGGTTAGCTGTTCGGGTCCATATATCATTCCCGTGGTCGTGTGATTTTGTATGGATTTATAAGAAATATTTCCTTCAGTGTCCGCTGCTATTCTTTTTATTGAAACAGTGATTCACCGTAAATGCGTGTGTCATAACCTGCAAAATAATGCCAAAAGAGAAGTCGAGTATAAGGTCGCGTCTTCAACAATATGTAGTGGAATTTAAAAGCATTTTCACTACCGATGGGAAAGTATTATTTTTCCAACCGTGTGGTAAAACAGTACGTGCAGATCAACGTTCTCAAGTAATCCAGCATTTGTCTGGAAATAAGCATACTGCGGCTGCTTCGCGTGTGCGTTCGCGACAACTACTAATAGCTGAACCAGATACTTCAAATGCAGGCCCATCTAAATATTCCCAGTATTATTTAGATGTGTGCAGAGCATTTGTTTGCGCCGACATTCCTCTTGGTAAAATAAATAATCCGGGACTGAGAAATTTCCTAACAAAGTACATTAATTTTGAGCCTCCAGACGAATCCACATTAAGGAAAAACTATCTCCCAAAATGTTACGAAGAAACTTTACAGAGAATTCGGGCAGTATGTGATAGCGAAAAACTGTGGGTGAGTATTGACGAAACCACTGATTCAAGTGGCAGAAAAGTAGGAAATGTTGTAGTTGGTGTGTTGAAGAATGACAAAACTGCTTGGGAACATTCTTATTTGCTAGCGTGTAAAGAAATGCTTGCTGCAAACCATGTCACTGTAGCTAGGTTATTCAATGAAGCCATGCACTTACTTTGGCCAAAAGGTATAAAATATGACCATGTATTGCTTTTCCTTACATGAAAAAGGCAGCCAAAGGCCTTTCTGTGAGCTTTCCGAAAATGATACACGTAACTTGCGTTGTTTATGCTCTACACAGGTTATGTGAAACTGTGCAGGCTCAGTATCCAAAGGTGGATAAATTAGTGTCTAATGGCAAAAACGTCTTCGTGAAAGCACCCTCAAGAATCGATCTCTTTAAAGAGAAAAACCCGGATCATGCGCTCCCTCCTCTGCCTATTGTTACGCGGTGGGGTACCTGGCTTAGCACTGTGGTATACTACGCAGACAATTTCGAAAGTTTTGCATCCGTTGTGAACGTGCTAGATAAAAACGACGCATCGTCAATTGAGATTCTTCAAGACAGCTCTTTGAAAAATGATTTGCCAATCTAAGCTTCTTTTGTAAAACTATAGACATACTTGAAAAATCCACTAACCTGTTGTCCGGAACAGTGAAGGAAGTGCGCGCTGTTGAAAATAAATTAGATTCACTCCCGGCTTCGCAGGTACAGGGACTGTCAAAGGTCAAATATTAAAATTTGTTCAGGAAAAAACAGAGGATTTCAAACAATGTGCCAAATTTCTAATGTATTAGAGGGTGCTCATGTTGGCGAAATTGATGGCGTTATTGTTGGTGATATTCCTCTCTTTAACTATGCTCGTCTGACTTCCTGTGATGTGGAGCGATCGTTTTCGCAGTATAAGGCATTCTTTAGAGATAATCGGCATGCATTTGTGATGGACAATTTGGAGATGACCTTTGTTGTTCACTGCAGTTCTGAGACTACTTCTAGCAACTAATATTCCAGCGTGTGATGGGTGAGTACGAACTGGTATTATTTTTTCAAAAATGATAGGTTCCTTTTGCCATATTTAAACAAAACATTACCTTTAAAAAATAACCATTCATAATATCTACTCTGGCATATCAAAAATTAATATAACATACCGCACGTTTCCATACACAGACACCATTTTGCCTTAAGGAGCACGTTTGGTAGCACCATATTCTAATACAAAACATTATACTGATTTACTTCTTGAGCGCGAGTAGTTATGTGATATTTAAAGGAAAATAATTTCAATTTTTATCACATATTTTAAAGTTTTTCAGCACATAAAAAATAAATATTTTTCACATTTTTAGCACATAAAAATCCGCTCCCTAGTGATTACTGCCAAAATAAATGTCTTGCCCATATGAAGTTCTGTTAAAAGATGCAACATTTAGACAAAATAACAGAAATAATAATTAATGTTATTGGATTTACGTCCCACTAACTACTTTTTCGGTTTTCGGAGACGCCGAGGTGGCAGAATTTAGTCCCGCAGGAGTTCTTTTACGTGCCAGTTAATCTACCGACACGAGGCTGACGTATTTGAGTACCTTCAAGTACTGGGGTCAGAAGGCCTGGCCTCAGCCGTCTGAGCCACTCATCCCGGCAATAGCAGAAATATGGCCGCACTCCAAGCTAATGGTTCATGTCTGCTCGCGAGGCAGGGAGGGAGGCTTCGTGCGTATAGCACTGTGCTGCTGCTGGTGGATTCTACGAAAACTACTTAGAGGCATCTTCATCAACAGCTCACCATAAACTGGAATATGTGTGACGTTTACATGCATTTATTCAATTATTTTATAGTGCTGCCTTCAGATGATTATATTTTAATGTCACAACGTTCCGACAGAATGATATGCTTGTTCTTGGCTGCATTAATAGATACTGTAGTACAGAGCTTTCATTCACGACCTCACGAAATGGATTTGAAAAGGCGGTGGATCTTAGCAGTAAATCGCAGAAAGTGATTCAGGATTTGTATATTTATTTAATACACAACAACTCTTTACACAATGTATAGGTTAACAATTACATCTTGCTGGAATTCTACACGTTGAGCTTCAGTGGAATAACCTTTCCTAAACCTGAACTGCCTCTCCTACCCTGCCAGCCAACATTCTCATGGTGAAAATGTTTTCTACTAACGGGATGCGAACGGGCTATCCACTACAAAGTCTTGACTCCTTAAAGATCATGGCCAACAGGTGGTAGTATTCTTAAACAAAGATGTAAACAAGAAACAAAAAGGAGGGCGCAGTGTCATTCCCAGGTACTTTGTCAACCAAACAGTCGAGTGCTAACGGCTATAAGTGAAGTTTCAAAGTACTGTAACTACTCTTACCTAGAATGGCGTACCCCTGAAACAGGCTGTCTCTCATAACGTGGAAAGTGAGCCCAGACTCCAGCCACTCGTGGACAGCTGCCAGTTCCCGTTCAGAGAAGCGGCCGTCTAAGTCTCGGGAGATGAAAATATCCACCAGAGGATCAACTAAGGGAAGAAATCGCCATATTCTTCGTTCCGAGCCTGTAAGACAGGAAATATTCATGTACAGCATAGCATTTCTCTTGTCAATCCACCTTAACAACATATCCATAAGAGTTAGTTTTGTTATATAACAAACGGATCAGTGGCAAAGTCTCGGCTCCGGATCCCACGACCGTGGGTTCAAACCCGGTAAGAGTATTCGAGTTTTGGGGGCGGGAGGAGAAAGTCTGTCTGATATTCCATATTGTGGGATGTCGGTATCTACGGTGACACATTTGGTGTTTACCAGACAAAATGAATTAAAGCTCAGTCTAGATCAGCCGACAGAGGTACTGTTTACTCTGTCATCTGGTCGAGCAAAACGAACCTCGGAATTGACGCACATGCAGCGCATTTTTAGTTAGTTTTTACAATTTGCTTTCGTCCAACAGACACAGATGAGTCTTATGGCGACGATGAGAGAGAATAAGGCTAGGAGTGGAAAGCAAGAAGCTGTGTCCTTGATTAAGGTACAGCCTCAGCATTTGCCTGGCGTTAAGATGGGAAATACCGAGCTCGATAGCTGCAGTCGCTTAAGTGCGGCCAGTATCCAGTATTCGGGAGATAGTAGGTTCGAACCCCACTGTCGGCAGCCCTGAAAATGGTTTACCGTGGTTTCCCATTTTCACACCAGGCAAATGCTGGGGCTGTTCCTTAATTAAGGCCATGGCCGCTTCCTTCCCACTCCTAGCCCTTCCCTGTCCCATCGTCGCCATAAGACCTATCTGTGTCGGTGCGACGTAAAGCAACCAGCGAAAAAAAAAGATGGAAAACCATGTAAAAACATCTTCAGGGTTGTCGACAGTGGGGTTCGAACTAATTATCTCCCAAATGCAATCTCACGGCTGTCCGGCCCTAACCGCACGGCCAACTCGCTCGTTACATGCAGCGCAGGCGTCAAATGAAAATGTATGCACACGGATGATGAACTCATACGATTATTGTTGTATTACCTAAATTTTTAAAAAAATATTTTGTCGGTGCATTTAAACTGATGCCTCATACTTGGGATTGAGTGTACAAAACTGCAAAGACAGTCCAGTTCAACTTTCCTCTGTCTGTCTCGTTGGTTGGTCGGTCGGTCGGTCGGTCGGTCGGTCGGTCGGTCGGTCGGTCGGTCGGTCGGTCGGTTGGTTGGTTGGTTGGTTGGTTGGTTGGTTGGTTGGTTGCGCGTCAATTTTAGCATCTCATTTAAGGTCAAATTTAGTCTATTAGTTTCAAGAACCATAGTTTTCTATGCTGTTGTTTAAGGCTAACAAGAAATACTACACATATTGTATACTCCGATGTTGACGAAACTAGTCTCACTGAACATCTTTTCAAAATGATGAATCGATCAATCAATCAATACTGATCTGCTTTTACGGCAGTCGCCCAGGTGGCAGATTCCCTATCTGTTTTCCTAGCCTTTTTCCTAAATGATTTTAAATAAATTGGAAATTTACTGAACATCTTCCTTGGTAAGTTATTCCAATCCCTAACTCCCCTTCCTATAAATGAATGTTTGTCCTCTTGAATTCCAACTTTATCTTCACATTGTGATCTTTCCTATTTTTATAAACGCCACTCAAACTTATTCGTCTACTAATATCATTAGTAGTATAATGGGAGAGTTCGGCCGCCACCTCCACCTCAGGCTCCCAGTGGCCGCCTCCACCTCCACCTCAGCCAGAGGCCTCCCAGTGGCCACCTCCACCTCCACCTCAGCCAGAGGCCTCCCAGATGCCTCCTCCACCTCCCGCGGGAAATTTGAATTTGTAAACAAAGCCACGTGCTTTTTGACAGCTGTCATCGACAACAACGCATCGCAAACCTCAGTACTGCCATCTTGACGGGCCTAAACCTCAGTAGTGCCAACTTAACCTCACTAGCTCGAGATAAACAAAGCCACGTGTTTTTTGACAGCCACGTGCTTTTTGACAGATTTGTAAACAAAGCCACGTGCTTTTTGACAGCTGTCATCGACAACAACGCATCGCAAACCTCAGTACTGCCATCTTGACGGGCCTAAACCTCAGTAGTGCCAACTTAACCTCACTAGCATGAGGTAAACAAAGCCACGTGTTTTTTGACAGCCACGTGCTTTTTGACAGATTTGTAAACAAAGCCACGTGCTTTTTGACAGACAACAACGCATCGCTAACCTCAGTACTGCCATCTTGACGGGAATAAACCTCAGTAGTGCCAACTTAACCTAACTAGCTCGAGATAAACAAAGCCACGTGCTTTTTGACAGCCACATGCTTTTTGACAGCTGCCATCCGCCATCTTTAAACTACAGAGCGCTGTGCTGCCCTCTTGCGTCACCTGTCATCGGCAGTGCTGCCATCTTGGCGGGCCTAAACCTTAGTGCTACCAACTTAACCTCACTAGCTCGAGATAAACAAATCCACGTGCTTTTTGACAGCCACGTGCTTTTTTGACAGCTGTCATCCGCCATCTTTAATCCATAGAGCACAGTGCTGCCCTCTTTAGCTACTTACCTTTGAAATGTGGTGGCAGATAATTTGAAAAATGCTTTTTGACAGCAGCCATCTTGCATCGCAAACCTCAGTGCTGCCCTCTTTAGCTAGATACCTGTGGTAGCAGACAATTCCACGTGACAGCAGCCATCTTTAATCAAGAGAGCACCGTGCTGCCCTCTATGTGGTGGCGGCAAATTGAAAAATTCCACGTGCTCTTGTTTGGAAACAAACTCACGTGCTTTTTTGACAGCTACCATCCACCATCTTTAATCAACAGAGCACAGTGCTGTACTCTTTAGCTAGATACCTTTGAAATGTGGTGGCGGCAATTTGAAAAATTCTATGTGCTCTTGTTGGGAAACAAAGCCACGTGCTTTTTTGACAGCTGTCATCCGCCATCTTTAATCAATAGAGCACCGTGCTGCTATCATGCGGGCAATTTCATCACCTATCACCCGCCATCTTTAATCTACAGAACACCGTGCTGCCCTCTTTATGGCTACTACCTTAAGCATGTAGTAGCGGGCAATTTGAAAAGTTCTGTTAGCTATCATCCGCCATCTTTAATCAAGAGAGCACCGTGCTGCCATCTTTAGCTAGATACCTTTGAAATGTGGTGGCGGCAAATTGAAAAATTCCACATGCTCTTGTTTGGAAACAAACTCACGTGCTTTTTGACAGCTACCATCCGCCATCTTTAATCAACAGAGCATAGTGCTGCCCTATTTAGTTTGAAATGTGGTGGCGGCAAATTCCACATGCTCTTGTTTGGTAAACATAGCCACGTGCTTTTTTGACAGCTATCATCCGCCATCTTTAATCCAGAGAGCACCGTGCTGCCCTCTTTATCGCAGTAGATGTAAATTCGTCACCTGTCATACGCAGTGCTGCTATCTTTAGCTAGATACCTTTGAAATGTGGTGGTGGATAATTTAAAAAGAAAAATTCTACAGCAGTCCTCTCTCGACGCTAATTGCATAAGATGGCGGCTATACATGACTCCTTAAGGGTGCTTACGCAAGATGGCTGCTATACACAGGTTCTTATGAGACGCCCTTGGGATGCTTGCGCAAGATGGTGGTTATACAAGGCTCCTTATGAGACACCCTAGTGATGCTTGCGCAAGATGGCGGTTGCTCTTATGAGGCGGCTTAAGGGTCCTTGCACAAGATGGCTAGAGACGCCCTAAGGATGCTTGCGCAAGATGGCGGACACAAGATGGCGGCTATACACGTCTCCTTATGAGACGCCTTAAGGGTGCTTGCGCAAGATGGCTGCTGCTCTTAGCTTAGAGGCTAACGTGTCGTGCTAGTTCGATTCATTAAATTTAGGGCTTAAATGCAAAATGTTAAATATCTCGAAAGCAGTGCACCGTAGAGCAAAACGGACAAAATTTTTCTGCCTAATACCTAGGTTCGCAGTATGAGGAACAAGAAAATCATAGTCTAATGATGGGATCAACGGTTCGGTTCCTACTTAGGCCCTTTGGCATTTGCTCTGTTTTAGCTTGTATTGAAGCGAGTCTTCGTAACATGATCAGGTTTAGCTATGGTAGAGAGTATAACGTGCCGTGCAGGTTCGATTCATTAAATTTGGAGGCTTAAATGCAAAATGTTAAATATCTCGAAAACGATGCATCGTAGAGCAAAACGGACAAAATTTTTCCGCCTAATACGTAGGTTCGTAGTATCAGGAACAAGAAAAAACATAGTCTAATGATGAGATCAACGGTTCGATTCCTACTTAAGCCCTTTGCCATTCGCAGCTATCTATTTCTACAAGATGGTGGCTGCTCTTATGAGAAACAAGATGCCTTGAGACGTCCTAGGGATGCTTACGCAAGATGGCAGACACAAAATGGTGACTATACATAGCTCCTTATGAGACGGCCTAGGGGTGCTCGCACAAGATGGCGGCTACTCTTATGAAGAAAGCTAGCTTAGAGGCTACTGCGCAAGATAACAGCTGCTGTTATGCATGTGGTGGAGGGCAATTTGAAATTCTATGTGCTTAATCAACAGAGCACCCTGCTGCCCTCTTTAGCTGAAATGTGGTGGTGGATAATTTGAAAAATTCTTTTGACAGCTATCATCTTTAAAAACAATGGCGACTATACATAGGCTGTTAAGGCCTTATCATTCTCCTCCTCCTCCTCCTCCTCCTCCTCCTCCTCCCCCCCCCCCCCCTCCTCCTCCTCCTTCTCTACCTCCTCCTCCGCCTCTTATGTCAAGGCATAGCTTTATATCGAACAAGTTTAAACCTGCATCGCGAAGGCAAGCGTGTGCAGCGATAACATTATTGTGCATGTTTAGACTTTCGAAACATAAGAAGAGTAGAATCAAACGCTGTACTCGATACGACATGTGATCAGAACATTGATTGATGCGTTCAGAAAAACAAAATAAGTGATCAAGACTAGAATCGAACAATGTACTCAATACATCATGTGTTTAGAATATGTCAGGGGATACGCTTGTTCTAAGAAGATCAGATTGAAACATAACAAGACTAGAATAGAACACTGTAATCGATGTTGTTAACTTCAACATGTGATCAGAACATTGATTGATGTGTTCAGAACACAAAATAAGTGATCATGACTAGAATCGAACACTGTACTCGATACAACATGTGATCAGAACATTGATCGATGTGTTCAGAACACGAAATAAGTGATCAAGACTAGAATCGAACACTGTACTCAATACAACATGTGTTTAGAACATGTTAGGGGGTACCCTCGTTCTAAGAAGATCAGAATGAAACATAACAAGACTAGAATCGAACACTGTAATCGATGTTGTTAACCTCAACATATGATCAGAACATTGTTTGATGTGTTCAGAGCAAAAGTACAATTTTGATGATTTGCGCAGCTAACTCGCTCGGTAAACGATATAGCCAAAGTATAACTTCAAATTATTTACCTTCCATCATTCGTCTTGTGTGTAAAAATCAGTCGAACAAGTTATCGCATAAACATGGCTGAAAAAAAATCGTGATAGGGTATGGAACCCAGGGGTTACATCTTATCAGAAGGGCAAAAAGGATGAAAGGACTCTTCCTCCTCCTTACCGCACATTCCTTGGCTAAAGGGCTAATGGGCTAAAGGGCTAATGGGCTAATGGGCTAAAGGGCTAAAGGGCTAAAGGGCTAAAGGGCTAAAGGTGCAACAACCTCATCGATCGCTATCAGCAAGAACGCTTGTACTTTGTTAAGTGTAGAAAATTAATCTTTATTTGTAAATGGTTTCATGTTCAGAACAAGGAATGGAAAATCCCCGAGGTGTGATGAGTTACGTTTTTCGAACTAGGGCCTAAGTAGGAACCGAACCGTTGATCCCATCATTAGACTATGATTTTCTTGTTCCTCATACTGCGAACCTAGGTATTAGGCAGAAAAATTTTGTCCGTTTTGCTCTACGGTGCACTGCTTTCGAGATATTTAACATTTTGCATTTAAGCCCTAAATTTAATGAATCGAACTAGCACGACACGTTAGCCTCTAAGCTAAGAGCAGCAGCCATCTTGCGCAAGCACCCTTAAGGCGTCTCATAAGGAGACGTGTATAGCCGCCATCTTGTGTCCGCCATCTTGCGCAAGCATCCTTAGGGCGTCTCTAGCCATCTTGTGCAAGGACCCTTAAGCCGCCTCATAAGAGCAACCGCCATCTTGCGCAAGCATCACTAGGGTGTCTCATAAGGAGCCTTGTATAACCACCATCTTGCGCAAGCATCCCAAGGGCGTCTCATAAGAACCTGTGTATAGCAGCCATCTTGCGTAAGCACCCTTAAGGAGTCATGTATAGCCGCCATCTTATGCAATTAGCGTCGAGAGAGGACTGCTGTAGAATTTTTCTTTTTAAATTATCCACCACCACATTTCAAAGGTATCTAGCTAAAGATAGCAGCACTGCGTATGACAGGTGACGAATTTACATCTACTGCGATAAAGAGGGCAGCACGGTGCTCTCTGGATTAAAGATGGCGGATGATAGCTGTCAAAAAAGCACGTGGCTATGTTTACCAAACAAGAGCATGTGGAATTTGCCGCCACCACATTTCAAACTAAATAGGGCAGCACTATGCTCTGTTGATTAAAGATGGCGGATGGTAGCTGTCAAAAAGCACGTGAGTTTGTTTCCAAACAAGAGCATGTGGAATTTTTCAATTTGCCGCCACCACATTTCAAAGGTATCTAGCTAAAGATGGCAGCACGGTGCTCTCTTGATTAAAGATGGCGGATGATAGCTAACAGAACTTTTCAAATTGCCCGCTACTACATGCTTAAGGTAGAAGCCATAAAGAGGGCAGCACGGTGTTCTGTAGATTAAAGATGGCGGGTGATAGGTGATGAAATTGCCCGCATGATAGCAGCACGGTGCTCTATTGATTAAAGATGGCGGATGACAGCTGTCAAAAAAGCACGTGGCTTTGTTTCCCAACAAGAGCACATAGAATTTTTCAAATTGCCGCCACCACATTTCAAAGGTATCTAGCTAAAGAGTACAGCACTGTGCTCTGTTGATTAAAGATGGTGGATGGTAGCTGTCAAAAAAGCACGTGAGTTTGTTTCCAAACAAGAGCACGTGGAATTTTTCAATTTGCCGCCACCACATAGAGGGCAGCACGGTGCTCTCTTGATTAAAGATGGCTGCTGTCACGTGGAATTGTCTGCTACCACAGGTATCTAGCTAAAGAGGGCAGCACTGAGGTTTGCGATGCAAGATGGCTGCTGTCAAAAAGCATTTTTCAAATTATCCGCCACCACATTTCAAAGGTAAGTAGCTAAAGAGGGCAGCACTGTGCTCTATGGATTAAAGATGGCGGATGACAGCTGTCAAAAAAGCACGTGGCTGTCAAAAAGCACGTGGATTTGTTTATCTCGAGCTAGTGAGGTTAAGTTGGTAGCACTAAGGTTTAGGCCCGCCAAGATGGCAGCACTGCCGATGACAGGTGACGCAAGAGGGCAGCACAGCGCTCTGTAGTTTAAAGATGGCGGATGGCAGCTGTCAAAAAGCATGTGGCTGTCAAAAAGCACGTGGCTTTGTTTATCTCGAGCTAGTTAGGTTAAGTTGGCACTACTGAGGTTTATTCCCGTCAAGATGGCAGTACTGAGGTTAGCGATGCGTTGTTGTCTGTCAAAAAGCACGTGGCTTTGTTTACAAATCTGTCAAAAAGCACGTGGCTGTCAAAAAACACGTGGCTTTGTTTACCTCATGCTAGTGAGGTTAAGTTGGCACTACTGAGGTTTAGGCCCGTCAAGATGGCAGTACTGAGGTTTGCGATGCGTTGTTGTCGATGACAGCTGTCAAAAAGCACGTGGCTTTGTTTACAAATCTGTCAAAAAGCACGTGGCTGTCAAAAAACACGTGGCTTTGTTTATCTCGAGCTAGTGAGGTTAAGTTGGCACTACTGAGGTTTAGGCCCGTCAAGATGGCAGTACTGAGGTTTGCGATGCGTTGTTGTCGATGACAGCTGTCAAAAAGCACGTGGCTTTGTTTACAAATTCAAATTTCCCGCGGGAGGTGGAGGAGGCATCTGGGAGGCATCTGGGAGGCCTCTGGCTGAGGTGGAGGTGGAGGTGGCCACTGGGAGGCCTCTGGCTGAGGTGGAGGTGGAGGCGGCCACTGGGAGCCTGAGGTGGAGGTGGCGGCCGAACTCTCCCATTATACTACTATCATTCCACGCTATCTCGTAAGCATCTATGATTCCAATGCCAGCTGTGAAGTAGCGTTATGTTTAGAATGTTTTGTAGCCTTCCATAAGTCATAAATTATTCATTGTTGTAAACAAAAGTGTACACTTCATTATACCCATTTACACTTGCTGCTTTTTATGCCAACCATGATATATGTAGTTCTGGTTTTAGAAATGTAGACTTGAAGTAAACTTTCTATAAAAATATAATTGTGTTATAAAACGTCATCATTGTGAGATGAACAGAAGTGTAGTGTTTTATTACTTTTTTATAATATACTGCCTTTTATATTATGTTGTTGCGCATTATTTCACATTTATTGTATTCAATTGTTTCTTCGATGAGAAAGTGGTACATATGTGTATCACTGAACACTGTATGTAAAGTTTTCACTGAATGGTCACTGGTACATATATGTACCACACCATATCATCGAACTAGGCACCTTCAGGCACTCATATGGCTACATTTTACATTCTACACATCTCGAAGACAAAAAATAGCACAACTATCTTTTGAAAGACCCCAGAGTACTGCCCTATAAAGGGTTAAGATGGACAAAATAAACCTAATTAACGTATTAACCATGCTCATAGATACTTACGAGACAATTAACAGCTCAGAGATGCCTATTAATGTACCTGAATGTCATGAGTGCGAACATTTTTACTTCTTAATCTGCGGTTGGTAACCAAAAATCTTTTTTTTATTCTCTCACGTTTATATTCATTACTATTATTGCCGATATTATGGTAGATTAATCAGTTAACTGTACCTCTTATATTCGTGTGTCTTAGTATTGACTAGATTAAATAAATAGTTCTAAATTTTCGGTATTGACCATGGATGATTGCCGTCAAAATGGCTATCGATGCTCATCACTTTGAAAGTATTTTCAGTTTCATGAGAATGGGAGTGTACTTTGGGCAGTGCCCCTTGTAAGTATCGCGCAGATAAGGTGCGTACATTACTAGTGAGCGGAGAAATGTTGATGCGGCAACTTGCCTTATCTTCAATGGAGCTATAGTGCAGCTATATAAAGAAGACCCTGTACACAAGAGTGTACAAAAATTAACCGTCGCAGAAAATGGCTTTCTTTCACAATCCTCTTCTTTGAAGGGGGATGAACATATTCTGCAAGTGGCAGTATTACAAGTATCAGCTCTGTGGCCAGCAAGTAACCACTGTTTACGAATATCCTCACATTTCGAAAATATATAAAAAAATTAATATTTCGCTGTCGGCCAATTTTTGTGCACTGGAGCATACAGTATGTTTTTGAAGTTTCTCCTTTTACCCGTATATAACAAAACAAGAATTTTACATCAATTTTACAGTGATGAAATAGAGTTTTCCGTACCTTCTAAATCTCCATATCCAGGAATATTATTGCAGTTACATAGATCCAAGTTTCTGTAGCGAGCTTTTAAATCAGCCAGGAGTTGGGCTGCATGTTCAACTGGTTTGTACAGTTCATAATATACTCTTACTATCCATCCTGGATACATCTTCTCTGCTAAAAGAAGGTTTTCCTCAATACCCTGAAAATTTGAAACAGATACTGAAAACTGAAACATAAATAATGAATTCTCAGGGAAGTTATTGACAGAAAAATTATACAACTGTCGTCTGGAGAGAAGTCACCAGACACTGAATTAGCATTATATCAAAAGAAGCGTTTAGATGTTTGTTGAAATCGAGTTAGCGAAGAGGTTACATTTATTTTAGCTCGTAAGATTTGGGTCATTACACCCTCACTTTCATCTAACCAGAAAATACAGGATCGCCTAAAGATACAACATTTAAAACGTACGTACAACCTGTGACAATAAAATTCGGTGAATGAAGTCAAAACGGTCGATCCTGCAACACTGTCGACACACAACGCTGCACCTGCATAGCAGCAGGTTTTGACCACCTGCTCCCAACGTTGTTCAGTTTTCCTCGTGTGTGTGCCATGTAAGATCTGTTTGACACAGTGCGTGTTTAGTGCGTTGGTTCTGAACTGCGAACAGGAACATGAACGAGCAAAAGATTAATGTACAGTTTTGTTTTACGCTTGGCAAGACACCGAAAGAAAAGCATGCGATGCTGGTACGTGTTTATGAAGATCAAGCACTGTCCTTGAAGTGTGTGTACGAGTGGTTCGCCCGTTTTCGAGGAGGCCGGGAAAGTATTTCTGACAACCCCCGTAGCGGAAGACCGGCGACCGCCGTCAGTGACGAAAACATTGAGAAGGTGATGACATTAATCACGAACGATCGGCGATTAACTGTGCGCATGATAGCGGATGCACTGCAGATTGACTGTGAATCCGCGCGACAAATCGTTACCCAGAAATTAGGAAAGAGGAAAACGTGTTTTCGTCTTGTGCCACATCACTCGACTGACGATCAGAAGCAAGCACATTTAGGGGCTTCACACGATTTTGTCGAAACGGCGGATGCGACACCAAATTTCTTAAACTGTATTGTCACTGAGGATTAAACCTGGTGTCTCACGTACGATCCTGAAACGAAACGGCAAAGTATGGAATGGCGTTCTCCGGGATCCCCTCGTCGAAGAAAGGTCAAAGCCGAAATGTCACGCATCAAATTCGCTTTGAAAGAAAAGAGATTTGACGATATAAATGGCATCCAACGAAACATGACGAGGCTTTTGAACACCATCCAAAAGGAAGCCTTCTTGCAAAGTTTCCAGGACATGTATCGCCGATCTCAGCAGTGCATAGTTATGGGAGGGGACTATTTCGAAGGACAGTGAGGTCACTGTCGTGCATTGTTCATCTATATTGATAGTATTTATTCAGGTTATATATAAAAACATACATGCATCCTCAAACGTTCAGTCTGCAATCCTGTATGAATTAACTATGCTAATTTATAATTGTTTATTTGTAACTAGCTGGATGCTCTATTTTCGTTATACGCCTTTTATTTTTAAATAATTAAAAGGGTGGTGATTATTGTTTTAGGAGGAAATACAATTAGACAATCATCCAGTTTATAACACTAATCAAAGAGAATAATGTAAGGGATTCCATATTTCAAAAATGGAGATATCGGCCAAGGAAAGACAAGGACCACGAAGGGCGTGCAAATTGAAAGACTCCCTAGGGCTCCATACCTTATACCGTTGGGGTCGGAAAACAACCAAAGTTGACCAAGGGAGGCTTGATAGGATAGATGAAAGTGAGGAACATGGCACAAGTAAGTGGAAGCAATGAAAGGATTCAGCTAACGGCCACGTGGTCGCCAACTCACGCTCCCACGGGATAAATAATTAAAAACTGAGCATGACTAACGTACCACATACTCCACGTCACACTTATAAACGGTGTCATACGGGCACTACATCACAAAGGAAACTACGTTACGAAAACAAACTCGCTACACGGACACCTCGTCACGCAAACAAAATCGTCACATGGACACCACGTGACGAAAAGGTCATAGATACTTAACGTAAGATAACAATGCGATCAGCTACTTGACACAGTATCTGTTCGTGTTATTTCGGCTAGGCAATAAAAATTTGAAATATTTGAAACAAAATTAATTCCTAACTGCAAGGGGAAAACTTATTTATTTTAGCTAGGCAATAAAAATTGTCTGAAACAAAATTCTTTCCTACTTACAAGGAGCGAAAAAATGTATTTCGAATAGGCAATCTAAATTTTAAATGCATGAAATAAAATTCATTCTTTCGTGCAATGGGGAAATAAACTTGCCTACATGTACCTACGGCATAGATCCTCAAATAGAGGTATCAGATGAAGATGCACTCAGGGGGAAAATATACTCTAATAGTTTTTTTAATGCTATTTGTTCGGGGCGTCGACCTATGAAGATCTTTTGCCCCTACTGTAACAGTTTTTATTTTTTAAGCTAGTGATTTAATGTGCACTAACATATCGCAGGGTTTGGGCGACACAAGGATGGGAAAGATCTAGGATTGAGGTATCGTTCGTGGCTTTAATGTTCAGCTCCGGCATTTGCCTGATGTGAAAATGGTAAAGCACACAAAACCATCTTCAGGGCTGCCGATGGCGAATGGAAATGACGGAAGTGTTGTCAGAAACCGAACATAGTCACGCGCCTGATGGCGGCTTCTGCAAAGCCCCTTATACCAAAAAGCAAATGAAATAGCGTCATACCAAAATGCAATGGCAACTGCATCCATCGAAACCAGTCTTAAATTACAGAAGAAAGAAACTCAAAAGAGAACCTTCAGAAGAGTTAGACGGCAACATTTGGCCTCCGAACCCACAAGTAAACAAGAAATGGAAAACCGTTTTCGAAGAAAGGGACAACCCAGAGTCGGGGTTCGACGGTTACTTTACCTCGATAAAAAGGTTCATATTTCCCGCAGACAACAACAAATAATAAGAATAATAATAAGAAGAAGAATAAGAATCATTGTGTCGGAGGTACTCCCGTCCCGCACATTTAAATTAAGCGCCTTGGAGAATGCTATCTGTAATATAAAACTTGCAACAACTAGCGCAACAAGACTGAACATTTCTCAACAGATGGCACTACTGTAAACTTATATTGTGCCCTTTGGTGTGAAGATAGACTATTAAAATTACTTACTTACTTCCTCTTCATGGATTAGGCTAATAGCCTGTTCCGACCTCAGATTTCATTCCATCTTTTCATATGACAAACAATATCTCTTCTTCCTGTAGGATGGTATTCCAGAGCAAGTTTTGGGATTCTGTCGTTATCCATCCTCAGAACGTGTTTTTTCCAATTTATCCTGTTTTGGAATATTCTTTCATTCATTGAGAATATATTTAATTTTTGTCTTATCTCTTCATTTCGTATTTTATCTTTTAGGGAGTATCCTTTCACTGATCTCATTTCAGATGATTGTATTCATTCCCATAGCTTATTTTATCTGGTAACTCTTCCACTTAAAAACTTACCTCACTCATAAATCTCAGATGAATAACCGGACGGATTCTATGATGACGACAAAGTCAAGATCAAAGGCCAAACGATTTGGAATTAGAGATACATTAAAGTTGGGAACTTGGAACGTGAGAGGCATAAAAGGAAAAGAAGAATAACTGGATAGAGAGTTGGCTAGGAAAGAAATCAGTGTTGCTGTAATTACTGAGACAAAAAAGAAATTACAAGGAACAAAAGAAATTGATAAATACACTATGATTTATAGCGGAGTTCCACAGGATAAAAGAGCTGCAGCAGGAGTCGCAATATTAATAGACAGGAAGTGGAAAAACAAAATAGAAAGTTACACCATTATAAATGAAAGGATTTTGGTGCTGAGGTTGAAGGTAGAGAGAGGGAAATTAACCTTGGTAGCCGTGTATGCTCCTGAAGAAAACAAACAGGAAGAATCTGAACAGTTTTATGAAGTTCTTCAATCAGTGTTGGATAACATATGTAAAAGTGACTTTGTTGTTCTGGCTGGTGATCTCAAGGCTCGAATAGGAAACAAACCAATTGCAGAAATAGTGGGAAATAAAGGTGAACCAACTTTGAATGAAAATGGTAAATAATTGATAGAATTTTCATCCTATAATCAATTAAAAATTACTAACACCTTCTTTGATAAGAAAGATATACATAAATTCACATGGACTGCAAGAGGACAGCGATCAATTATTGACTATATAATGGTCAATAAAAAGTTAGGCCCAGATGTAACAGATGTCAGAGTACATAGAGGCAGCGATTTATATACAGATCATTATCTGGTCATTGCAAAAATCAGAATTCTTGCTAAATGGAGGAAAAGGCTGAATAGAAATAAACACAGAAACCAAGAGATCTATAAGGTATATTTACTACAGGATGATGGAATACAATACTTATATCAAAATCGGCTGCAACAGTATTTAGGTCAGATTCCGACAAGTACTGATATTAACAAAGAATGGGAAATCATAACCTCAGCAATTCAGAGGGCAGCAGATGAAGCCATTGGAGTGAAGAAGAAATTTAGGAGAAAACTGGGCTTAAAATATGGAATAAAGAAATTTCAGAAGCTGTCAAGCAAAAACAAATATTATACCTGAAAATGATACAGCATCGCACCCCACAAAATGAGAAAGAATATAAAAGCAGCAGGAACAAGGTCAAGTCACTAACGAGAAAACTCAAGCAAGAATCATGGGATAGGTTAATAAACTCAATAGAGGACGATATCCATGGTAGGCAAGAGATGGCATATAAGTTAATGAAGCACCTCAACAGTGATAAAAGAGAAACTGCTAATATAAGTGTAATCGAAGAAGAATCGTGGATACAACACTACAAAGAATTGTGGTATAACGGAAAGTATGGAGAGAGTCAGGAAGATCAAGATACAGATATCGACATTGAAGGAATTGACCTAATAGATATAGAAGAACTGTTCTGAAATCTTTCAAAAATAGAAAAGCACCAGGGTTAGACAACATAAATATGGAGTTGTTCAAATATGGTGGGATCATTCTTAAATTTAGAATGTTACATTTAATTAATCTTTGTTGGAAAAGAAGAAATATACCCGAAGAATGGAGAAAAGCTAAAATAATATCACTTTTCAAGAAAGGAAATCGAAGTTTTTGCAGTAACTATCGAGGAATAAGTTTATTAAATGTTGGCTATAAAATATATGCTAAAATAATAAATAATAGACTTAAAATCATTGCACACAATCTCTTATTGGAAGAACAATCTGGATTTAGGAAAGGCAGATCCTGTACAGATAATATATTTAGCCTCAAACAGATACTGGAGAAGAGAAGAGAATTTAATTTGAATACTTATGTCGCTTTTGTCGACTATGAAAAGGCTTTTGATAGGGTAGATAGAGAACAGTTATGGAATATAATGGTAAAAATGGATACCCTTGTTCAAGTTATCCAAAGTCTGTACAAAAGGACGAGAATTGTGTTAGATTTAGGATACAAACTAACGGAAGAAATATTAATTAATCAAGGTGTACGTCAGGGATGCAGCCTCTCTCCAACACTATTCAATATATATATAGATGAAGTAATCAGAAATTGGAAACGAATTGTGCACTCTGGAATAAAATTGAACACAAACACATACATAAATACTATGCTCTTTGCATATGATCAATTTATCCTGCAGGATGATGGAAGATACACTCCAGAAATCAATACATCAGTTAAACACCATTTGTAAAAGTTATAATCTTCGGCTATCCAGAACAAAAACCAAACTTTTAAAATTCTGGAGAAATGTTGTATGTAAAGGTTTCCTAAACTGGAACTGCTGTCTCAAGATGTTAGCCAATGAAAAATTTTGTACATTTCTTTTTCTACCAATCAAAAACCTTCTGGTATTTATTTGATTATCCAATGAGAATTGGGGCTGTGTCAGGGCCTTAGCCCAGAGTTTTCTGGAACTTTCCTCTCGGCTAAAAAAGCTGGCATATTTTCGGACCAGGTTGTCGTATTGATCGCTTCAGTCTAGAGTGTGTTTATAAAGGAGGCAAAGGCGCCTCGTCCATCTTTGAGAGGTCCGCCAGCTCAAGGTAATGCAAGTTCAAGCTTAACTATGTGATAGTCTTTCAAAGCTAGATCGAGGGGAAGGTTTCAAATTTTTAGTAATGTAACTTTATTTTCTAAAATGTAAATTTCAAACTTAAATGTAAATTTCAAACAAGCCGAAAGAACTTAACCGAAATTAGGGAATAGAGAGTGAGGTACCCTCTTGTATTCCCTCTCATCTTAATCTTGAGGTGACTATGATTTTGTAACCTTTAAAATATATATTGTAATTTCTGTAACTTAAATATTTTTCTCCATCTAGTCACCTCAGTAGTGTAGTCTTAGCCTCTGTAACGTCGGGTCAGAAGCCCAAATAGGGTTTTATGCATATAATGCAAACTTCTAGGAGTGCAAGGGTTCACCTCCTTTCCATTTCGGTTTTTGGGCCAGTAATTTAACCTTTTGTTTTTACCGAAGGTCTTGTAGAATGGGTGCTCGCTACATCTGTTAAACTCTATGTCATTTTTTCATGGTAAAGTTATCAGCCTGTTGAGCGTTGTAGACAGTGAATACTGTTTGAAAAAAAACCTACAACCTGTTTTCCAGTCACTGACCGGGTCAGGGATGGGATGAATGAAGCACATATAGGCTGTTATTACAATGGGGTCGCCACTCCCAAGGTGATTTATTAATGAGTGATAAATGCTATGAAATGATAATGGAGAGTGTTGCTGGAATGAAAGATGACAGGGAAAACCGGAGTACCCGGAGAAAAACCTGTCCCGCCTCCGCTTTTCCCAGCACAAATCTCATATGGAGTCACCGGGATTTGAACCACGGTATCCAGCGGTGAGAGGCCGACGCGCTGCCGTCTGAGCCACGGAGGCTCAGTGAATACTGTTTAGTTTTGTAAAATGAAGGTTGCGCCTTTGATAGGCCTGGAAATTTTTCAAATTGATTCCTAAGCGTAAATTGATAGAGCAATAACGCTCTTCTTATTAATGTAAAGGTGGTAATGTAAAGGTTGAATGGTGCCTTCGGAAGGCTCGAATGGTGTAATGTTTGGAAATTAGTCTCCTAGATAATTTCCTGTCCGCCTCTGTGGTGTAGTGGTTAGTGTGATTAGCTGCCACCCCCGGAGGTCCGGGTTCGATTCCCGGCTCTGCCACGAAATTTGAAAAGTGGTACGAGGGCTGGAAAGGGGTCCACTCAGCCTCGGGAGGTCAACTGAGTAGAGGTGGGTTCGATTCCCACCTCAGCCATCCTCGAAGTGGTTTTCCGTGGTTTCCCACTTCTCCTCCAGGCGAATGCCGGGATGGTACCTAACTTAAGGCCACGGCCGCTTCCTTCCCTCTTCCTTGCCTATCCCTTCCACTCTTCCCATCCCTCCACAAGGCCCCTGTTCAGCATAGCAGGTGAGGCCGCCTGGGCGAGGTACTGGTCATTCTCCCCAGTTGTATCCCCGACCAATAGTCTGAAGCTCTAGGACACTGCCCTTGAGGCGGTAGAGGTGGGATCCCTCGCTGAGTCCGAGGGAAAAGCCGAACCTAGAGGGTAAACAGATGATGATGATGATGATGATGATAATTTCCTGCAGAAAAGGTGCTCTTGTCATTTATTATATTACTTTTGTATCACACTGTTGTACCTGAAATCTTGTTTTTCGCTCAGCAAAATTTTTGTTAAAATTTAACAACTGAAAAGAACCAAAGAAAAGGAGAAAGAAGTATAGCTCTAATTTTAAGTTTTTTAATTAATCTTCTGATTGTTTTACATCCACCCATTCATGCCCGCGCCTTCTTTCACCTCTTCGTTTCACAGAATCCCGGAACAATAATAATAATAATAATAATAATAATAATAATAATAATAATAATAATAATAATAATAATAATAATAATAATAATAATAATATAATAATAATAATAATAATAATAATAATGTTATTGGTGTCCGCCTCTGTGGTGTAGTGGTTAGCGTGATTAGCTGCCACCCCCGGAGGTCCGGGTTCGATTCCCGGCTCTGCCACGAAATTTGAAAAGTGGTATGAGGGCTGGAACGGGGTCCACTCAGCCTCGGGAGGTCAACTGAGTAGAGGTGGGTTCGATTCCCACCTCAGCCATCCTCGAAGTGGTTTTCCGTGGTTTCCCACTTCTCCTCCAGGCGAATGCCGGGATGGTACCTAACATAAGGCCACGGCCGCTTCCTTCCCTCTTCCTTGCCTATCCCTTCCTATCTTCCCATCCCTCCACAAGGCCCCTGTTCAGCATAGCAGGTGAGGCCGCCTGGGCGAGGTACTGTTCATTCTCCCCAGTTGTATCCCCGACCAAGAGTCTGAAGCTCCAGGACACTGCCCTTGAGGCGGTAGAGGTGGGATCCCTCGCTGTGTCCGAGGGAAAAAGCCGACCCTGGAGGGTAAACAGATGATGATGATGATGATGATGATGATGATAATGTTATTGGTTGTACGCCCCACTAACTACTTCAAAAGTTTTCGGAGACGCCGAGGCGCCGGAATATTGTTTCGCAGGAGTTCTTTTACGTGCCGGCAAATCTACCGACACGAGGCTGAAGTATTCGAGTACCTTCAAATACCACCAGACTGAACCAGGACTGAAATGGGCAATTGTTGGAAAGAGGAAAACACTGGATTTGTGATAAGAATTTTAAAGTGCTTCCTAAAATTATGACCACCGGGCGAGTTGGCCATGCGGTTAGGGGCGCGCAACTGTGAGCTTGTATCCGGGAGATAGTGGGTTCGAATCCCACTGTCGGTAGCGCTGAAGATGGTTTTCCGTGGTTTCCCATTTTCCTACCAAGAAAATGCTGGGGCTGTACCTTAATTAAGGCCACGGCCGGTTCCTTCCCACTCCTAGCCCTTTCCTGTTCCATCGGCACCATAAGACCTATCTGTGTCCTTGCGATATAAAGCAAATTGTAAAAATAAAGTTTATGACCCAATTGTACACCTGTCAAGAAAAAGGCCGCCTTTGAACAATGGATATACCCTAAATCCCACTTCGGATCGCGGTGCTGTTACAAGATGCGTGCGCTTATCTCGTTGAACAGCGCTATAGCGCCCGTTTAGTCAGTTCGAGCCCTATTCAAGTTGTTATTTTCATTGTGTTATCCTTGTTTAGCGATATAAATAGGGTTGGAACAATACAACTGTATAATATTAGTGTTAGTTTCTTCTTCTGGTCGGAGATGTTAACTGTGTAGGCTTAATATTCCTAGTTCGGAGACTAGGCGTTTGTGCTTGTCTCAATACACTCTTCTTCATACATACATACATACATACATACATACATACATACATACATACATACATAACACACCATACTACCGAACATGGTGTCCAGCTCCATGGCTAAATGGCTACCGTGCTGGCCTTTGGTCACAGGGGTCCCGGGTTCAATTCCCGGCAGGATCAAGAATTTTAACCGTCATAGGTTAATTCCGCTAACACGGAGCCTGGGTGTACAGTACGTGTCGTCTTCATCATCATTTCATCCGCACCACGTCACAACTATGTGCGTCAAATTAAAAGACATGCACCTGACGAGAAGAAAAATGTCCTTCGCACTAACAGCCATACGTCAGTTCATTTTTACCAACTATTGAAATGCGCTACAGTAAATGCATACCTCCATATAGGGTTAGCGTCAGCAAAGGTATCCAACCGTAAAACTAGGCCTAATCCACCCCCTACGCTGACTCCAGATAATTGGGAAGACAATACTGTATGTTGAATAAAAAGGAGAAAAAGAAGACGCAGAAGAATGTAAATGATTTATTGTGCACATTCATCTACAGCTTGGATAATACAGCTGGTTACAGTGATCTTTTCTGAATGGGCAGTTTTTCTTTTCCTTAACAAGCTTCTCGATATTTGCATGTAATGACTGCGAAATATTTAATCTAACACTGCATGTTAGTTATGATCTGACAAAAAACTTCTTGCTGTGGACTTGGCAAGTTTCAGGAGTGAAAATATTGCTCCCACACGCACGTCGATCGAAACATACGAGTATATAATACTGTATTTGATCAACTAATGTATACACTCTAGGGACAACTTTGAGCTCCTCTCTCGACATCACACAAAATAAAAACGTCACGACTCATTGAACTATAGCAAAGTGGTGCTAAACATTTCAACAGTACCGAAAAAAATGTCATAATAAACCCCCACCGCCAACCATGCCAGTATAACCACTGATAAGCACCTCACACTCGCACTCCTTAGCTGAGTGGTCAGCGCTTCGGCTTTCGATCCTCGAGATCACGGGTTGGATTTCCGACCAGATCTAAGTATTTGTCTTAAGCGGCTAATTCCCCTGGTTTGGGAACCGAGGGTTTGTACTGTCCCCAGGAAACCTGCAACTCATATGCCGCACACAAAACACGCAGTTTCTATAATACGGCAAACGCCATTTAACCCTCGTAGGAGGGTCTGCCTATAATCTCACAAGGCTGGTAAAAGCCAAAGAAATTATTATTATTATTATTATTATTATTATTATTACTATCATCATCATCATCACCATCATCTGTTTACCCTCCAGGTTCGGTTTTTCCCTCGGACTCAGCGAGGGATCCCACCTCTACCGCCTCAAGGGCAGTGTCCTGGAGCTTCAGACTCTTGGTCGGGGGATACAACTGGGGAGAATGACCAGTACCTCGCCCAGGCGGCCTCTTCTGCTATGCTGAACAGCGACCTTGTGGAGGGATGGGAAGATTGGAAGGGATAGGCAAGGAGGATGGAAGGAAGCGGCCGTGGCCTTAAGTTAGGTACCATCCCGGCATTCGCCTGGAGAAGTGGGAAACCACGGAAAACCACTTCCAGGATGGCTGAGGTGGGAATCGAACCCACCTCTACTCAGTTGACCTCCCGAGGCTGAGTGGACCCCGTTCCAGCCCTCGTACCACTTTTCAAATTTCGTGGCAGAGCCGGGAATCGAACCCGGGCCTCCGGGGTTGGCAGCTAATCACGCTAACCACTACACCACAGAGGCGGACTTATTATTATTATTATTATTATTATTATTATTATTATTATTATTATTATTATTATTATTATTATTATTACCGAGCTCGATAGCTGCGTGCATTCGCTTAAGTGCGGCCAGTATCCAGTATTCGGGAGATAGTAGGTTCGAACCCCACTGTCGGCAGCCCTGAAAATGGTTTTCCGTGGTTTCCCATTTTCACACCAGGCAAATGCTGGGGCTGTACCTTAATTAAGGCCGCGGCCGCTTCCTTCTAACTCCTAGCCCTTTCCTGTCCCATCGTCGCCATAAGACCAATCTGTGTCGGTGCGACGTAAAGCAACTAGCAAAAAAATATATTATTATTATTATTATTATTATTATTATTATTATTATTATTATTATTATTATTATTATTATTATTATTATTATTATTATAGTACCGGAGATACACCGACTCCGTGTCCGACTCGTTGACTGAATGCTCAGCGTACTGGCCTTCATTCAGAGGGTCCCGGTTAATTCCAATGGATCGGGGGTTGGGTGTGTGTGGTGTATTCAACATTAGAAATCATCCTAGGTAGGCCCTCATCTTCACAGACATGCAGGTCGCCTAATAGGCCGTCTACTAGAAAGAGACCTGCACCAGGCCTCTTCGGAGGCCATACGCCATTAGTATTATACCGACTCCATACATTCAAACTAAGCTCCTCTTAGAAGGCCATCTGTTATATGAACAGTGAAACTAATTTCTGAATAACTTTCGGACTTTACCGTCAGATGTCTCTACCGTCGCTGATGTGCTCCCTCTGACGCGATGATAAACATCAATTTTCGAAGTAATTTTGTTGTGTCAATGTTTTCAAAACTGAAATGTTTGTATATTGTCTTTGGTGTTCTAAGGTTAGTAGCACTTCTATCTCTTTCCGCCTGCTTAAAAATTTTAGCCAATCACAAATTTCGGAATTTAATTTTGTAACCAATCAAAACTGTGGGTGTGTACAGGGCTTCGGCCCAGAGAATTCTGGAACCTTCCTCTCCGCTATAAAAGCTGGGACATTTTGGGCCATGTCGTCTTTCGATCGCTCCAGTCAAGAGGTTTAGTGTGTGTCCATAGAGGAGGCAGGGGGCTTGCCTCGTCCATCCCCGGAAGGCCCACCAGTTCGAGGTAATGGCAGACATCTTTTAATCATGTAATAGTCTCAGAAAGCTAACCCGAGGGGAAGGTTTCAAAATCTTTCTTCATGTAATCTTTCAATGTAAATTTTCAATCAGGTCTCAGACCTTCGTCTAACTTAGGGAATAAAGAGTGTGAACCTTCTTGTATTCCCCTTCAACTTGGTATTGAGGTTGCTATGATTTCGTAAAGTTTAAAACTTCCTTCTTGCAATTTAAAACTTTTTCTCCATCTAGTCACCTCCGTAGTATAGGCTTAGCCTCTGTAACTTCGGGCCATAAGCCCACATAGGATTTTAGTATTTCCAAGTGAATTTCAAAGGAGTGCAAGGGTTCTCCTCCTAACATTTTGATTTTCGACCAATAACTTTAACCTTTTCTTTTTAACTAAGACCATGTAGAATGGGTAGGTAATGTTCCTGTTAAAGTTAACCATTCTTATTGAATTTCTTGTTTAAAAGTATCTTAGACTGTTGAGCGGATGAGATAGTGTCTACTGTTTGTTTTTTGTAAAAGTTAGATTGTGCCTTGGACAGGCTTTAATCTTGTAAATTTTGGAGGACTAATTGAATGGAGCAGTGGTGCTCTTGTAAAATGTGTAACTTGGGAGCTTCAAGCTCATTCTGATAAATCGTTGTTTGATTGTTCTAGGCCTTCCTAATATTGTAACTCAGGCTCACGGGCTAATCTTTATCTATCCAAGTTGTTATTGTTTAACAAAGTTTAAAATCTGAAAAGAAGCAAAAAACGAGGAAATGAATAAAATTTCGAATATTAGAGTTTTAAATTGTACTCTGCTCTTTTCTCTGTCCACCCATTCATGCCCGCACCTTCTTACACTTCTGTGTTCCACATAATTCCCGGAAAAATTATTATTATTATTATTATTATTATTATTATTATTATTATTATTATTATTATTATTATTATTATCATCTCACCTAATCCTCTATCGAAACTTCTCAAATCTCAATTCCAATTAGTTTGTCATCTCACTGGTACACAAGCTTATTCTTCTTCTTTTTCCTCTTCTTCACACACCGAGCGAGTGGCCGTGCGGTTAGGGTCACACGACTGTGAGCCTGCATTCGGGAAATGGTGGGTTCGAATCCACCTTTCGCACCCCTGAAGATGGTTTTTCATGGTTTCCCATTTTCACACCAGGAAAATGCTGGAGCTGGACCTTAATTAAGGCCACGGTCACTACCTGTTGCCTGTTACCAGCGTCTACTTCTACTTCTACTCCACAGTGTATCAACTCTTCCTATTCTTCGAACGCCAAATTGTCCGTCAAGTCCTTTGCCTCCCTCCCCGCTTCCACGCAAATGGCATCAAGTCATCTTTTCATTCCCCAAACTTGACTCATACGTCCCACTCCTACTACCAAGTTAAATCGCATTCCAAATCCCCATCCTAATGAACCTCCTTGGAAACCTTTTTAAAAGATCCGTTGTTTATTCCATCTTCTCTTCGCTACAACCGTTCCCTAAAAGAACCCACCTACTGGCTCCCTGTATAACAAGACTATGTTGGGGTACAACCTTCCACAACCCCTCTACAAGCTAATATTAATGTGAAACTGAACGAGGCAATGAGGGTCATCACTGGCACTGTAAGATCAACCCCCACCCTATGGATATCTGTCTTATCAAACATTGCCCTTCTACACAGCAGGAAAGCGACCAAAGCATTTCTTTTCAAGAACACTGCACCAAAAATTCATGCTTGTAGAGAGGTTTCAAGGATTCGCGGTTAAAATCACGTAAACCGATATGGATCGATCTACAAGCATCGAAATCTTTCAATGGAGACATTCAATAGAATGTCGGAAATAAATTACATTTCATAACGCCCACCATATCCAGGATCGTGTCAGAAAAGTTGAGGGCTAAAAACATTCCCGCCACGAATGGACTACATTAATGCGAATTTCAACAGGTTATGGGGCACGTGATTTCATGTTCCAAGAAAGGGGCCACCTGCGATTGTGGTGCAGAAGAACTAACAATGACACACATTGCAGAGAACTGTCCATTTAGAGCTTTCAGAGTCTTTCCACATGGTGACAACAAATGCTCAAATCTGGATGTGGATGTTTTATGTTAATACTTTAGCCCGAAGACTGGTTGGACCCTGAAAAAGTGGTTCAAGGTGATAATAGTAATAATAATAATAATAATAATAATAATAATGTCCTAGGAATCAACCTGGGAGGCGTTTTAGTGACCCCGGCGAATGGGAGTCAAACGCGTTGTTGCAGTCATCTGCAATATGTCCGGCTCCATGGCTAAATGGTTAGCGTGCTGGCCTTTGGTCACAGCGGTCCCGGGTTCGGTTCCCGGCATGGTCTGGCATTTTAACCATACACACATACTCATCATTATAGACCGTTATGCCTTTTAGCGTTCAGTCTGCGAGCCTCTGTGAATTACTACACGTCGCCACGATCCTCTATTTGCAACTAGTGCTGCGGCATGATTTAGTTCTATACCTCTTATCTTTAAATCGTTAGAAACTGAATCTAAACATCGTCGTCTTGGTCTCCCTCTACTTCTCTTACCCTCCACAACAGAGTCATTATTCTCCTAGGTAACCTATCCTCCTCATTTCGCCTCACATGACCCCACCATCGAAGCCGGTTTATGCGTAAAGCTTCATCCATCGAGTTCATTCTTAACTTAGACTTTATCTCCTCATTCCTAGTACACTCCTTGTTCCCACCTGTTTGTACCAGCAATCATTCTCGATACTTTCGTGTCTGTTACTTCTAACTTGTGAATAAGATATCCTGAGTCCACCCAGCTTTCGCTCCCATAAAGCAAAGTTGTTCTGAAAAAAGACCGATGTAAAGATAATTTGGTCCGGGAGCTGACTTCCTTCTTACAGAATAATGTTGATCGCAACTGCGAGCTCACTGCTCACTGCACGTTGATTCATCTCACTTACTACATTACCATCCTGGGAGAACACACATCCCAAATACTTGAAATTATCGACCTGTTCCACCTTTGTATCACCAAGCTTCCATTCAATTCTGTTGAATTTCTTACCTACTGACATCAATTTAGTCTTCGAGAGGCTAATTTTCATATCATACTCATTGCACCTATTTTCAAGCTACAAGATATTAGACTGCAGGCTTTCCGCACAATCTGCCATTAAGACCACGTCGTCAGCATAGGCCACACTGTTTACTACATTTCCACCTAACTAAATCCTTCCCTGCCACTTTATACCTTTCAGCTACGAACAACAAAACTCTGTAAGTATCCTGAACCAAGAACTCATTGTACCATCAATTCTCACTGAAGCCCAATTGTCAACATAAATGCCTTTGATTGATTTTAATAATCTACCTTTAATTCCATAGTCCTCCAGTATGGTGAACATCTTTTCCCTCGATACCCCGTCATATGCTTTCTCTAGATCTACGAAACATAAAAACAACTGCCTATTCCTCTCGTAGCATTTTTCAATTGCCTGGCGCATACTGAAAATCTGATCCTGACAGCCTCTCTGTGGTCTGAATCCACACTGGTTTTCATCCAACTTCCTCTCAACCACTGATTGCACCCTCTCTTCCAAGATTCCAGTGAATACTTTGCCTGGTATACTAATCAGTGAGATACCTCGATAGTTGTTGCAATCCTTCCTGTTCCCTTGCTTATAGATAGGTGCAATTACTGCTTTTGTCCAATCTGAAGGTACCTTACCAACACTCCATGCTAATCTTACTACTCTATAAGGCCATTTCATCCCTCCCTTCCCACTACACTTCACCATTTCAGGTCTTCTTCTTTTGCTACCGATTTTTCCCACACCTGTGGGGTCGCAGGTGCGAACTGCGTTGCACATGTGAATTTGGCCCTGTTTTACGGCCGGATGACCTTCCTGACGACAACCCTACATGGAGGGATGTAATCAGCATTGCGTGTTCCTGTGGTAGTTGAAAGTGTAGTGTGTTATGTGAATCTGATGAGGAGAGTGTTGGGACGGACACATACACCTAGTCCCCGAGCCAAAATAATCAGAACCGATTAAAATCCCCGACTCTGCCGGGAATCGAACCCGGGACCCTCTGAACCGAAGGCCAGTACGATGATCATTCAGCCAACGAGTCGGACTTCACCATTTCAGGTCTAATTTCATCTATTCCTGCTGCTTTATGACAATGGAGTATGTTTAGCATCCTTTCCACCTCCTCAAGCGTAATTTCCCCTGCATCATTTTCCTCCTCCGCATGAGCTCCGTTGTTCGCGACACCATCTTGAAGATTTCCTTTTACGTTGAGAAGATTTTCAAAATATTCCCTCCACCTGTCCAGTGATTCCCTGGGATCTATTACGAGTTCACCTGAATTACCCAAAACAATGTTCGTTTCCTTTTTCCCTCCCTTCCTAAGATTCTTTATTACTGTCCAGAAAGATTTCCCTGCTGCTTGACCTAGCCTTTCCAGGTTATTACCAAAATCTTCCCATGACTCCTTTTTGGATTCAGCAACTATTTGTTACTCTCTGTTTCTTTCATCTATGTACAATTCCCTGTCTGCATCAGCCCTTGTTTGGAGCCATTTCTGATAAGCCTTCTTTTTATGTTTACAAGCTGCTTTCACTTCATCATTCCACCAAAATGTTCGCTTTTTCCCATCTTTACACACAGTTGTTCCTAGGCATGCCCTTGCTGTTGCTAATACAGCATCCCTCTATGCCACCCATTCTCTTCCTATATCCTGAAGCTGCTTTTTGTCTCCACTGTTCGGAACTTCCTACTAATTATATCCATGTACTTCTGCCTAATTTCCTCGTCCTGGAGATTTTCTACCCTTATTCGTTAACAGACGGATTTCACTTTCTCTATCCTAGGCCTCGAGATACTTATTTCACTACAGATCAGATAGTGGTCCGTTTCATAGAAAAATCCCGAAAAACCCATACATTCCTAACAGATTTCCGGAATTCGAAGTCGGTTAAGATATACTCTATTATGGATCTGGTACCCCAAACCTCCCATGTGTAGCGGTGAATAGCCTTATGCTTGAAGAATGTATTCGTAACAGCTAAACCCATACTAGCACAAAAGTCCAGCAAACGCTTCCCATTTCCATAAGCTTCCATATCTTCCCCACATTTACACTCACTCTTTCGTATCCTTCAGTTCTATTTCTAACTCTCGCAATGAAATCGCCCATTAGCACTATCCTATCCTTGCTTTTGACCCTGACTACGATGTCACTCAATGCTTCATAAAACTTTCATCCTCATCTGCGCCCTCATATAATGAATACACTGAGACAATTCTCGTCCTAATTCCTCCAACTGCCAAATCTACCCATACCATTCGCTCGTTTACGTGTCTAACGGAAACTATGTTACGTGCAATAATATTCCTGATGAACAGCCCTACCCCAGACTCTGCCATTCCCTTTTTTACACCTGACAAGTATACTTTATAATATCCTATATCTTCTTCGTTATCTCCCCTTACCCGAATATCACTTACTCCCAGCACATCCAGATGCATCATCTTTGGATGACTCAGCCAGTTCTAATTTATTTCTTCCGTAAGCCCCATTAATATTGATAGCTCCCCGTCGAATTCCATTTCGTTCGCCAAGTTGTTTCCAAGGAGTCCCTCGCCTGTCAAATGAGAGTGGGACTCCGTTACTCCCATAGGTCCGAGACTTGCTTAAAATGTTCTGAGCTAGGTAAATTCATGAAGCAGGATGCTACCCTACTTACACATGGTCCAAGTGAGCATCTCTCATTTAACGGGTTAGGTACCACTGATAGATTTTATAGCCCTAGTCGCCTGAGCACAAGGAAGGCCATGACTCAGAATATGTCCGAGATGCCCACTCCCAATCCGTAGCGACTGGTATACCGACTCTCAGGACCACTTACTAGGCCACTCAGCCGTTGCCCATGGTTCATGAACTAGGACGTGATTACAGTAATCCACACCATGAACCATCATTGGTTAATTTTGCTGGCACAGCGGCTGAGTGTATATGTCATCTTCTTCATCATTTCATCCTCATCACGTCGCCCAGGTCACCTACGGGCATCAAATCAAAAGATCTCTACCTGGTGAGCCGAACATGTCCTCGGACACTCCCGGCACTACAAGCCATACGTCATTTCATTTCATGAAAATATTGGATTCAGAAAGAGAATCAAACTGGCATCGTTCACTCCAACTCCACCACATAATCTGCAAGAAGCGCCCCTGTTAAGCCGAGCAACCAAGTGGAAGGTCACTGAACCTATGTGCTGCGAGTTTCGAGGGTTACAATCTTGATAGTAACAACTCGTTGTCTTCGGATGACCAAACCTACACACTTGTGTGATAAACTGTGCTCCATATGAATTACAAACTTAATAAAGATAGAACCCCAGGTGTTAATCAACCTTACGCTGCTCGTGATGGGGTATGGAAGTCGTCGGACTCTGGGAAACCTGCACCTTCATGGAACTAATATAAACCACAAAAGGAACGTCACATCCCTAGCAATGGCAATATAAATTCCTAGATCAAAACAGGGAAACATCAACACACATATGAAGTTCTGAATGGCAGGAAACAGTCCTACAAGAGAGACTACATTTCAGAACCAAGATTCCATGAAGTCTCAAGGATATAGAATATATAAGGGACAAGTGGTAAGAGGTATGGAGAACGAACCCTTCCTTGGAACAGGCTTCGCAGTACATCGCAGATCGGTTTCTAACCATACTTGACTTGTCCTCACGCTATGACAGAACCTCTGTAATATCCTTTAGATACAACAATTGCGGATACTCCCGGGTTAAATTCCACGCTCCTACCAATAACTCTAACATAAAATCCCCACAGAGTAAATACCGGTCCTGGGACACACTCAACGGAACCCTAGGCAAGGTCCAACGTCATTTACGACGACACTGCTAGGAAATTTTAACATCCAGATCGGGAGAGACATGAAATATCGGAAGATTGTCTGTAGATACCTGTCCATAAGAGAACCAATAAGAATGGGGAACGCTCAGTGAGCCTATGTAGCAAATTTAGACTATTCTTGATGTCCACAGCCTCCAAACATCCATCCAAGAAGGCCAAGGCGTGACGTAGCCGCAGCGTACACAGCATGATGGACGAGTTCCAGATCGGCGACGAAGCAATAGACAGGCAGCACCACTGTGATATTTTAAGAACGTCAAGGAGCTAAGGGGTAAGAACAGCGACTCCGATCACTACCTGTCCCTGGTTAAAACGAATCTGAAATGCTAAAATTAAGACCAAACCGTGAACTTTACCAACACCAAGATAACCTCACAAATGCCATCAGGAAAAGACGACTGGCTTTCGAAAGATACCTTTAAGGAATGGACCCCCATAGACTGTCCAATAATATCTTCAAAGTAACCAACAAGGGTAAAGCCACTGCATTCCTTTCGGTCAAGCAGCGAGAGAAGGATCTATCATAATATTAATCAGGGAGAAACAACTAACTACTGTTTAACTATAAAAAGCAGGCAGTTCCTAATATCCCTTACAGAAGCTAATCATAATGAGAACAGGAAATGGTCCGAAGAACGCAAGATAGAGCACAGTAAGAAAATGAAGGATTACTTGGACAACAAAAAAGCTCAAGGTACCAACACAAAAGCAGCCGCCATCCCACCACCAGGAACATCAAAAGCAGCAAACAACAACACAACTAAAACATAAACACCGAGGTCCACAAACGGCCCAAACGAACTGCTACTACTACTAACAATAATAATAATCATCATCATCATCATGAACCAGCTCCAGTTTCCCGGATGCGGTGAATGAGCGCTCTTCATTTACTTCTGTCTAGGTAGAGGTTTTCTTCCATAACCCGCTCCAAATCCAGACCTCGTCCTGCTAGATCATTTCTAATCTGATCGATCCATCTCTTCCTTGGCCAACCTCTTGATCCTTCGCCTTCGAGTTCCTTCTCAAACCCCAGTCTAGCAGTTTTTTATGGGTCCATTCTTTTGAGATGACCAAACCATTTCAAGCCTGGCTTCGACACAGACCGTATCTCGTCGTTTCTTATTTTGTCCCTCCTCATTTTCTGAATCATAGTTCGTGAGAACTTCATTTCCACTGCTTGTAGATTACTGATGTTTCTGTTTGTTTGGATGCAGGTTTCCAGACTGTTCGTGGTAACTGGTAGATAAAAGCTCCTGTAGAATACTAATTTTGAACTTAATGGAACTTGCTTATAACAAAGGAGTTTTCTCACAAGATGATAAAGGTGTGCTCCATTCTGTGCTCTACTAGTGATTTCTGTAGATAGTCGGTTATCTGTTGTTACTACACTGCCCCAAGAGAACGGAACTGATATACTTGATCCAACTTCGATCCATCTAGAGTGATGTTAGTACGGATGTTTTTTCGACTAACAGGTAACACTGCTGTTTCGGACTTGCTTATCTTGAGAACAAATTGCTTGAATATAGCATTCCAGTCGTTCAGCTTCTGTTGCACTTCAGCCTCACTATCACCCCATATTACCACATCATCTGCAAAGGCAAGAGCAGGGCCTCTCAAACGCCCAAAATCTCACGCGTGCAGACAGCAGCGCAGAGTTCCTGTGCACAGTGCATCGATCCCGCTCGGCTCGGGTCGGACCAACGCTCTGTCTCTGGGCTACTCGGCTAAGCTTGGCTCAACTCGGCTCGGATTTGGAGCTCTACGGAGCAAGTGAGGAAGAGGGGGACAGGGGGAGCAAGCGAGACAGGCGTTGGAAAAGAGAGATACAGCGCTATTGCTCCAAATCGAGGAGTGGGGTTCTGCACTCTGGTCAACCAAGCGAAGTCGTCTTTTGCACTGTGCACAGTGCATGCACCCTGAGAGGCCCTGGGCAAGAGCTTTAAACACAGAGTTGTTGTTGAATTTCTTAACACTTTTTATTATTTCATACATTACAATGATGAACAAAAGTGGGGATAATACGCTGCCTTATTTTACACCCTTCCTAGTCTCAAACCACTCAAACCACACTTATTCAACATGGCGCCAACTGCTGCTGTTGTGTGAAACGCCTCTCCAGTAATCTCGTTAATTAGCAAGATTAACAGCCAACAAGTGCCATTTGTGACTTTCTCAGTGTAACTAAACTGTCATTGACCTGAAGCATCATTCAGTATGTCCGCGAAAGAAGGTATTCGTCGTGTAGCGTCTATTGAAGATGTTATGAAGGACTTCCAAGGCCGCTTGGAACACGTCGCAAGCTGCACCTGCCGCGCGGATGAGCTGCAGCGGCTAAAGGCTGAGTTCTCCCAGTTCCAAGAAAAGGTGTCTAGTGAGCTGAAAGACATAACAAAAAAACTGGAATTTACTGAACAGCGCCTCGAACAACAGGCCGAACTGCTTGATGAAGCTGAACAGTACAGTCGGCGGAACTGCTTAGTGCTGCATGGTATTCCAGAGGAGCCGGCAGAGAACGTTTACGATAAAGTTATCAACACGACGAAGGGCAAGTTAAATGTAGATATAACTATGTCTGATATAGATCGTTGCCATCGTTTAGGAGTGCTAAAACGAACCACAGCTCAGGTTGTTGCTACGGGTAAGCGCCCTATAATTATAAAGTTCGTGCGTTACCATGACCGGGACAGAGTTTGGAGGGCCAAGCGGCTGTTAAAAGGAACTGGCCTTCTACTGACTGAATCCCTGACAGGTATCAGAAAAACTATTCTAAACAGGGCACGTGATCACTTCGGACTCCGGCGGGTGTGGACACAGGACGGCCGCATTGTTGTTTTGAAAGACAATGGACAGAAAATGTTTGTTAGCAGCATGGCACAATTAATAAGCCTTATGTGAGCGACGAGATTGACTAGGAAAAACAATGAGTGATATAATAGCGTATAATGTTTGTGTATGTGATAGTGTGTGTGAGAGTGATTGTGTAAATATTTCTGGAGGTGCTTATGAAACAACTAGGGTGAGTAGTTTGAATTTTCTGTTGACAATGGCTAACGTAAATGAGTCAATTATTTATACCGAACAGCATGTCCGTGATGTCATTGACCCTATCCCTCTTCATTGTCGTCCGCCTTCACCCTTACCTTCCCCTTCACCAGCTGTGGCAGGAGACATTCTTAAGGAAATGTTAGCTCCCCACCAACAATATTTTTAGTGTTGTCATATCAATGCACAATCGCTTCTTTGTCACTTTGACGAAATACAGGCTCTATTTAGTAACAGTAACTTGCATTGTATTTGTGTAACAGAGACATGGTTACAGCAGTCACTCAAATCTGATCTCGTAAAGCTGAATAACATGACGTTACATCGCCTAGATCGTTTAAATCGTGTAGGGGGCGGTTGCGCTATATATTGCCGTAGCGACTTAAAAAGTAAAATAATTATGACCTCAGATCCTAAGACTCCATTTCCACCTGAATTCATGTTTGTTGAACTCTTGGTTAATAATCAAAAACTACTGATCGGAGTGGTATACAAGGCGCCGGACATACAACATATATCTGACCTAGAAGTGGCATTATCGAAGTTAACTCCGCTGTACGAAAACATAATCATTCTTGGTGACTTCAATACTAATCTCCTAGTTACAAGTAACGAATCAACATACTTACAAAACCTATTCCATGGCATGGATTACAATATACTGACACTAGACGCGACTAACCATGTTCACAGAATAAACCACACGTCTCACACACTGATTGACCTTATTATAACAAACAATCCGCAGAAAGTGGTAAAACATGGACAGCTTGCTGTACCAGGTATTTCGACCCACGATCTCATATACTTATGTTACTCTCTCAAGGCACTAAAGTACAAAACCAGGTACATAATGCGAAGAGACTTCAAGCATTTTAATACTGAGATAATACGAAATGAAGCATATCAATTGCCGTGGAATGACATTCTACTGACTAATGACATTGATGATAAGGTTGACAGACTGAACTCTTTAATATTAGGACTGTATGACAAACACGCTCCGAAGAAGCAAATTCGAGTTTCTCACCCTTCGTCTCCTTGGCTAACAAATGAAATTAAGTCGGTCATGGCAAATCGTGATGCTTGGTATAGGCGATTTAGGCGAACTGAAAGCACTGGTGATTTCGAAAATTACCGTATTCTCCGAAATCAAGTTAAGAAATTAATTCGTAACAGCAAGTATAAATATATTCAAGAGATAACAAACAGACGAAATTCAGCACTAATTTGGAAACATTTGCATCAGATGGGTATAGGTCGCAGCCTGACCATGCAGACACCCAGTATACCACTTGATGATCTAAATTCTCATTTTACGAAAGCAGCATACACTAATAATTATATTACTGACAATAATGACTATGATGCTAACTATCCTAATAATGATAATAATAATAATAATCATCATCATCATCAACCAGTTGATGACCTAACTGATGATGATATTAACGCCATAAATGCTCATTCCCGAGTAAATCAAGTAAAATTCACTTTCAAAAAAGTTGGGGCGAACGATGTGAAGCATGTAATTTACTCCCTCAAGTCTGATGCTCCGGGTAATGACGATATACCATTATCTTTCATAAAAAATATTATTGGTGCCATATTACCTATTCTGACGCATATATTTAATCATTGCCTTGTACAGGGAGTATTCCCAACTGTGTGGAAGCACGGTATCGTCATTCCTATTCCTAAGAAGAATTCTCCTAGTTTACCATCAGATTATCGCCCTATATCCATTCTCCCACCCCTTTACAAAGTACTAGAACGCTTGGTACACGAACAAGTCCTCACTTACTTGACTAACTTCTCACTGCTTGACCCTTACCAATCTGGTTTCTGGTTTCAAGAAAGGACACAGCACAACGACTGCCCTACTGAAAGTAACTGATGATATCCGACAGGCAATGGACACTCGACAAGTGACTGTACTGGTTCTACTTGATTTTTCTAGTGCTTTTGATACTGTTGTTCCTCAACTGCTACTTTCAAAATTGGATTCATTAAATTTCAGCAAGACGGCAATAAACTTTTTCAGTTCGTACCTCAAAAATCGCCGTCAGTGTGTCAGAGTAAATAATAGCAGATCTGAGTGGCTTAACAAACCCCTCGGTGTCCCCCAAGGGTCTGTACTTGGACAATTGCTGTTTGCAATTTACTTACACGATGTTGCCAAATCGATTACACATTGCAAGTATCATCTTTATGCTGATGATCTGCAGATCTACTACCACTCAAGAACTGATAAAATTCAGAGTGCTGTAGAAAAAGTTAATGCTGATTTAAGTCTCATAAGTAATTTTGCATTGAGTAACAATCTCAAAATTAATCCTCTTAAAACGCAAGCAATAATCATTGGTACTTCAAAAAACTTACACGTCTTAAAACAATACGAAATTCCTCCTGTAGCACTAAACAATACCATTATTCCATTTTGTGAAACAGTTATGAATCTTGGTGTGGCTATAAGCGAAACATTGAACTGGTCGCAACATGTGATGAAAGTGTGCCAAAAGGTATATCAAAGCCCGCATCCTCTGAAGCGGTTTAAAAATAGATTTCCTCGGTCCTTGAAAATAAAGCTCATTCAATCACTCTTGTTTCCAATTCTCGAATACTGTGATACAGTTTTTATTGATATCAATAACGAGCAAAGCATGAGACTGCAACGTGCCCAAAATGCATGCATCAGGTATGCATTCGACATACAACCATACGCCCATGTATCCCCATTCTATACACAATTATCTTGGTTACGACTGAATGACAGACGTAGACTCCACGCAACTACTTTGGTGTATCAAGTGCTTTCTGAAAACACTCCTCCTTACCTATCCACCAGATTTCGCTACCTTAGTTCCCTGCACCTGTTCAATACCCGGTCAGGCTGTACGCTAGAAATTCCTGTGCATCGAACCGCAACCTACAACAGATCGTTCACTATCACCGCCACGAGCTGGTGGAATGAACTCCCCAATGACATCAGGGAAGCTAAATCTAAGACAAAATTTAAAATCCTTTGCCAGCGTCATCTTTTAAGCACTTCCAGTCTTTCTTGGGTGTGAATGGGATGCATGAATGAGAGTGAATATGGTTGTTTATTGCAATGTGTTCCTGTATATAATTTAGTTATACTTTACTCACCTTAGTTTAGTTAGTGATACTTTAGTTGCTTTAGTTATACTTTAGGTTGTAAAGATTCCATATGTTTAAATTTTATGTAAAATATACATTGTATATACATGAAGTGGTTAAGTGTAAGAAAGGGCCGGGAGCCCTAACTTCGCCACAATAAAGACGCTTTAATAATAATAATATCCACACCCTATTTGGAAACAACTCTTTGGCAATAATAATAATAATAATAATAATAATAATAATAATAATAATATGGAATAAAGTATAGGAAAAACATCAAAACCTATATCTGCACTGTACAGAGAGGTACTAGGCACGACGTGGAGCGAGGTAGTTTGCCATTTCTTTCCTCACTGGACCATACAATGCAATTACAACACAACCGGCCTTATGAAAGGCAATTTTCATAACATGCTGACGCAGTAGTCATACTCCGAATATCATTACTCAGTGCCATCCATACCTCAGCACCTTCCATACCGCCACATCCTTAGATGAGACTGAGACCTCTGTGAAAGCCCCATTTTACTCTGGCCTGTGCCATCACACAGGTGCAAAAATACTGCATCCACCAAACAACGGCAAGAGGAACAGGAAATAATAAAAGAAGAAAAATAACGAGAGAAAAAGGTAAAATAATCAAGGACATTCAAAATGACGCACCTCCAACCCGACATAAGTCATCCACCACTGAACTTTTTCCATCTCCTTGAATTATCAACTATCCCAAAAATCCCTTAACCAAGAGGTTATCCCCGCCACCACCGAATGCAACCACGTTACCTTCGTGTTCTCCTATTACATCTACTAGGTGGCCCGAGTCAGCTTTCGGACGGGGAATGTAATCAGGTAGATAAATAGAAACTGGTACACTGGCTGTTTCAGGGTATTTGACTCACCTCAAAGTAATTACGACTACAGTTGATCTTCCCGTAAAAGATGAAAGCGATAACTTTCTGGTGCGGACCTCTTGATGTGGCCTCATCACTACAGGTGCTCATCAGCACGTTGGGGATTGTGACGTTGATAGTATATGGATCTGGCACTGGAGGAGGCTTAACATTGGATGAATCAATGGCATCGGAATCATCTATCTTGTAAGAGACGTCGTCCTCTTCTGGAAAGCAACTATCAGCATCAGCTCCGACTATTTTTGGTGTGGATGCCTGAAATAGACATGAGTAATATAAAGAAAAAGAAAAAGAAAAAGAAAAAGAAAAAGAAAAAGAAAGTAGGCTAACCAGAAATACCATTATCAGGTGTCGTGTTCTGTAAATAACAACAGAAGAATCTCTCGAGGACGCGAAACCCCACGCTACCCCTCACACAGGAGGTTCTTCTTCAAGTAGTAAATAGTTATAACATCTTCAAATAATTCAAACTATATCTGCCCAATGATTTCATGTTCAACATTTTCGACTCCTGTTCTCGCAAAACACTAATGTGCTTCTTGAAAAGTCTGCGTGTTTCGAACTAGCATAGTTTTAGGGTTGTTTATAGTCGCTTTAACTCTAAGGTCTTATCGCGTCTCTTACAGATGATTACAGAGTAATAATAGTATAATTATAAAGAAAATAAATAAGTATAATGTATGTAAATGTATTCGATTTTGGAGTGCAAGCCAGTGTCCTTGAGGAAGTTGATGACTTAATGACTCAGTGTTGGAGAATCCACTGTCATTTCCATTTCCATAGGTATTCCGTGGTGTTGGCGCCAATGGTGATATAGTTGACATTCTGAGATAATATGCTTGACAGTGAGAGAAAAGTTACATTCACTGCATGTAGGAGGTTGTTTTTTTTTTCTAGGAGATAGTTGTGGGTGATCTTGGTGTTTAAGACTTAAGATTTTAAGACTTGTTCATGTCTGGTGATGTTTTGGAGAGGATATATTCTCTTAGATATCATTTTAAGTTTTTGGAGGTTGCTAGTGGAAATTTAAGCCAGTTTATTTTCCACTGCTCGTTAAATTTGATTTTGATGTAAGCGATGATATCAGAATGTGGAGTGACAATTCGAGGGTCGTTGACTGGAAGACTAGTTGCCTTTTGCTGCTTGATTAGCTGATTCGTTGGCTGTGAGATGGAATCTACATAAAAATAACATTTTTCCTAGAATCTTGATCTTGTGGTACAGCATTTGAATTTCTATAACAAGGGGGTGTGTTATTGATGGATTTCGAATTGAAGTTAATGCACCTGCGGAATCAGAGAATATTATGAATGAGTTATTGTAGCTTGCTTTTGAAATATGAATCATGGCCTGTTTAAGAGCATACCGTTCACTTGTAAAAACTGTGAAAAGATCTGGTGATCTGTATAGCATACTATAGTCTTTATATTTCACCGCACAACCATTTCTTGCATTGGATTTTTATCCATCAGTATAAATTGCACTATATGATGAGTATCTATTGCAAAGTTTAAGAAATAACTGTTGGTATTTAGCTGTATCAGTTTGAGTTTTAAGATTGTTGTTCAATTCCCAGTTGATTGGAGGCAGGTGAGCCTTCCACGGAGGGGTATCTACGGAGTTGTGTGGAAGTAAAATGGGTGGAAGGCTGGGGTTTAGTTCCTTGCGAAGATTGTATATTCTGATGTTAAAGATTTGGTGTTGAGATCCAGTTAGTTTTCCTTTATGTCCCTTTGAAGATCTTATAGGAGAGATGTTAAGTAGTGGTTACTTGTGTCAGCTATCTTGAGTGCGTATGTCAAACTCAGCTATTTACGTCTGATTTCAAGCGTTGGTTTGTTGGCTTCAATCTCTACTCTATACTAGCTATGGGGCTGGTGCGATGGGCTCCGAGAGCAATTCGAAGAGCTGAGGACGGGATGGTAACAAGGATCTTGAGAGTAGTTGGTCTGCAGAACAATATACAGTACTATACTGACATAGTCCAGTTTTGCTCTGATTGTGGCTCTGTATATGTTCATTAGGACTTGGTAATATGCTCCCTAGTTTTTTGCTAAGAGAATTTTCATGATGTTCATTCTTCTTCGACAATTGTCCAAGAGAGTTTGTTATTGAATATAAGTCCTAGAATTTTTACAGTTTTAACTGATTCAATTTTATGGTCTTCCATATATAATTCTGGGTTAGAAGTGACATGTTTATTTTTAGAGAAGAGGGTTTCAGAATATTTGAACCCTGTGGTTTTAGTCCAGTTCCGATTATTTACAATTGATTCTTTTAATGGAAGTTGAGTCGTTGTAATGATTTTCCCTGGACAGAAGATTATCAAATCATCCGCAAAAGGTCAACACTTAACTGTTGAATGGATGTTGGAGACTATACCAATAATTGCTACAAACAGCGTTACTCTGATAACTGATCCTTGTGGGACTCCATTATTAATTACTGCTTCCTTTGATAGCATTCCATTTACTCTAACTTGAATTTGGCGCATTTGGATAAAATTATAAACGAAATATAGCATACCGGATATATTGTGTGGCATTAATACTTCCATTACATAATCTTTATCTGCCATGGCATATGTCTTATTAATGTCCAAAACTGGCTGCTATTAAGTGTTGATAATTGAGGAACGATTCCTGTATTTCAGATTCCAGACTTATCAAAGTGTCTGTTGTACAGTGTGCTTTTCGGAACCCGTTTTACGCATTACTGAATAAATGTATGTGTTCGAGATACCAACGTAATCTTTGTTGACTATTTTCTCCATAAGTTTACACATCGCTTTAGTTAAAGCTATAGGGCGATAATTTTCTGCAAATTGAGTAGTCTTACCCTAGTTTAGTTATCGGAACTCCAACGGCATTGCGCCATTGATCAGGAAACGTCTTAGAACTCCATGTGTGGTTGAAAATGACCATAAGATAATTTAATGCATTTAGTGGAAGATGTTTTAGAAGTTCATAAGGGACCGTATCTGGGCCAGGACTAGATTTGCCACATTTTTTAAGCTCAATAATTATTTCCTGTAGTTGAAAAGCATCGTTTAGATTATAATTGGGGTCAGATATGCCTTCCTTACATCAAGGGATTCACTGGATTTCTTTGTAAGGAGAAATTTGGGGTCATAATTGTTGTCACGAAGAGAAATTTGGCTGGACTTTTATACTACAGAAGCCATGGTAAATAGATCTTGGGCCAACACAAATCAAGACCTCCGACACCTGGTGACCTCAATAGCTGTGCATGGGTATCACCACAAAGTATGCAAGAACAAGCGTTTTCATGATTGCGGGAATAACTGTATGTGTGAGTTGTGCAATCAACCTTGTGATCGTAACCACATAACCACTTGTAAAATACGAGTAATACCCCTGGTAGACTATTCTGCTTAATTAAAATGTGTACAATCAAAATGCGGGGTAAAATGTATCGCCAAAACTTATGTACCGGTAACTTATGTAACATATATACACAACGTGTGTGCATGTCTTAATAATAATAATTTTTTTCACTAGAAATCTCGGCAAATGTGTCAGCTAATTTATCAGCGATGTTTTGAGGTTCCATCAACCGAGTTTCTGAGTGAAGTAATGTAGAAGTGATTATATATGCCATTTAGTCTTTGAAGTTTATTCCACATTTCCTTTTGTGTGGTTTGGGAACTTAGCGAGGAGACAAATGATGGCCATGAATTCTTTTTTCTAAGTTTTATTCCTTTCGAGCGATTGCTCCACATTTCTGAAATTGGACTTCATTGTCAGGCGTGGGCTTTCTTTTGTAGAGGTAGAAAGCATGATACTTATTCTTAATAGCCTCCTTACAAGTATCGTTCTACTAAAGTATTTATTTCTTAAGGGAATTTGAGATTAATTTTCGAACACTCATATCCGCAGATTTAAGAAGAATTTCTGTGAAATCTTTAACAATGGTATTTATGTGCTTAGAAGGGAATTTATTCGGAGGGGTTAAGTCATTTAAATGATTAATGACACTCTGGTTAAATTTCGTCCAATCTATCTTATAAGTTCCATTTAGGGTTATTGATAAAAGAGGAGTTGACAGAAGAATTTTCGTTATTGATTAGTATAGGGAGTGGTCACTATTTCCTTGGAGTGTTGAATAAACAGACCAGTTGTAAAGGGTTGCTATGTCCGGCATACAGATGTTTAGGTCTATACTACTACAGGTGCCGTGGGCTATGTCAAAGCGAGTTGGAGAAGTAGAATTCGTTAGAATTAAATCAAATTCATATTTTCTATCTCCTTTCCTCTTGCATCAGAACTATGACGACCCCATAACATGTTGTAGCTGTTGAACTCACCCTCTGGGATGAATGGTTTAAGTAGTTGATGGATAAGGTTTCGTAGATCGTCACCTTGAAACAAATAATTGTTTGGAATATAAACACATCAGATACATAGAGAAGCTGGTAGATGGACTGAAATTGCTACAGCTTCCAAATTAGTGTTAGCAGTAGTTTCTTTGACATAGATATTGTTGTTTATATAAGTAGCCACTCCACTTGCTTGATTCACATCAATTCTATTTTTGTGGTAGACACTGTAATCTTAGATTGGCAGAAGAGTCATTCTAAAATTTTGTTTCTTGGATACAGATAGCGGATGGTTGGTGTTTATTAGGAGTTGTAGATATTCTAACTGTGATCGATAACTGTTAAGATTCCATTGGAGTAATGTTGTCACAATAATGATCAAAAGCAGAACGAGATTTATCACCATTATTATACTGGGAAGGAATTGTCGTCACCGGACTAGTTTGGCGTTACACTGATATGCGTTGGGTCTTCACTTTGACTGGCGGATTTCAGTAGATTTTTTTAACTATTCGCATGCTTTTGTTTTTATACTTTTATCGGTATAGTAAGGATAGAGTTTTTGTAGGGCTTTAGCATGACCCTCTATGCCTTGTGTGTATTTGGAAGCAATTGCCGATATGTCCGTGGCACCAACTGTATTTTCGAAAAAGGATTGGAGCTGTAGGTAACTGAGGGAGGATAGTGATGGGTCGGCTTCCAGAATTTGTTTTACTGGGAGGAGCAAATCACCACTTATTGTTGATTTGTGCGTGTCTGTCTTGGATTTCTTAGAAGTGTGATTTATCTTACGGTTTTCGACTTGTTCGAAAGGGCAGTATGGATTTGTTGCTATCAGGAGGATTTGGGTTAGTTGCTTCACTACTAGCTAGCGAAACTGGCCGTTTACATCCAGGAAAAGTCACTGTTGTAGGGGTGGAGTGTGTTTCTATAGGTGCAGCAATTTCTCTCTCAATTTGAATTCCAGAGAAGGGAGGAGTATTACAGACTTGGTTGTAATTGCTAAGTCAGGGTTGGTCAATGAAGTGGATTCCTGAATATCTTATGGGAGGGAGCTAGAAGTACCGATGACAGTTTTGGAGTTTTCGATCTCTGACTTTTGTGAATTCTTTTGGACTTGAGGAAATTGACAACGGTCGTAGCCGTGTTGAAACACCGGATCCCGTGAGATCTCCGAAGTTAAGCAACATTGGGCGTGGTCAAGATTTGGATAGGTTGCCACGCGCTGTGGGTGGGGGGGGGGGGTGTAAAAGAATGGAGGAGCGAAAAGGAACTGGCCATCCTGCCGTACGTAAACTCCGGCTCAGGCACACCTCTGCGGAGTTTCGGACCTGCCTTCGGGCAGAATACAACCGTACCTTACCTGAGGAAATTGGGAAAGGTTAAGTTTGTTAATTTGATGGAGCTCGTGATGGGAGGAGGATTCATCTGTTGAAAGTGAAACGTTATTAGGACAATATTTGGCCAGATGTCCTTCGTTCGTTATTGCAACGAAAGCAAGTGGGCGAGTCAGATAATAGGTAAATCCAGTAGTTAGGACCATCATATTCAATATGTAGGGATTCAGGAAATTTATCAAAATCTTCATTTTCGATATACATTTGTCTTCGAAAGCCAAAAATGTGGGAGAATCCTGGAATTGACAAGCCTGCTCAAATTGGGGTAATCCTAGACATGATTTTCACACCGGGTTTCAACAATTTCTCTTCGATGACAGGGTAGTTTGGGATCACATAGGGTTGCCATCCGTCCCGATATATGGGGACCTTCTTGTCCCGACATCCTGGCAAGACCCAATTTTGTCCCGATTTCGAAAAATACTGTTAAGAGCTTGGTTCAAGTTCTGAAGTAACGCCATCTGTCGGCGCAGTTGAGAGAATTTTTAAGCTTTGGATTCCATTACAACAATTCTGACTTTTCTGACTTCAGATACTTTCAGTATTCTGATCAGTGAAATTTACTTCATGTTTCTGCATTCAAATTCGGCTCTGTTTGAAAAAAGGTATAAAAACGTAAACTCGTGTCCTCATCCAGAGGGGTTGCAGCTCTTTTCAGGCACACCCCCATTGGAGGTGAGCTGCATGTACCATTTTAACCACATACCAGCCCTCCTGCCATTCTTAAATTTCTGGCAGTACCGGGAATCGAACCCGGGCCCCCGAAGACGGCAGCTAATAACACTAACCGTTACCCTACGGAGGCGGACAGATATAAAAAGCGTGTATAAGAATTAAGTCTCGATAAGTGAAATAAGAAATATATTAATCAACACTCAAGAATATCTGAATGAAAGGAAGATTGCCAATTTGATTGGCATGCAAACCAAGATGAATGTGAAGATCTTTTTAGGAACTAAGACTCATCTGGCAGCCTCTTCCCCGAATGAAACCCACTTCCCGTAACACCAACGTCCTTGCCACAACCCCATTATCGCATCATTTACTCCAATATTCAGTACCCGTAGACCCACAAATATCAGATTTTGTAACTGGCTCCCAGATGTAGTTATTGAGACTTTTTATACTAGACTTAACTAAAGTTGGCGTCTGACAGGTAAGGTTGGAGGGAGGAGCACTGCACGTGCCATTTCACGATGTTGCCACATTCCAGCATTCCTTTCTACATGCTCTTACCCCTCGCTTCCGGCTCACTTGTTCCCTCCTTCATTCTGACCGCTGTGATCTGTTGCTACCTGGCCAGGCGGTGTCGTCCCATTTGCGATCACTCTTATACAAACAATCAGGTTGTTATCAGTGACAGTGAGAGGTTTGGCAACTCCCAACAAGACGAGCTGCCCTGAAGTTTTATCCCCATGGCAACCGCAGTCGCCCCACCCTCGTTTCCATGGCAACCACACAGCCACTCCCTTTATCCCGCCTCGGCAGGCAGTAAACGGACCTCCCTCTAAGAAATGTCAGACATCAACTCTTATTATTAGCAGTATAGTACCTGTTATGAACACTTTACAATTTTCTACCGTTTGCTCATTATCCCCCCTTACCAGAACATCATTAATCCCTAACACACACAGATGCATCCGCTTTACTGAGTCAGCCAGTTCTACTTTTTTCTTCCATAAGTACCATTATTATTGATAGCTCCCCATTGACTTCCATTCCCTTCGCCAAGTTGTTCGCAAGGAGTCTCTCGCCTGTCAGATGGAAGTGGGACTGCGTTACTCCCATAGGTCCGAGGCTTGCTTAAAATATTCTGAGCGCCGAATCAGGATGCTACCCTACTTCCAGTGAGAATTTATCCTCTAACGGATTGGCCACGACTCAGAATCTTCCCGAGATGCCCACTCCTGTTCTATAGCGATTAGTATCCCCACTCTCAGGAGCACTCTCATGGCCAATCAGTCGTCACTCATGGTTCACAAACTAGGACGTGACTACACTAACTCACACCACGAAACATGCGTTATAAGTAAATCATATTTTAATTAAACAAGTTATACAAAGGATACAACGTATAGATTATAAACAAAGCTTTCATTACCTCTTCTTCGACTGGTGACCGCCTGGTAAACAGGGAACTAAAGAAGGCTACGGCAAGAAATGCCACCAGCAGCAAGGAAATTGCTTGAAGTGCCTTGTGTACCTGGACCATGTCCTGAAATAAAACAACTATTTAACTATCATACGTACGTTGAGGAATCACTAAATATGATGGAGGCAAGCAACATGCAGTACACAACACGTTAGATGGTCATTACAGGATGTAGGAAATATACCGTACAATAATCACTGGAGTTGATGGAAGGGATTAAGACAGTTGATATGAGGATACGAGCCAATCCTCTAATTTTAAATGTTCATCCAGAATCAACTGGGAGAAAGTAAATTACTTTTGCAACCAAAAGTTTTCAGGTGGAAGTCTCTGTGGTCGTTCTGCTCGATCTCAATTCTATTTTTACATTCAACTACTACTACTACTAACTTGTTTTCATCTCTGACCTAAACGGTGAGGCGGACCTCTTAGACGGATACGCCGTCTATCAGGCCAGGAGATTTGTTACGATGGAGATGCTCGGAGAAGGTGAAGGGGTTGGCGGCCGTATCATATACTACGAACTGTCCCGGTACTCGCCTTAGAGCAGGAGAATGGAAAACCATTCTCAGGACAACCTACAGTGGGACCCAGCCCCTCTCCGTCTCACGAATACAGAAGCATAGAGCCACGCTAATCAAAACATTGAAATAGGCACAAATACACTCATCCTGGATCACCCCTCACCTAAAGAATTTGTAGAATATAGCCTATAAATGAAAATATTTCAATGTATTTAATTATGGCAGATTGTAACGTTACATCATACGACAGGTCTCAACAGAGAAATGAAAAATCTTATATGACATCCGGGGCGTGGACATCCCTTTCCCTTCTCCCACTCGGCCTATATCTGGTAACACCCCTGGCAATATCATTCTTTCACCAACATTAGCAAATAATAGTGATATGCTACCATCTATCGGAAGTGACCCTATACCATGTATACTAACCCTACCAAACCTAAGAATTAACCCCTTCCAACGTAACCAACGACCCCCACCAGTACTACAGTACAACCGCACTGACTGATCACCCTACAGGCAAACTACCACAAACATAATCCACAACATTACAACACCGACAAACCAAGAAGAACTACAAAATACAATCGAACAACTTGAAACAGCCTTAACTACCGCAGACCAGCTCCACATACTCCGCCATACCTCACACCCTTCAAAACCACCACACCTCCTAGAGCCTTCAAATCGTCACCATAAGACCTATCTGTTTCGGTGCGACGTAAAGCCGCTAGCAAAAGAGCCCTTCGACAATTACAAAATTCACACGACCTCAACAAAGCCCACCTTCGAACACGAGACCCCAACACTCTTCGTGAACAGAGAACAACTCTCTAACACGCCCACTCCTTTACTAAAGCCATGAAACGAAAAGCCTGGAGTAACACTTGTACTTAACTATCAAATATAAACGATACACGTAAATACTGGACTAAACTAAAACAACTAACACATATCAAAAAATAATTTCCTCGCTACCCAATAATACACAACAACACCGCACCAAATGATCCAAAAACAAAAGACGATCTCTTCGCAGAGCATTACAGACAAGATTTTTCACCATATACAGATCCTAACTTCTACCATCCAGATCATGAAATAATAACCGAATATCCAGACATCACAAAGCATCACTACAATACCTTCGAACATCTCTCACTTCTAGAATAACAACCTCTAAAAACCCAATTACATTACAAGAAATACACCAGTTTTTTTTAATACGAAAAGAACACAGCTCCTGGCCTAGATCAAATTACATACAGACACATCAAAGAAGCACCGCTCCTTTTCCTTCAACTACTAAGCAATATTATAATCCAAACAGGTTCCTTTCCACCCCACTGGGGACATGCAAAAATTCTCCTATTTTAAAGCCTAAAATACTACCTTCCCAGATAACCTCATATCGTCCAATAATCCTGTTACCAGTACTAAGTAAAATACTAGAAACCGTCCTAGCCTGTCAGATCTATTCCTACTTGAACTCCCTCTCACTCATTCCACAATTACAAGTAGGTTTCCGCCCACACCACTCCACTCAGGACCACCTCTTTCATTTTTACGCATCACTTACATCATACCTCCCACCTAAGAAACGAACCCTTCAATCAGTTTAGACGTAGAAAAAGTATTCGACAAAGTATGGATCTCAGGACTCATTTTTAAACTGCAACATTTACCACTCGCTATCACAATCACCCGTTTCCTGACTAACTTCCTCAACCGACACACCGCTTAAATAACCATCCATAACACCCCATACTAGCTGGAGTACCACAATGCAGCACCTTAAGCCCCACCTATACGCCCTATATTGTATTGCGCCCTGGTGGGGGTGTGATAAGCGTCATGCAATTGTAATTATTTATGGAGGAATATATATTTCATTTTCAGAAGCGAGAAGATCGTACTTTGTATATTATAAGTATAGACCAGGTCGAGAGGATGTTGTGAAACCCACACAGACTATTGTCTCCACTGAGATTAACAAACACAATGAACGGCAGAATTAGAATTCTCAGAAATTGTGACGACGAGGAAAGAGAGAGGATAATTTGTTGCCAAAGTTTTCATAGCCCCAGGCAGAATTGGTAGCGGCAACAACGCATCGAGGCGAGCGGAAAATTCCGAGAAATGACGTAGGGGTATCTCCATGTACTAGCGGGAGTTGAACGCGGGGTTGGCACTGGAAGAAAAAAATATGAGCCTTCCCGGTCCCGTGGTTTATGTGGACCAATAGAAAATTTCATCGACCAGTCGCAGGTACGCCAACTTCGTATTGTAAGAAGCACTAGCGAGGCTAACTCCGCGGATTAAATTGATAGAAGGAAGTGAGATATCAATTTAGAATAAGGTGGAATTTAGGAGCCTTACTATATTATGAAACTTATAAAAAGTTAATAATTGCGGGAGATTGCGTGGTGTAATTCTGAGAATTAATGAATGCTATCCGATGATTGGCTGGAGGCAAAGGACGCCACAATAGAGCGCGAAACCCCGAGCCGGGATACGGCAGCTAAATTCGCAAATATAACGATTACCAGCGAACGATAATAGTTGAGAATTGGTATAGAGCATTTGAGAACATAATTACATCATTGGATCATGTATTAAAGCGCGAGCCAAACCGCAAAGTGTCGTATGAAGAGATCGGGACTGCGCGTCCCAAGATGACCTCCTCTGAACTCGGAAGAGAGGGGATACAAGTATAAATATGAGGTCGTGGACAAGGACTGACAACTACTTTTGACAAAGCGCTCGGGCTGATACCACGCCTGGGGTGCGTGACAACTTCCGCTATTTTGTTCGAGCCGTGATTACGCCAGGGGTCCGTGTGTGTACTTACTCGTGGAGTAGGGTTCGAAGTATTATATTGTTACATAGTACAGTGATTCATAACGTGATGTAGCTCATATTACAGTCTTGAGCAGTATACTAGTATGAAGTGTTTCAAATAGTTACAGGACTCAGTAAAGCATAACTTACGGAGTGTGAGATTCTACCAACAGATTAGGAAGTACGTTACGTGAGAACGGTCACGAGTGTTTGATGTATATCACCTAGTAAAGAGTCGATTATAAACTGATACCTGGTCAGCTGTGTGAACGCGTGACGGAAATTCAAGTGCGCGCACGGGCCGTTGTAAAGGGGATCCCGAGGTATCCCATGTTCCTAGTGTCCGGGAAAGGAATGAAGAATGTATATCTACATTAAGTGGGCTAGATACAAGGCCGAGAGTGTAAAATTTGTGAGTAGAATTTATGGTGGAAATTATTCCAGAGTGCAACAGTTATTTTATTTGTTTTTATTCAAAATGTGTAAAGTTGAAAAGGGTCAACGATTAATTCTTCAAGCTGGCATGAATACCAGTGGAATGCAGTGCTAAAAACCGGAGGGGCTAGGCTCCATGTCGGGTTTTAGCAGACTACAAGGGCAGAGATGAGTAACCTTTTGAGATATTTGTAGATTGCTATCGTTAGGGGGAGGAAATCACATTAATATATCATGTAACTTAATTGTGAAACGAGCCGTTTCCGGCTCGTATAAATTCAAAGATAGATAGACAAAGGGACAAATTAATATGTACATAATTAGATCAAGCACTCATCATAATTTTGATTATTAAATAGAGTAGAGTAGTGTTTATTTGTTCATTCAAGTGCTTGAGTTGTTTGATATGATATGGAGTACGTTTCACGTAAAGATAATGTTAATATTCATTTAGAAGTGCTTCCAAAGGGTTTTTCCGTTATCGGAACTTTTATAGATATTAAGGCATGTTGTTAAGATAATCCAGAGGTAGGGTTGCCAAGTGATTTAAATTATTGTGGGACGGAATGAAGTCCATTGATTTGTTTGTAAATATCGCGAAGTTCGCCAGTGGACAAAATAATAATAATCTGTACAAGTGTCGAAGTAGTTAAATTAAAATTGGGTAATGTGTAAAGGCGTGTTTAATAATAATCTTTGAGAATGAAGGCACGGGCCTAGTTGGATAGAATGATTGCAAATCAAAGTAATTTAAATATGGAGATAATATGTGGCGTGAATAATTAATTTGGGCATTGAATCCGATTTTAACACTAATTGTTGATTTAACGTTTTTGGACTCCTTAATAATCATAAATAAAATTTGGTAGAAACGAGATAGGCATTCTGATAATATGGTCACGCTATGTTTGAGGCCCAGAGTGATTTGAGCCAAAAGCTGAGATTTGGAGTTTTGTGGGACAGAAATCCGGCCCGAAATGAAAGTGAATTGTACTGATGTTGATGAAGAAATAGATGGATCTTAAGGCCTGCATAGAGGTTGTATTTCTATACCGGTGTATTGAGTGGCAGAATAGAGTCCACACACCGAGGGTTAATTAGTGAAAATGTTTTGAAGAGTTCCGATGGATAAATGGACTTCAAAATGGAAAAGGAATGAATAATTTAACACTTGCAGAGATTGGAGGTATTTGCCCAACTGCGAGGTGTTATGGGATTTGAGAATTGTCTTAGGAGCATATGGTCTCCATGAATTAAGGACAGTACGAAAATAAGGTTGCGGGTTCGAACACTATTATGTCCCGACCGATGAGAATTCGGATCTTGGTGATTTCTGTTTGGGGGAGAACGTATGTGACTAAATTATAAAGATGGAGCATAAACATAAAATTTCTCGAGAGAATAAGGATATTAATAATAATAATAATAATAATAATAATTAATAATAATAATAATATTCCAAGTAAATCATGTCTGGATTGATTAGTGCCAAAATAAATCGGAATTGTAAAAGGGGTTATGCGTTAAACATATTAAGAGTGGACTACCGTGTAACAAGCGAAATTAATTTTTTAAATCAATAATAATAATAATAATAATAATAATAATAATAATAATAATAATAATAATAAATATTTGAAGAAGAAGAATTTACTTTTTTATATTTTGGACATAATGATGATGTTTGGAGTTGAAATGAAAAATTTGAGATTTTTAACTAATAATAATAATAATAATAATAATAATAATAATAATAATAATGAGAATATTTGAAGAAGGAGAAGAAGAATAAAAAGGAAGCTACTTTTTATGAGAATAATAAGAGCGAGAAGTTGAAGTATTATAGCGAGGATGATTACGGGTTACGATAATCACGATTTCCACTATTAATAATAATGGTGATAATAATAATAATAATAATTTTTTTAAAATATTTTTATTTTATTTTATTATTTCGGATGCTGATATGAATTATGCTAGAGAAGTCAGCTGGCAAATTAACGTAATAATGTCAAGTGTTGTGAATAATAAGTTAAGTTAATAGTTGTAAAATGAAGGCAAATCCCTACATCTGGACCATTAGGTTATAGTCCCTTTGTCGTTTCCTTCAACTAACGATTAGAATATCTTGTTTAGGAACCCGGGGAGAGTTTGTAGTTTCCCGGGTTGGTCTCATCTCAATCAAAGTGGAGGCGATAACATGGTCCATGAGATCGCGCCTACTTAGCCAACAGGTAATTGGTCCATGACAAAATATGGTCATAGTGTTAACGAAGGTAAATCTGATACCTTCAGATATCAACGGTTCCACCGCCCAAATGGAAGGGTGGTCAAAAGTGATAAATATTATGTAATCATTCTTCAGGAATAATTTGCCAAATTACCGGCAAATCAAGGGTCAACAGATTTTGATTGTGTGTGAAAATTAATTTGTTTACTTAAATAAAATGCTCATTTAGCATTTGCAAGGAAACAGTTCCAGGTTCTTGTTCTTGTAGAATAGTAAACTCTTGGTGACCGTTTAAATATCCGTCCCCATCCCTAGGATGGAGCCTTCATAATTTCCCTTTGATCTGAATATATATATATAATTTGTGTTTTTTATGATGAGCCTTAAAGTTAAAGATTAGAGTGTCCCGTTCAACCCTGTAGTACTGATTGGATGGCGCCCTTACATTTAGTTTGAGATCTTATATCTCAAAATATAATTTTTTATTGTTTATTAGTTGCGATAGATTCGGACCGTAACACTCCCTGAGATAAATGCTGGTTGGGACTCAGGCTTTGAGCGGGTACAGTATAGATATTCCATAACCCTCACCCCCACTTAAAGTATATCAATTCGCAGACGACACGGCAATCCTCGCCCTCGGAACCAACAATGGCTCTCTCCAATCACTCCATCAACTCGAACAAATTAAAATTAACGTGAACAGAACTCAATTTATCGTCTTTAGAAATGGCAACCGTAGATACCGACCCGCTAACAAAATCCATCTCACCCTTAATAAATAACCCCTTACAGAAACCTCAACCCTTACCTACCGAGGTATCGCATTACAAAATAATTTAAAATGGAATGTACATTTTAACAACATTTATAAAAAGGCATACAACAGGTTTAACTTTCTACGCTGGTTAAAAGGTCAAACCTGAGGACTAAAGACCTCTCAAATTATTAAAACATATAAAGACGTTCAACCTATCATTACTTACGCCTCATTAACCTGGATTTCAGCCCACCCCATCCACTACTTAGATATCATAAAATTAGACCGTCACGCCATTCGACTTGCCTACACACTCAGACTTAAACCTAGAAATAGAGACAATTAACGACTTATACACTTTCCCTACAATCCGTTCCTACCTTCATTCAATGACCTTGGCAACACACAATACTGACAAACAAGGCGATAACATTGCCACCAATCAAAGTACAAATATCGTCGCCATAAGACCTATCTGTGTCGGTGCGATGTAAAGCCCCTAGCAAAAAAGTACAAATACACATATAATTTTAAAAAACAAACATACAACACACAAAAATTTATTTTATTATATCCCTTTCGTACAAAACAACACACCACACAATTATCAAATGTAATAATAACACAAAACACATCAATAATATTTGTCAATTAATGAAAACATCAAGGAAAGAACTTAAAAAATGAAAAATGAAGTGATAATACTACAGTGAATGTGGTTATATACCTTTTACATATAAAACAACACACTACTCATTCATCAAAATGTGACAAGTGCACAAAACACAAGATTAATAATTGAAAATTAACAACATCAAGAAAGAAGTTAAAAGTGAAAAGTGAAGGGAAATTAAATCTTGTGAATGATGTTATATTGAATAATGAGCAAAATCTCTGAAACAAAAATAAATTAATATAATATTAAAATGTAAATATTGTAAAAATTGTGCATTGATAAAAGTTTTGATAAACGGAGGATAGCAGGGAAAAAGCAAAGCGGGTGCGGGGCGGGACTCACACTGGGTGACGCCTTGTTGAGACAACCCAACGAAAGAATGAGAACCTACAACCTGTTTTCCAGACATTGACCAGGTCAGGAATTAATGAATGAAGCAGATATAGATTTAATTTTAATTCACTTTTCACTTTTAAATTCTTTCTTGATGTTGTTCATTTACAGTTATTAATCTTTTGTTTTGTGCAGTTGTTACATTTTGATGAATGTGTAGTGTGTTGTTTTATGTGTAAAAGATATATAACCACATTCACTGTAGTATTATCACTTCATTTTTCACTTTTTAAGTTCTTTTCTTGATGTTTTCGTTAATTTACAAATATTATTGATGTGTTTTGTGTTATTATATATATATTATAGATTATAGCAGATACGATGGGGTCGACACTCCCAAAGTGCCAGAATCAATATCAATTAAAAATTAAAAATGCGTGTGCCTCAACACAAGAGATAGGTAATTGGGTTCAATTTAAACAAAACCACCAAAAACCACGGCCTGGAGGCCCGCTCCCAAACATGGAGAATGAAATAACTACAAGCAGCAGTAGCAGCCACGGTAGAGCCATGGCCACCCCTCCTCTGCTCGGTTGGACGGTCAGAGTCCAGAGCTGTCGGACTATGGACGAGTTGTGGCCGAAGCCTACTCTGCGACCTCCGACTTACTTTCAAACAACGGTGTGAGCAAAGGAAGTATTCTATCCGTATGAAAATTCGATCCGGCTTATTGACGAATCTTGGCGTTACATAAACACTAGACACAAAAAAATGACAGCATAACTGTAGTTTAAAACATTATGATAGCTTCTTTCGAGTATTTAGGCCACATACCTCGTCTAAAACGACATTACGTTATTTGGATCATTTAAATCTGGATGCAAAATGCAAGAAAAGAGTTGGTTCCTGTCGTCATTTTAATTTCCTGGCCATCATTTTCAAGGTCTGTTATTGTTGGAGAGGATTTATTTCTACTCCCGGTGTATTAGAAAACTGTTATTTCGCGGAATCGTATCTAAAAAATAGCCAAAATGGCGTATATCATAGGTTTTCGTATTTCGAAAGAAACACAGCGACTTTCAAATCGAAGCATGTAGGTGTAATTTTCATACTTTTCGAGATAAGTTTTGAGCGTAATTAACTTCAACATATATATGTTACTGTATTTGTAAGGTAAGGGTTATTCTGCCCGAAGGCAGGTCCGGACCTCCGCAGAGGCGTTCCTGAGCCGGAGTTTACGTGCGGTAGGGTGGCCAGTTCCTTTCCGCTCCTCCATTCCCTTACCCCCACCAACAGCGCGTGGCAACCCATCCAACTCCTGACCACGCCCAATGTTGCTTAACTTCGGAGATCTCACGGGATCCGGTGTTTCAACACGGCTACGGCCGTTGGCTGTATTTGTAAAGAATATATATACCGCATATACGCGATAAATAGTACTCTTTAGGAACATGTTGATATTCAAAGAAATCAGCGACTTTCAAATCGAAGCATGTAGCCACTTATATATTAAACAGTACCAAACTCGTCAGATTTTCTGGTTGCCTGAAAAGTAATGCTATTAGCGATGCGCTATTCTGGTCGCAAGCCGACGAATTATGAGCACAGTAAGTGTTTAAATAACATCATCAAAAAACGTGACATCTTTTGCAGTTTAATATATTTCAAGAATGCCTGAGAACATTTGTCTGGCTCCTGGGCTGAATGATTAATATCGAGGTGTTCCTTTCAGAGTCCCCGGTTTGATTCCCGGCCGGATCGGGTATTTTAATTGCATCTGGTTAATTTCTCTGACTCAAAGACTGTGTCTGTATTTGTCCCAACACACTAATATCACTAGGTTTGTTTATTTTTGTGCCGGGGTTATCGTGGATCACAGAGGAATAAGAAGCCTGTGGGTTGAATGGCTGGACAAGGAGTTAACTAGAGCAGAACTAAACACAACAAATTTTGAAATTTTATTTCCTTCCTTTTTTTCTAGTTTAAAATTGAGAAACAGAAAATCTGAATGAATAACAACAATGTTAATGAGCTCATCATCAGCTTAGCCTTAGAAGTCCAAATATCAGATACTAAAAACCTGCGAGAATTTCAAATTGTTAATTTACGCAGAAAAGAACCGAATAGCTCTTGTCAGGTACAATATGTATAAGGGCAAAAGATTCTCTATGAAAGTACACTTCGTAGGAGTCTATGCTCCAACTATACCATAGGCTAGCCTCCTAAACAGAAATTACACAAGGAAACCCATCGGGTGAACTCACTTCAGAATATTCATCAAATGCTCCACAATTACAATGACATTAATCACTTTTCCTCAAGTCAGCCACGACGCAGAAACAGTTACCGAATAAACAGAGGCATAATTGCCCATACTAAGTGGCCTTAATGGTAAAAGAAAAGGTTGGACATGACCGGCCATAATGAAAAGACTAGCAGGCGAAACACCTACACTACTTCAAGAAATTGATATAATCCTAAGTGGGCTTACGACCTCAATATACAGAGGATAATCCTATCTACACCGGGGTGACTAAATGAGAAACATTAATGCCAACAAATATTTACGAAATGTAGAGGTTTTGAAAACTTTAGTCACACCATGCAAGAATGAATGGGAACCGACAGAGGGTTATCAGGGTTACCACTCTTTGTTCACTTACATTACATATTTCCCAATAGACAATAGAGTCCTTAGACTTGCCAAAAATTCTACTTTTAACCACCAGATTTAGAAATTTACATTAAATAAAAGAGGTTGAAACCTTCCCCTCAAAGTATTCGTAGGAGCTATCATATGTCTATGAAAATTCTGCCATTACCTTGAGTCGCTGGGCCTTCCTCACGCAGGCCGCGCCCCTGCCTCCATTTGGACACGCCGCACTCACAATCACTAGAACAATTCAGACACTACGGTCCCAAAGCACCCTGCTTTTATAGTACTTTAAGGGGAAGCTTCCAGAAATCTTTACTGATAGGCTGGATTCCAATACACACCCCCGGTTTTAATTGACTAGAGAAAATATTTCCATGTTTTTTGCCAGTTGATTACAGTCGAAGAGGACCAGCTGAAGTGTTCACAACTCCGGAACATTTAAAAAAAATCAATCCTTACAACCAGGTTTTTAAACAGCGAAACTAAACATTTCTTTATGAAATAATTAGAGTTTCGCCCACTAGAACGAGCAATTAAACAGATGGTAGAGACATCTAACGGCTGAAGACAAAAGTTTCTTGTAGTTCACCAGTTCAAGTTTGTTCATACAGTTGGCCTTAGAGAAGGCGTGCAGTTTAACTGGCCGGGGAAGGGGTAACCTGGTACAATTGCATTAATACTATTACTGTTATTATTGTTAATATTTTTCATCTTATTGCCATCAGCAGTTTTTATAAACAGTGTTCTAGGTTAAGACTGGCTAAGTGTAAGAAAGGGAGTACATTCCTACTTCGCCAGAATAGATAAAACATATTATCATTATTATTATTATTATTATTATTATTATTATTATTATTATTATTATTATTATTATTCATATGCACACAACATACCGTACTACCAACCACCAGAGGAATACATCGTAGAGAATACATTCCTGCGTATAGATTTGGGTTTAGGAAGAGCATCGGGTCGTAAAACAGGGCCAAATTAACATATTTTTTTAAAAATTAAGTTTATTTATTGTCGCTTTAACTTAGAAAGTCATATCGCGACATTCACAATTGTACATACAGGATTATTACATTGATTACATACAGTTACAATTGTAAAAAAAACAGTACATATTGATCAGATAGTAATTATATGTCATTGAATAGATTTGTTTGTCTAAAAAACTTAATTATGTTTTTACACTGAGTATCTCTGTTGAAGATGTCACATACTCTATTATTCTGGTTTAAATTACACAACTGTCTTTGTTGATCGTATAGATGACATTCTAGTAAAATGTGGTCAACAGTCTTTCTTTTTTGATAGGTGTCACATATTGGTGGAGGTTTCTTAGAGAAGATATGAGCATGAGTCAGTTTGCTATGGCCTATACGTATTCTAGTAATGAGCACTTGTTCTCGACGCTGAAGGAATGAAACATCAAATTTGTCTGTAGATCTACGCCTGATATCATGGAGTCTTGTGGGTTGTTCCCTTGTCCACTCAGTTAACCACTGTTTTCGGATCTTTGTAGTAAGAAAAGGAGCAACGTCGGTGTAGGGGATTAGAAAGTTTGGATCATGTACAGGAAGACGAGTTGCTTCTTTAGCTGATATATCAGCTTGTTCATTGCCTTTTATTCCCTTATGTGAGGGAATCCATATTATGGTAACTTGCTGTCCTTTATTTTTCACGGTATTGTAAGTTTGCAGTATGTCTTGTGCTAATGTATTTGAGGATGATGCATTTTGAATGAGTTTTACTGTTGATAAAGAATCACTAAGGATTAGAAAAGGTTCTTTTTTGGGGGAACTCTTTATGGATTCCATAGCTTTTAGGATAGCATACAGTTCACATGTGAATATGGAGCATGTAGCTGGTAGTGCATACTTCATTGTGTGATCAGGGTGGACAACAGCACAGCCGCTACCATATTCGGTTTTTGAGCCATCAATGTATATAGGAGTGTGTCTGGGCAGACTTTCACACTTTTCAGATAACATATGTTTAAATACGGTACTATCTGTTGTTTCTTTATTGAATTCACTTAAATCTAATATTGTTGGTGGTGGTTCAGCTTTCCATGGGGGGAATGTGATGTCTTTTTTAGTTCTTGAAGCAATCGGGGGAACTGAAGAATTAATTTCCTGTAAGTATTGCGTAAACCTAACGTGGAAGGGTAAATGTCTCTTTTGTTGCAAGGAACAGCGTTGAGGCTGATAGCGTGGGAAAACATACTCGTGTGCTCTGGAGTGAGGAGAGGCCGCTATCTTCACTGCGTAGTTGATAGTCAGTTGTTTTCTACGAGTCCGAAGCGGGGGTTCATTAGCTTCTATTAATAAACTTGAGATCGGGCTAGTTTTGTATGCTCCCAGGACAATCCTGAGAGACGTGTTTTGAATCGGGTCAAGCATTTTCAATGAGGATGCTGTAGCTGAATTATATATAATAGAACCATAATCCAGTTTGGTGCGAATTATAGATTTGTAAGTGCACATTAATACATGAAGATCTGCTCCCCAGTTGTTAGCTGCCAATGATGTTAGTACATTAATTCGATGTAGGCAATCTTTTTTTACAGTTTTTAGATGGGAGTTCCATGTTAATTTTCTGTCAAAGGTCATTCCTAGTATTTTAATTTCATTTACTATCTCAATTTTATTTCCCTTGAGGTACAATTCTGGGCAGTCACTATCACTCTTTTGTTTGGAAAATAAGATGCATTTGGTTTTGGTTGAAGAAAAGGTAAAGCCTGTGTGTTTTCCCCATTTGGCAATATCTTCAAGGGAATTCTGTATTATTGTTTGGGTGGTTGACAAGTTGCGACCTCTGCAAAAAATAGTCATGTCATCAGCAAAGAGGCAAGTTTTTACAGGAGGGTTAACGCATGACGTGATGCCATTTATAGCTACTAAGAATAGTGTTACACTCAGAACTGAGCCTTGTGGGACACCATTTTCTAAACTGACTTCTTGGGACAGGACACCATTAGCTCGAACTTGAATGCGTCGGTCTTGCAGGAAGTTATAGAAAAAACTGATCATATTTCCCTTAATATTATGTTGCAGTAGAGTTTTAATAACGTGAGTTTTGCACACCATATCATATGCTTTATGAATATCCAGGCAGACAGCAAGGAGATGTTGTCCATAATGAAAGGCATCCAGGATTTCTGACTCTAATACTACTAAGGTGTCAGCTGTTGAGTGAAACTGTTGGAAGCCACACTGTTCTGCAGTGAAGAAATTCTGTTGTTCTAGAACCCATTTTAGCCTTTTATTTATTATTTTTTCCATTAATTTGCACATAGTGCAGGTTAGAGCTATTGGTCGATAGTTATCGGGTAACATGTGGTCGCAGCCAGGTTTAGGTATTGGAATTACTATAGCTTTCCTCCAAGCTACAGGAAAGACTTTCTGTGCCCAAATGAAATTAAATATTTCAGTGAGGAATGCTAGGCCTTCAGGAGGAAGTTCTTTCAAGAAGTCATATATAATATCGTCAGGACCTGGGCTTGTAGTTCGGCAGCTACTAAGTTCAAATAGTACTTCATTAATACTGATATTATCGTTGTAGCATTGGTCAGCACTTAAGTGGACGTGTGACTGTAAATCAGGACAATCTTCACGAGAGGATAAAAATTCTTGTTCATAGTTGGAATCACTTGAAATTTTTGCAAAGTTCTCTGCTAATGCATTTGCAATATCGTGATGTGTAGTTGTAACTGGTCCAGTCGTTTTATTGAGGGCTATGATACGTGAGGGTTTTTTAAGCCCTCTTATTTTTCGTAGGTGTTCCCAAATTGTGTTTTGTGGGGTCTGATGAGAAAGAGATGACACATACTTCAGCCAAGATGCTCGTTTACTCTCTTTTATGACTTTTCGGGCTGCAGCGCGACTTTTTTGGAACCGTAATTTGTTTTGTAAAGTGGGATGGCGTTTATACTTGTAGAATGCTTGGTTTTTCTTTTTAATTGCAACTTTACAGGAATCATTCCACCAAGGAACTGATTTTCTGTAAGTTGTATTGTTGGTCCTTGGAACAGAATTTTCTGCGGCTTTAAGTATGATATTGGTGAATTCTCTTACTATATAGTCAATCTTGTAATTTTTGAAATGGGTAGGTGGTGGTAATCTATATAACTCTGCCTTAATATTTTCTTTATATTCTTGCCAATTAGCATGTTTAGTATTCCATTTATTTGGGTATACACTTGGGTGGGGCTTGTTGTTTCCATTTATTATGATAGGAAAGTGATCACTTCCAAAAAGGGTTTTGCTCGCTGATGATGTATATATCGTTGCTGCATCTGGAGTGCTCAGACACAGATCTATAGTACTAAAGGTACCGTGCTGGATATCATAATGTGTAGGACCATTCGAGTCTATTAGAATCAAATTTTCAGAATCTAGCAACGATTCAATTGTTCTTCCTCGTGTGTTAGTGTAGAGACAGTTCCATAGGGTGTTATGGGAGTTGAAGTCTCCTAAGAGGAGGAATGGTTTAGGAAGTTGATTTATCAGATCTACTAATTCATTTAAATCCATTTTCTGGCTGCTGGGCAAATAAATATTACAGATGCATAGGGAAAATGTTAGAAAGACTGTAACTGCTACTGCTTCCAAATGGGTTTTTAGTGGTATTTCTTTTTGAGGAACATTGTCACGGATGTAAGTGGCAACCCCTCCACTTGCATGAATGGGATTGTTGCGGTTTTTGTGATATGCTGTGAATTGTCTCATATTAGCTACGTAGTTATCTCGAAAATTGGTTTCTTGTAAACAAATGATTTCGGGTTGGTGTTCATTAATAAGTTGTTGTAGATATTCGTATTGAGAGTAAAATCCGTTCATATTCCACTGCAGTATCCAAGAATTCATGATGGCTTTTTAAAGATGTATTTACTAGATTTGATCCTTATCAGTTATTGGGATTGTCTGATCTGGGGCAGGCCTATTGCTTTCTCCGTTTATGGCTGTAAGTAGTTTCTTAACAAGTCTGGTACTCTGGTTTTTAATTTTTTTGTCCTGATAGTAGGGGTATAGTTTATTCAGGGTCTCTATGAGATCTTCAACATGGGAAGTGTAAGATAATGCAATAGATAAGATATTAGTTGCTGATGTTCCTTTAGTATTTTCAAATAAACTTTTGAGTTGTATGAAATTAAGAATAAAATTTGAGGGATTAGCTTCTATTACTTCCTTAACAGGAAGTAGTTGTTCTTCAAGACTGAGGGGATTTAATACCATTAGTTTCTTCTTAGGCTGTTTAATGTCTTGGGTTTTATGAGACCCTAGAACAGGAAATTCATCATCTGTTTTATCATCTCCCGAGATAGGAGAATTATCTAAGAGGGAATTATTATCAGCCTTGGAAGTGTTATTAGAAGAGTCACTTGAAAGGAAGGGTCGTTTTATTCCTTGAGGCTTAGTTATGAGTGATTTTTTATTTACTTCATATATTGGGACTGAAGTGTTCAATTTCAAGGAGATGTCCTGTTCAGAGAGGTTTTTAGAGGAAGATGATGTGTCATTAGAATATTCAATGATTTGCTGAGGGTCAGTAGTTGGCTCAGGATTCATAGTGGCATTTGCTGGGTTGGAGGTGTCCTCCTTGGAAGAAATTGAATGTTGATCAGGTGGCTGGTTGTTTTCTTCTAGAGTCTCAGGTAGTGAGGGACATACTCGGGCCAGGTGGCCTTCTTCTTTGCAAATAAAGCAGATGGGAACGTCTGACGAAGTGTAGATCCAATAACTGGTTCCTTCGAAACATATTTGTAGTGCATTCGGTAGTTTATTGAAATCGTCGGGTTTAACATACAGTTGTCGGCGGAAGCTAAGAATGTGTGTGAATCCCGGAATATTAATTCCAGCCTTTAAGTTGGATATAGATGACATTGGTTTAATACCCAGTTGTTGTAAATGTTCTTCAATGACTGTGTTTGGTAAAATAGGACATACATTGGATAATATCACTCTCTTGTTTGCTACAATTAACGGTCTGAGAGTGAGATCAATATTAATGATTTTAATTACGGGGTGACTGAGTGACAATTCCTGAACAATTTTTGTGTTCGATAGGAATATGCAAATTCTTGAATTTGAAATACGAGATATATAACGTATGTTAGCTGGATCTGTTATTTTTCCTACAGCAAGGACGTAGTCTCTTATTGGGATTCCGTCGTGAGCATCAATAATAATAGCCTGTTCTTTTTTTGGTGTTAACTGCATTACAGAAGCATAACTTTTTTGAGATTGTTTTGGAACATTATGGGTAGAGCTGTCGGTAAGGTTATGTACGGTCTGATTTCCTTGGTAAGAAGCCATTTCTTTGAGGGTGGAAGGCTTTTAAGCCTCCCTGAGTTACGATGTTCAACTGTTGGTTATTGATATCCTAACGGTTTTCTACACGTAGAACAGAAAAGAATCAATTTCACTCTAATTAAATAAGATTATGTCGAGTCCAGTCCTCGAAGTTTACACTGAGTCGTAATACTCACATTTAGTCCAGTATTTGCATTGAGAAAGAACTTGAAGTATGTTTATTTACGTAAAAACTGGCACACATCAATAACACGTTTGTACACATTCACTGCCACCTCGATCTCCCTAACATATGTGTGACATAGTTCGCAACCACGATCTCAACAGCACAGTATGTGGGGAAAGAAGAAGGAGAATGCCTTAGCATCGTACGTCCTTCCAAGTGTGATGTCAGCTGGTCACTTTGTATGTCACGTTTAACTCCTTCAAACGTGCTATCAATTCTCTGCGATGATGTGTCCTCGTCTATCAATGTTCCAGAGTTATAAATAGGAAAAATATGTTGTAAATTCGTAATGTTAATAGCGACACCTAGTGGCTATAGAGACTGGTTTGAGCACAGCCGTGTCTCGTACAATTCTATAATCATAATGATAGAGGAACATGATAGAAAGGACTTCGACTTCAAAGTACCCAGTGCTGAAGAACGATACCCGTTATAAAACGCAGGCCGATACTTGTCGAGTAGGTCGTGATAGCCGAGTGTGACCAAGGTGACCACGGTTCGAATCACGACCAACACACGAGGGATTTTTGAAATGCAAGTCCATGTGTCTGTGGTTGGGATTGTTAAATCTAGAGGTCCTGTGGCTATGAATATGAAAACAACAATTACGTAAAACTACAAACTTGCCTGTTCCACTTGTCGAGTGAGTTGTGCTCCGTGATGATAGGAGTATCGAGGTAGGCTTAGAGATAACAGGATGTGGCGTATGATCAATATAATATTGCCTGAAGTGATCACACACGAAAACTTGTGGAAGGAAACCAACCAGAAACTCACAGATGTAGAAATTAAGAAAGGAGAGTAGGGATGCATAGGACACACATTAATAATGGCGTATGGCCTTCGGAGAGGCCTGGTGCGGGTCTTTTTCTCGTAGACGGCCTATTAGGCGACCTGCATGTCTGTGAAGATGAGGGCCCTACCTAGGATGATTTCTAATGCTGAATACGTCACACACACCCAGCCTCCGAGCCACTGGAATGAACCAATTAAGATTAAAATCCCAGACCCGGGCGGGAATCGAACCCGCGACCCTCTGGACCAAAGGCCAGCACGCTAACCATTTAGCCATGGAGCCGGAGAGGACATACATTAAGAAAACAGGACGGAGCAGTTGGAAAGTTGCAATGGAATCCGAAAAGAAAGAGGAGGCGTGGTGGAAGACCTAGGAACACTCGGAGGTGAACAATTAGAGAGGAAATTATTGGAATTGGTAAAACTGGGATGAAGTAAAAGACCTGGCTACAGAACGTACCAAATGGAGAGCTTTCCTGGATGCCCTTTGTTCAACAGAAACAAATAGGAATTAGATTAGAGACTCACTTGAGCCACCTCTGTGGTGTAGTGGTTAGCGTGATTAGCTGCCACCCCCGGAGGTCCGGGTTCGATTCCCGGCTCTGCCACGAAATTTGAAAAGTGGTACGAGGGCTGGAATGGGGTCCACTCAGCCTCGGGAGGTCAACTGAGTAGAGGTGGGTTCGATTCCCACCTCAGCCATCCTCGAAGTGGTTTTCCGTGGTTTCCCACTTCACCTCCAGGCGAATGCCGGGATGGTACCTAACTTAAGGCCACGGCCGCTTCCTTCCCTCATCCTTGCCTATCCCTTCCAATCTTCCCATCCCCCTACAAGGCCCCTGTTCACCATAGCAGGTGAGGCCGCCTGGGCGAGGTACTGGTCATACACCCCAGTTGTATCCCCGACCGAGAGTCTGAAGCTCCAGGACACTGCCCTTGGGGCGGTAGAGGTGGGATCCCTCGCTGAGTCCGAGGGAAAAGCCGAACCTGGAGGGTAAACAGATGATGATGATGACTCACTTGAGAGAAGAGTTGTTATTACCTACTTACTACAATTCTGGACAGAAATATGGAAGGCCTGGTGAAAAAGGAAATCCCCCATCTATCTTATATAGAACTGTAATCTCTAATCCGTCTGTCATTCACAGTTATATTGAGAAAATGAGAACCTGAGATCATTGTTGTTGTTGTTGTTGTTGTTGTTGTTGTTGTTATACACTACACTTGCGTCTGCCGGAAGTTTATGAAATTTAATGTTCCAAGGAACGCGTACTTCTTCTAGCAGTATATCCACTTTCTTCATGTTACTTCACTATAAGTTAGGCTGATGATACTGAATGAACAAAATAAATATGAACAAACAACGTTTTCACGCTAACATATTAAGGAAATCTGTCCAGGATTATCTTTATTGCTGCTTTCTTCCCGTATTCAACTTCCCATTTCATAATTCCTACGCAATAGAATGCGTTGTCATCGTCAGTAACTATTACGGCTATCGCTCCCACCTGTTCCCTGAACGGTTCCCAGAGAGCAACAAATGGCCAAATGCCTTCGCCATATCCGTGCTCTTATTTCTAGTAACACTGGCAAGCCACAGTCATATCATTCCGAGAATTATACCTGTGTTCGATGAAAGTCCACTTCACGCATATTACCTTAGTTCGTTTGAACTGCTGCTTCTTCATAAGCTCATACTCATCATATTCTGTTCTAAATCTTTAGTTTTATATTTGCACTGAATTGAATCAGAGATGCTTTGTTATTAGCGCCTAACGTGTCCTTTGGCTCTGATGAAGGCGGCGACGCGGAAGCGTTGGGGAGTCTTATTGATGTATGACCACTACAAAGTCTCCCATAATGCATGGAGATTGGTAAGAGCAGGGCCAAGGGTGTGCACATCCTTCTTGACAGCATCGCAGTTATGCTAGATAGGATTGATTTCGGGTGATATTGGGGGCTAAGTAAGCACCTAATCAATTGGAACCCAATTCAGGAGCAATGTCGTATTGTTGTAAGTATAAAGCCCGGTTCACACTAGATGTGCCGAGCCGTTCTGAGCAAGACTGATCAAAAATCGCTTATATGTAATTCAATGGAATCGTTCTCACTTCATGTTCCGAGCCGTGCAAGGAAAGATCAACTGATCATCTCATCGGTCTCCATCCGATCTGAGACCGGAACGGCTCAGCTGGGATCGTCAATGATCGTCTAGTGGGAACGCGTGAAGGGCCAAGGGCGAAGAATAAACAGCCTGCCGCTCCTCACTTGTGCGATAACCATGGAATTGAGTGCGCGCGTGAGTATCAAGAACTGTATGATTTTTCGCACAAAAAATACAGCGACATGAACCACACGTTGAAGCTGTGGTCCGAAATCTCCGAGAAAGTTGGACAAACTGAGTAAACAAAAGAGACAGTTTTACTTTATTTTGAAATTGCTGAACGACATACAAATTATGTACAACAAGACGTACGAACATATAAGGAAATATATGTACAGTTCTGTAAAAATGGTATAAACTCAATAAACACATAAAATTGAAATATTTATAAGAGACTGTAAAAAATTTCGGAGCCAAACACACGTTATCAACTGATTAATATTTTTCACTTTGACACTTGACATTGGCTGAAGTTTTTCAATTTGTAATTAATTTAAAATGTTTGTAGATAAACTAATAAATAAATTTCAAATTATTTAGTTAATTGATGCAGTTCGAGGGACTTAACTAATTGTAAGTGAAATGAGAGACTATATTCTGTCATTTTGCCATGGTACACTACCTGGGGGGAAATTGAAGTATGTCTGGAATTTCTCTCTTGTGTTAATTAAACGCGGCCTGTTGGACATTTGCACAGAGACGTGGTAAATTAGTCAAAGCACTTGCAATTTATTCATTTGATGGTGCACTTTCCATGAGATGTAGTCGATCATAGCGCAAATAATTATGGAGGATGCAAGTGGTCAGAATTATATTTTCAACATAATCGGGCTTAGAATTATTCTTAGGTAAATGCGAAACCTCTGAGTTATAATACCAAACGCGTTTTCCACCACTCTTCTCGCACGTCAGTGTTGGTAGTTGAAAATTTTTCCGTCATTATTACCTTGCGCTTGATTCTCGCGGTAGGGCCTCATTAAATAAGATTTTAGCGGAAATGCAGTATCTCCTAAAATCACTTGAGGTGCGGAAATATCTAATCCGGGCAGTACAGAGTCTTCTGAAATATTAAAGGTCCCGTTATTAAAAGCATTTCCTAATAGAGAAGACAAAAAAAATGCCACCGTCACTGTTTTTGCCGTATGATCCTATGTCTACTGCTATGAAATTGTGATCAGCATCAACATAAGCAAGCAGAACCACAGAAAAGGTCTTCTTGTAGTTAAAATGATTGAACCACTATTAGAAGGGGCCATTATTTCGACATGCTTTCCATCAAGGCGGCCGATGCAGTTGGGAAAATCCCAGACATTCCGAAATGTGTTTGCGATCCGATCCCAGTCACTTCTGCGGGGAGTAGGTAGGCCTATGTAGACTGATAATAAATTATTTATTATCGCTTGGCACCCCTGACGAACAATCGCATGCATTTTTGAGTGCCCAAGACGGTAAATAAACGCAATGGTTCGGAACGAATCTCCAGTTGCAAGAAACAGTTTCATTACGTGAAACTCTTCACCTCAGGAAAGGCTCACTTTACCATCGTCGCCATAATCTCCCAATCCACAATTCATACCTGCGAGCTACCCACAAAATCAAAACCAAATTTCTGCCCGTTCGGATTCATCTGTGGGGCAACCGCCCGCCCAAAGGGACCTTATCCGTTTTATAGCAGCATTTCAAGAGAATCAGTGAAAAGAGGCTACATTTTTCAACAGAAACTTTATTTCTTTTACTGTAGCCTAATTTTCTGTAATGTGTTCATTAATATTTTTTAATAAAGTTAATGTTTAGAGTTTGCAATGGCGCTTACCCGACTGTATCCCCAACCATCCCTGTACAACAAACAAACAAAATGGTTAACTTACCTCAAACATACAGCAAGTTTTTCAGCCGGCGTGATGCATTCTCGGAAGGAAGTATTCATCTGTTGAATATCTGCTTCAATGAACCCCAACAATCGCATAAAATCATAATGCGACTTACGGAAGTACTGGTAGAATTTTTATTCATCGTCAACTAACTCCGGAAATAAGGTGAAAAATTCTACTTCTCCTTTTCACTTTGTCTGCATTTGATGCACCCGGAACCTGCAAGTGGGCCTATTCTCCTCTTCTTCGTCCAAAATCAGGGCAATTTAAATTAATGATTTGATTGAAAAAGGCATTTTAATTTTTGGCACTGCTGTTTACTAGCGGACCTACTGGGATAGACTGAACAGAATAGGGAGACCGAGCGTGGATCGGCTCGACCGCGGAACGTATAGTGTGAATCGGCCTGGGTCGATCCACGCCCGGATCATGACTTGCTCAGAACGGCTCGGCACATCTAGTGTGAACCGGGCTTTAGTCTCCTGCAGGTCTGGAGGTGAACCAATGGCACGTTCCTGTATCGCTCGCCGGTGATGGACATTGGAGGATGTTACGAGGTTCCCCTTTCATCACACCTGAACAGTCTCCATATGAAGATACCCCCACCACTGGATTGAAATGTACCCTATTGACTGGAGCACTCCTTTGTCTCATGTGGTACCGAGCTCGATAGCTGCAGTCGCTTAAGTGCGGCTAGTATCCAGTATTCGGGGGATAGTGGATTCGAACGTCGCCATAAGACCTATCTGTGTCGGTGCGACGTAAAGCCAATAGCAAAAAAAGTCTCATGTGCTTTACAACACACTCGTACGCTGCCACAGACGTATACTAACTGATGCCTCGATTCATCTGTCCAAATAACCTTGCTTCCAGAGTCCAACGGCGCAGTTCCTTTGCCTTTGTGCTTGTGCAATGTGGCGAGTAGAGGTTCCCTGTGGTAAGGCTGCTTTCGCTCCCAATTATGAGGAGATTATTCTGGATGGTACGAATGCTCATACTTCGTCATTGTCCAGCATTGAATCTGTTGCACTGTCGGCCATCTATCCGCTCTTACCACCGGAGGTCGTGACGGTGACCTCTCACGATATGCACTATAACAGTTGACCCCGGGGGCAGTGGGTTTGCCCGAATCCACGTGTTCATAGGACACACTTGATACCATGACCCGTGAAAAGCCCCGAGGCTGCATGGCTTCAATCAATTAATATAAATCAATACTGATCTACATTTAGGGAAGTCGCCGTGGAAATTTATTGAACATCTCCCTTGGTAACTTATTCCAATCACCAACTCCCCTTCCTATAAACGAATATTTGCCCCAATTTGTCCTCTTGAATTCCAACTTTATCTTCATATTGTGATCTTCCCCACTTTTAAAGATACAACTCATCTTATTCGTCTGCTAATGTCATTCCACGCTATCTCTCCGCTCCCAAGTCTTCCCAGCCCAAACTTTGCAACATTTTTGTAATGTAGCTCTTTCGTCTAAAATCACCCAGAACAAATCGAGCTGCTTTCCTTTGGATTTTTTTTTCCAGTTTTTGAATCAAGTAATCCTGGTGAGGGTCCCATACACTAGCTGGGGTCTTACCACAGACTTATATGCCCTCTCCTTTACATCCTTACTGCAACCCCTAAACATCCTCATAACCATGTGCTGAGATCTGTACCCTTTATTTACAATCTCATTTATGAGATTACCCCAATTAATATGTTTCCTTATATTAACACCTAGGTGCTTTTTTTTTTTTTTTTTGCTAGGGGCTTTACGTCGCCCGACACAGATAGGTCTTATGGCGACGATGGGATGGGAAAGGCCTAGGAGTTGGAAGGAAGCGGCCGTGGCCTTAATTAAGGTACAGCCCCAGCATTTGCCTGGTGTGAAAATGGGAAACCACGGAAAACCATCTTCAGGGCTGCCGATAGTGGGATTCGAACCTACTATCTCCCGGATGCAAGCTCACAGCCGCGCGCCTCTACGCGCACGGCCAACTCGCCCGGTACCTAGGTGCTTAAAGTGATCCCCATAAGGAACGTTTACTCCATCAAGCAGTAACTAAAAACTGAGAAGACTTTTCCTATTTGTGAAACTCACAACCGGACTGATAACCCTGTTTATCAACATAGCATTGCCTGCTGTCCATCTCACAACATTATCGAGGTTATTTTGCAGTTGCTCACAATCTTATAACTTATTTATTACTCTATACAGAATAACATCCTCTACAAAAAGCCTTATCTCTGATTCCAATTTGTATTCATATCATATATATATATATATATAAGAAAACGTAAAGTTCCAATAATACTGCCTCGAGGAATTCCCCTTTTAATTATTTATTACAGGGTCAGATAAAGTTTCACCTACTCTAATTCTCTGAGATCTATTTTCTAGAAATATAGCAACCCGTTCGGAGATGGTATGGCCCATACGTCCGGCACCGACAATCTGACCGTGATCAAATGTGCTGAAACCTCGTATCGTATCGATCCTATGCTCATCTGTTACTCACACGGCCAGTACGCGGTCTGAAGACATCACAGTCACTTCCTATATCGTATTATTATGTTCGTCGGGGTGATCACAGTGCCACTTCGTCAAAACGGTAGCTACATCTATCCCATTTGCTCAGCAGTGTAGTTATGTTATGTCTTATAACAAAGGACCTGCGTTTTTCGCGTTTGCGATAACACCGACTTTTTAAAAATATTCCCTAAAATGCTTGGGTGGTTCATGTTTGTGGGTTACTGTAGTCACGTCCTAGTTCGTGAACCATGGGCAACGGTTGAGTGGCCTAGTAAGTGGTCCTGAGAGTCGGGATACCAGTTGCTATGGAATGCGAGTGGGCATCTCGGACATATTCTGAGTCCTGGCCCTCCTTGTGCTCAGGCGGCTAGGACTATACATTCCACCGGTGGTCCATAACCCGTTAGAGGAGAGATCCTCACTTGGACTATGTGTAAGTAGGGTAGCATCCTGCCTCATGAATCTACCGAGCTCAGAACATTTTAAGCAAGCCTCGGACCTATGGGAGTAACGGGGTCCCACTCCCATTTGACAGGCGAGGGACTCCTTGGAAACAACTTGGCGAACGAAATGGAATTAGATGGGGAGCTATCAATATTAATGGGGCTTATGGAAGAAAGAAGGTAGAACTGGCTGAGTCAGAAAACAGGATGCATCTGGATGTGCTAGGAGTAAGTGATATTCGGGTAAGGGGAGATAACGAGGAAGAGATAGGAGATTATAAAGTGTACTTGACGGGTGTTAGAAAGGGAAGGGCAGAGTCTGGGGTAGGGGTCTTTATCAGGAATACCATTGCACGGAACATAGTTTCTGTTAGGCACATAAATGAGCGAATGATGTGGGTAGATTTGTCAGTGGAAGGAATTAGGACTAGAAATGTGTCCGTGTGTTCACCATGTGAGGGTGCGGATGAGGATGAAGTTGACAAGTTTTATGAAGCATTGAGTGACATCGTGGTCAGGGTCAACAGCAAGGACAGAATAGTGCTAATGGGCGATTTCAATGCGAGAGGTGGGAATAGAACTGAAGGATACGAAAGGGTGATTGGTAAATGTGGGGAAGATATGGAAGCTAATGGGAATGGGAAGCGTTTGCTGGACTTCTGTGCTAGTATGGGTTTAGCTGTTACGAATACATTCTTCAAGCATAAGGCTATTCACCGCTACACATGGGAGGCTAGGGGTACCAGATCCATAATAGACTATATCTTAAAAGACTTCGAATTCAGGAAATCTGTTAGGAATGTACGATTTTTCCGCGGATTTTTCAATGATACAGACCACTATCTGATCTGTAGTGAACTAAGTATCTCTAGGCCTAGGGTAGAGAAAGTGAAATCTGTCTGCAAACGAATAAGGGTAGAAAATCTCCAGGACGAGAACATTAGACAGAAGTACATGGATATGATTAGTGAGAAGTTTCGAACAGTAGACAGTAAGCAGGTTCAGGATATAGAAAGTGAATGGATAACATACAGGGATGCTGTAGTAGAAACAGCAGGGGAATGCCTAGGAACAACTGTGTGTAAAGATGCGAAAAGGCGAACATCTTGGTGGAATGATGAAGTGACAGCAGCCTGTAAACGTAAAAAGAAGTCTTATCAGAAATGGCTCCAAACAAGGGCCGAGGCAGACAGGGATTTGTACGTAGATGAAAGAAACAGAGCGAAACAAATAGTTGTTGAATCCAAAAAGAAGTCCTGGGAAGATTTTGGTAACAACCTGGAAAGGCTAGGTCAAGCAGCAGGGAAACCTTTCTGGACAGTAATAAAGGAAGGGAGGGAAAAAGGAAATGAACAGTATTTTGAGTAATTCAGCTGAACTCATAATAGATCCCAGGGAATCACTGGAGAGGTGGAGGGAATATTTTGAACATCTTCTCAATGTAAAAGAAAATCATCCTGGTGGTGTTGTGAACAGCCAAGCTCATGGGGAGGAGGAAAATGATGTTGGTGAAATTATGCTTGAGGAAGTGGAAAGGATGGTAAATAAACTCCATTGTCATAAGGCAGCAGGAATAGATGAAATTAGACCTGAAATGGCGAAGTATAGTGGGAAGGCAGGGATGAAATGGCTTCATAGAGTAGTAAAATTAGCATGGAGTGTTGGTAAGGTACCTTCAGATTGGGCAAAAGCAGTAATTGCACCTATCTATAAGCAAGGGAACAGGAAGGACTGCAACAACTATCGAGGTATCTCATTGATTAGTATACCAGGCAAAGTATTCACTGGCATCTTGGAAGGGAGGGTGCGATCAGTCGTTGAGAGGAAGCTGGATGAAAACCAGTGTGGTTTTAGACCACAGAGAAGCTGTCAGGATCAGATTTTCAGTATGCGCCAGGTAATTGAAAAATGCTACGAGAGGAATTGGCAGTTGTGTTTATGTTTCGTAGATCTAGAAAAAGCATATGACAGGGTACCGAGGGAAAAGATGTTCGCCATACTGGGGGACTATGGAATTAAAGGTAGATTATTAAAATCAATCAAAGGCATTTATATTGACAATGGGGCTTCAGTGAGAATTGATGGTAGAATGAGTTCTTGGTTCAGGGTACTTACAGGGGTTAGACAAGGCTGTAATATTTCACCTTTGCTGTTTGTAGTTTATATGGATCATCTGCTGAAAGGAATAAAATGGCAGGGAGGGATTCAGTTAGGTGGAAATGTAGTAAGCAGTCTGGCCTATGCTGACGATTTGGTCTCAATGGCAGATTGTGCCGAAAGCCTACAGTCTAATATCTTGGAACTAGAAAATAGGTGCAATGAGTATGGTATGAAAATTAGCCCCTCGAAGACTAAATTGATGTCAGTAGGTAAGAAATTCAACAGAATTGAATATCAGATCGGCGATACAAAGCTAGAACAGGTCGATAATTTCAAGTATTTAGGTTGTGTGTTCTCCCAGGATGGTAATATAGTAAGTGAGATTGAATCAAGGTGTCGTAAAGCTAATGCAGTGAGCTCGCAGCTGCGATCAACAGTATTCTGTAAGAAGGAAGTCAGCTCCCAGACGAAACTATCTTTACATCGGTCTGTTTTCAGACCAACTTTGCTTTACGGGAGCGAAAGCTGGGTGGACTCAGGATACCTTATTCATAAGTTAGAAGTAACAGACATGAAAGTAGCAAGAATGATTGCTGGTACAAACAGGTGGGAACAATGGCGGGATGGTACTCGGAATGAGGAGATAAAGGCTAATTTAGGAATGAACTCGATGGATGAAGCTGTACGCATAAACCGGCTTCGGTGGTGGGGTCATGTGAGGCGAATGGAGGAGGATAGGTTACCTAGGAGAATAATGGACTCTGTTATGGAGGGTAAAAGAAGTAGAGGTAGACCAAGACGACGATGGTTAGACTCGGTTTCTAACGATTTAAAGATAAGAGGTATAGAACTAAATGAGGCCACAACACTAGTTGCAAATCGAGGATTGTGGCGACGTTTAGTAAATTCACAGAGGCTTGCAGACTGAACGCTGAAAGGCATAACAGTCTATAATGATAATGTATGTATGTATGTATGTATGTATGCTTGGGGAACAGTTACCTATACTTAACGTTGTGAACAATTCGAAAATTAGACAGCTTATTTCGCGAAATAAAACGAAATGAGACAATAACGCGAATATGTCAACTTCATCAATTTTGTATGCATAATAATGCGAATTCACGGTGTTTGCCTTCTTATAAAAGTTTTTACACCGCCAGAATAAACAATCGTGTCCATCACAGTCTTACAAATTGGGCAAGTTGGCCGTGCGGTTAGGGATGCGCAGCTGCGACCCTGCATCCGAGAGATAGTGGGTTAGAACCCCACTTTCGGCAGCCCTGAAGATGGTTTTCTGTGTTTTCCCACTTTCACACCAGGCAAATGCTGGATCTGTACCTTAATTAAACACACAATACTAGCCGTAACAGAACAAAGAGAGATAATACTGTAAGCAGCTATAAAGGTGGGTTTCCGTGGTTTCTCTTTTTTACACCAGGCAAATGCTGCGGCAGTACCTTAATTAAGATCACAGTCGCTTCCACTGCGCGGTTTGGGTGATGTAGCTATCAGCTTGTAGCGGGTCGAACCCCACTGTCAGCTGCAGGTTTGCGTGGTTTCTCATTTTCACACCAGGCAAATTATTCATTTACAATTAAACACGTGTGCGTGTGATAATGCTGTCGCTAACATAGTTTCCGTGGTTTCTCATTTTTACACCAGGCAAATGCTGGCGCTGTACCTTAACCGCAGAAAGCTATTGTATGTGTGTTGCAGAGTTTACAATTAAACACTGAGTGTTCTAAACACCTGTGTGTGTGATAATGCGGTCGCTAGCGTAGGTTTCCGTGGTTTCTCATTTTAACACCAGACAAATGCTGTGGGCTGTACCTTAGCGTAGCTGTAGAGTTATAATAATCATAATTTTATACTGTAAAGTAGCGTTACGTGTTAATGCCATTGCAACGCCGAGCGAATTGGCTACGCGATTAGGGCATGCGTTGAAAGTAAGAGAGGGGGAAGAACCTATGTCGTGAGCCATGTTAGTAGATTTATGCGGTTCGTCAGATAGATATACGAGCTTTCCTATTTTTTACCTAGTAATAACAACATTACAGTAGACAATTAAATGTCTCTAGTGTTCAAATCTATAAGATTAAAATGTTACAATCAAAAATTCAGTGTTCTAAACACAAAACGCCTGTTGTAAGTAGCGACTAAAAAAGGGTGTCACCTGAGTAGTCGTCCGAGCTATTCTGCGTAACCGATTATTTTTTAATTTTCGATGGGTGTCGAGGGGAAAGATGTTCACCATACTCGGCAACAGATTTTTTCTGTTGCATGCGTCAGTGTTTCTAATAGAAAGGGATCAACGTTAGAATCCCATATTTTTTTTTACTATTAGGTTTGCGTTAAGAGAACAGGGACTGAATCCATGATTTTTTTTTATTCTTTACGCTAGCTAAATCAGAGAACGAAATCTACAGATGTTTTCTGTTGCATGTGTCAGTGTTCGAAACCCGCAAAATCCATCTCCTTAACACAATATAGGTAGGACAAAGATTTTTCACTGATATCCCCTGCTAAGTAGTAAAAATTATTTTATCTGCATAGTGGTAAGACGAACAACAAGATACCGCGCATCTTCCTCCTCCTATCATACAATTAAGGTAAGTTTTTCCTGTTTAGAAAATGTATGTTGTCTATTCAAAAATAACAACTGTCCTCTGTTACAGGATTGAACTTATCAACATGCTTTATCTTGCCGAATGGAGACATAGAGCATTTGCTTGTTCTACAATAAAATCTATATTTTTGGTTGTGTGCTGACTGCCTTCTGTAACAGGATTGAACCTGTTAACGTGTTTTGTCTTGTGGAATGGAGACATACGGCATTTGCTTGTTCTACAAGCAATTCTATATTTTTGCATGTGTGCTAATTGCATTCTGTAACTGGAATGAAACTGTACACATGTTTTGTCTTGCCGGATGGTGACATGCAGCATTTGCATGTCCTTCATTCAATTCTGTATTTTTGCATGTGTGCTGATTGCATAGAAGTGCGTTTGTTGTCATGTTTTAAACAGAGAGATTAGTGTTTAAATCCCATAATGCATTTTTCTAATAGAAAGGAAATAGAGATCAAATCCTATTCCTTACAGTAAGATAACTACTGTCCTCTATAGCAGGATTGAACATGTTTTATCTTGTCGGATGGAGACATACAGCATTTGCTTATCCTACATTCAATTCTATATTTTTGTGTGCGTGCAATCGAAAAGGAAAAGAGTAATACCTTATCCTTGCCGCATCCTCCTCCTACCGTTCCTTCCTGAGTAAGAAGGGTAAGTAAAAACTTATGCGATGATGTAAAAAGAACAAGAAGACAACTCCACACCATGCCTTCCAGTTTATTAACGTAAGTATATCTGGTAAAAGGTAATATTTTATTTATCCCCTCTTTGCAATCTAGACTAGGAGATCGTCATGAGTTAGCTCTTTTAATGTCGAGAAGGGCAGCTTGCTTAATCCTCTCTCCAAAATAGTGTCGGGAAGGGACCATGTTGAGAAGGGCAGCTTGCTTTAAAACTATGTCGGGGAAGGGCCATGTCGAGAAGGGCAGCTTTCATGAAGACTATATCGGGAAGGGTCTGGTCCAGAAGGGCAGCTTGCATAAAAAAACTATGTCAGGGAAGGATCTTGTCGAGAGGGGCAGCGCGCTCCCTACATGGTTAAGATGGTAGCAATGAGGTTTGGCGCTGTTAAGATGGTAGCATTGCGACGGATAATAGTGATGAAAGTGAGAAACGATAATCGTGTCGAGAAGGGCAGCTTGCATGAAAACTATGTCGGGAAGGATCTTGTCGAGAGGGGTAGCTCGGGAAGGGTCTTGTCAAGAAGGGCAGCTTGCATGGAAACTTAGACCTCTACAAGATAGTAGCGGGAAGGAGCATGTCAAGAAGCTAGCCTGAGATTAGACCCCCTAGCTTTGGGATCGTTCAAAAAAAGTTCCGCAGCGTGGCTAAGTCCTGTTGTGTATGTTGGGTATTTAGCCCAAGGCTGATTTGATCCTCCACAGCTACACCAACAGCTGTCATAGATAGCCTAAGTGTCACTGAAGAGGCATACTAGGGAAATGAGGAGTGCGGTAGTTTCCCGTTGCTTTCCTCACTGAGCCAGAAGTTGCTATAACATATCAGTCTGTCAAGCCCACTGAATTGCATGCACCAACCGACCCTATGAGCAATATTTTCACACCATTAATAGCAGGGACTGGCTGCAGAAGGAATGGTATTACTAGCATCGCTCATACCTCGGTCACTTTCATATTGTCAAAGCCAAGGATGAGACTGAGACAGGTCAATGAAAGTAACAGATTTATTCTAGCCCATACCAGAAGGCATAGTGCACTGTAAACACTATGTCTTGCCAGCAAAGGCAGATCATTTAAATTCCGCGCTCCTAGATGGTAGCACTGAGGTTAGCTACGTTCAAAACAAGTCAACATGCACAAAGGACCTGACAGCTGTCAAATAGCATGTGGATTTTAAATTCCGCACCCCCCCCTTACATGCATAAGATGGCAGCTGTGAGGTTAGCCATGTTCACTTGTTTAAACTCCTCAACAAATCAAGTGCACGTGGTTAGGACCTGGCAGCAGTCAAAAAGCACGTGGATTTTAAATTCTACGCCCTCCACGTGGTTAAGCTGGCAACAGTGAGGTTAGGACCTGTTAAGATGGCAGCACTGAGGTTAGCTACGTTTACTTGTTTAAAATCCATGCCCACGTAGTTAGCACCTGACAGCTGTCAAAATCACGTGGATTTTAAATTCCGCGCCCCTACATGCATAAGGTGGCAGCAATGAGGTTTCGCCCAGTTAAGATGGTAGCACTGAGGTTAGCCATGTTCATTTGTTTAAACGCCGCGGCAAAACAAGTGCACGTAGTTACGATGTAACTGCTGTCAAAAAGCATATGGTTTTAAATTCAGCGCCCACGTGGTTAAAGATGGCAGCTGTCGTCTTAACAGCTGTCAAAAAGACACGTGGATTTCAAATTAGGGTCCGTTTGAAAGCTGCCTAAAGCACGTGGATTTTAAATTACCCGCCTGAAGTTAGCGATGTTCTGTTGTCCTTAAAATAGTGAGGTTAGGGTCCGTCAAGATGACAGCTGTCATGTTGACAGTGGTCAATAAGTACGTGGCTAAGCACGTGGCTTTGTTTACAAACAATGTGACGTTACGGTCATGTGGTCACGACGTCATGGGGTCAATGACCTTGGCCGGGGTCAATGACCTCGGGTGCTGACTCAGCAGAAAAATGCTGACGAGATGGCTTAGAACTCTCCTTGCTCCCCTACTAACGATGTACAATATTCGCTGTCCTATTTTTTCGTAGCATTAAATAATGTACTGCTTCTACTTCTTGTGTTGATCCTTAGCTTATGTGTTTTACAGTGGCTTAACACTCCGTTAAATACTTGAACTGTCACCCTGTTGTGATCTCTATTATACGTCTTTACACTTTCATTCGGAGAAATGTTCTCTGGTCGACGGCTTAACTGTTCCAAATGGATTTCGGAATGAAATAGATCCCATGAAATCGTGGAATAATTCTCGAACTGGAAGAAAAAATACGAACTTGTTAGGAATATCCCAAGTAAAGTTCAAAAACGATATCCCAAGTAAAATTCAAAAAACGAGGTAGAAAGTACTCGAAGTTTCCTGACCTATCACTTCCATCACGTTGCTTCTTGACATTTCTGCAGAACATACTAGAATATGCGGCAGTCGGGATTTAATAAGAACACTGTGCTCTCACCCCGTTCGAATTCAACTCAACATTTTCCTTCGACGTTAACGGTGCAAAATATAATGTTCGTCTCGGCTCATCTCTTCGACGTTCTCATTGAAGAATAAAAGTTCGATCTCCACTTATCTCTTCGATGTTCCCACTGAAGAAGAATAATGTCATATACTGTTCCTCTCTCGACCAACGTACAAATAAAAGAAAAGGTGACGTAATCCACATATTAGAATTCCCATTGGTTAAAGGTAATTCTGTACTTTAATGTGATTCGTCCTTTCTTATAAGGTACAGATTATTCCAGAATTCTCTCGCCCCCTTCTCCAACTTTCGCTGCATGACGTGCTCTCCGTTGTGACGTGACTTAGGTGTCCTCGACCGCTCGACCCATTTCCGTTCTTTGGCCCGCAACGGGCTGATATCTGGTCCGTGCGTATGCATGTAAAATTCACGTGAAATAAAACAAACCTTTATTTATACTTATAACGTACCATTTGGATGGGTACAATATTTAATCAAATATGTAGGCTTAATCAGTGGCGGTTTCTCCCATAGAGCACTGAGCAATGAACCTCCATTCTCTGTGCTTATACACTGTTCTATTGATTTATTCACCTGGCCAGAACGCATTTGAAATACGCGCCCAAGCAACTTGTGATGTGGCACTGTTCCCAGCATACAGTAGTAAATACGCAGGAACATATCTCAAACTGCACTCCCACAGATGTGCATCAGTTTATTGGTTGGGGGTTGAGTGGGGAGAAGAGGAGGTGGTGAATGGTAGGCAAGGGGATGCGGGAGGTAAGACGTGAACTTGAGCACAGCCGTGTTGAATATCAGGATACGGAGCATGCGCAGAAGCTTTGTTATGCACCTAGCCCAAGCGAGTTCCACGTTGTGAGGTTCGTTCTAGCTGCTATTGGTTCTGATCAGGTAAACCAACTACTAAAGTATTATTTTAATAACAGACGACGTATACAGTTATAATAATGCCACGATATAGTAGGTAGAAGAGTGCCATGTGCTTCTAACACTAGGTGGAACTTTAAATCACGAACTGTTGAAGTACCCTAGGCAGTTTATGAAAACAAGAAATCCCTCATTGAATGCCTTGAAGAAATAGAAACAACGCCTCGAAAAGGTACAACAATATCACAGGGAAGGGGATTGCGCCTTAAACTAGAACATCCTACATTTCAGTTTTGGCCGTCTGTATTTTATTTAATAATGCCACAATCTGATACTATATACAATCAATTGCAAAAGAGAAAATCAGACCCAGTCGAAATTAAAAAGGCAATTTATAATTTTGAATGCGTCATCCAAAAAATGACAGGCAGTAAAATTGACTCACATTCCAATGCGTATGATACAATGATCCGGCCAGTAACAAGGCCACATGCAGATACATGCATCTCCAAGAAAGTGGCAGTCAAGGAAATTCACGACCCAATTATGATCCAGGCCACGGAACGTTTCCAGTTCAACAATCATCTTGCGGCGAATTTGTTTCATGCTGATAGCTTTGAAAAGTATAAAAGTCAGTTCCCATTTGTTACTCTGAAGAAGTTGTGTAAAGTTTATCCTTTTATTGAACAAAATAAACTTCAAACGAAACTGAAAATTCTATAGATGAGAGTAGATTTTCGATCTGTGTACGGTGTTGTACACCTTCAATTTTCGCTTCAAACCAACTCAGTGACCGCATTTAGTGAAATAATAAAATGACTGAAACTCATCATAACTCATGACAGTGCCGATGACAACTTTAGAAGCTCAACGTTGTTTTTCAACGTTGAAAAGGATAAAGAATTTCTTACGTAGTTCAACGAGTGAGGAAAGGCTGACCGCTATTGCAATGTTCTCGATTGGAAAGGAACTAGTTAGGGGTATGGAGAGTTTTAACGAATGTATCACAGACAAATTTGCTGCAATGAACGAGAGAAGAATGGACTTCATGTACAAGCAGTCTGCATAGGTGAGTGTATAATGTATTATAAATTATTGTTGCATGATTTATAATGTAGTTTTGTAGCTTTCTCGAGGAGATCCATAAGCTGTGTTTTGATTTCCAATATTGAACTTCCAGATTCGAGAGCCACCAGCCGCCACTGGGATGAATGCAATTCAATAAACTTTTATCCGTTGCTAAGCTCGTGCCAATAATTTCAGCATTTAAGACAGAACACGTCATTGCCGATAAATATGAAATTTCATAATCACTAACCTGACAATAACCTCAACAAATGCACGTGATAAAAATAGAGAACTGTACAACTAGCCACTGATTAACTTACAAAAAATAAACTAAAAACGGAAATAATATTCAGGAAACAAACACCTACATAATACATAAACCAGCAACAACTAACACAGCTAAAATAGTACCACTCCGAATAATATCACAAAGCACGCCAACACACGTGGCGATAGCTTCGTTAAATGTGGCACCTCTGTTATCGTTGCCATAGCAACAGATAACTTTCGAGCAGCGTTAGTCAACTTTGTCTCGCCGGTGGCGCTAAACGTCAGACTCCAACTGTCGTGGGCCCAACTATAGGGAGCGTGCACAGTGCTAGTAACAGAGCGCTCTGGCGGACTTCCGAGAATTAATACGGTGAGAGTGCGTTCCGCTGGAAGACTTGCTTCATAGTTACGGCAAAAAATATCGTTGCATCTTGTCAAGATAAATATGAAGTAATGCTATGGAAGTTGTAATGCTGTACATATAAAAATACATTTAACCTTGACATTGTTGTCACAGGGCGAAATGAATAACAATATTGTAACTACCTCTTATCTATGAATCTGTGAAAACTCAAATTTCGCGAGTGAGATTTCCGGTGAAATTGACTGTGCTTTTGATAAGCTATTGACAGGCAGCATCCAGTAAGGAAATAAACAGTAATTCAGTTGGAATAAGTAGATAACACGTCATGTTGCTAAGCGAAGTTCTGATAAGATTGGATTAGAATTATGTACAGGGGTTCTTTATTATTGGTGGCAACAAATTTTTTTCTAGCACACAAGCTACGTAAACAATGTCGCTGATATACGGAAACAGATCTTTAGGAATGTTTTTCAAGATTTTGAACATTTTCACCCTCTGTATGCATATGTCAGCATGAATTCGCACATTTGCCACACTCTGAGTTTGTAACACTTCATCTTCTGTAAATCTCCCATTGTGAAGAAAAGGCGGCATAACAAGTAAAGAATGAGGTGACTGTGTTTTAAAACCTGGGAATCCCTTGTCGGTTAATATAACGTCCCCTTCACTCAAAAGATTTAGGAAGCCTGAATTGTTAACAATAAACGTGTCATCAGTTCTTCCACCATAACAAGCGGAAACAAAAACAATAGTTCCGTTTGGGGCCACAGCTAATAAAAATGTAAATGTATAACATGACTTGTACGAAGAATCCGTGTAACATCTCTCATCTATTCCTGCTGGCGTTTCTGATTTCATTTCTGTGCAATCCATTATAACTCGTGCGTCAGGATAAAATGTTTTAAAAGCGCTAGGCAAGGTATTTTGCACGGATAGTTTGCTAGACCAGAAAACAAAATTAGAAGTGCGTTTCTTGACTAGTCCGAGAGCAGTAAAAAATATTCGCGCAGCAGTAGGCCTAGTCCGATGTACACCAAATATGAATGCCAATGAAGCAAAGGTCCAATTTCATTTTCATTAAAAAGAGTAAAAAACATCGTTATTACTTACAGTATATATTTTTTTTGCTAGTTGTTTTACGTCGCACCGACACAGATAGGTCTTACGGCGACGATGGGACAGGAAAGGGCTAGGAGTGGGAAGGAAGCGACCGTGGCCTTAATTAGGGTACAGCCCCAGCATTTGCCTGGTGTGAAAATGGGAAACCACGGAAAACCATTTTCAGGGCTGCCGACAATGGGGTTCGAACCTACTATCTCCCGAATACTGGATACTGGCCGCACTTAAGCGACTGCAGCTATCGAGCTCGGTCAGTATATTTATAGATACTTTAGAAACAAATAAAAGAAAGTAAAGAACTGAATGTTTGAAATGAAACACTTGTTAAATCCCTCAATTGTGCCTCATTTTTTATGCTCTGGTACCCATGAAATCCTCTGCATATATCCCGGGGGGTGTTAGGACCACAACTTTTATCCACCTTCTCCGAAATACTTGGAGGTACTGTGCTTGAGTTGCACTGTGTGCCTACATCATTCCCACAAAACAGACACAAGTGAATTCGAAAGTCGTTACTTCAATCTCAAATTCTGCTTGCACCGACTTATGTAGTTTTTCACACTCATTTTTCACAATAAATTCATGAGTTTCCTGATTAGAAGACGTATGTATATTTGAGCATTTCATTCGTTTACTCGCTCTTAAAACCGGGATACATCACATTCTCTTTTCGGTTTCTTCTTATAGCTCTCATGAAACACAGATGGTATATATGATGGATGATTTTCAATATTACTTGGCTTTCGTCCAACAAAATGTTCACTGCAAATGACAGAGCATTTGGTGGGTTCCGATGGACTTCCATCTGTACTGAAATGCAGGGGAAAATGTATTATTATTATTATTATTATTATTATTATTATTATTATTATTATTATTATTATTATTATTATTATTATTATTATTATTCGCCATAGTCAAGACACGTGCACATGGAAGGACATGAATGTAAACATACGAACCTGCTGCAATGCATCATTGAAATGAAATGTACTTTTTCAAAGTAAATAAACGTGTTCTGGACTTGGCATATCTGGTATGTTTGAAATGTGTGATATGAAATGTGTGATTTACGTCAAAAATGAAATAAGGTAGCCTACTGTACTTACTTTATCCTTCCGACAGCCGAAATACACTTCCTGCATCTGTCTGATTCCTATGGACGACCAGGAAATGTGTGAAATGTAATTCCTTTTCCATGCGTGTTTCTTTGTGTGTTGTGGCAGTTCACTGCACAGCAGTTTCTATTTGATTTAGGCATTTTGATACACTACTACTACCACAATTTCACACCCACAGTTACACAGCCTGGACTGACCGCTCAAGACAACATCACCAAAATATTACCGATTTCTTCCGCTAGAGGCGCTAAGAGCGGCAGTGCACGCTCCCTATAGGAGGTGTTGCCCATACTAATTCATGGAATTGAGGTTAAATTTTCCAGAGAATGAATTGCTAGACTCTACCATAGAGCAAAATTCACCTGTAGAGTAAGCTATCACAGAAGGCCTTGAAGACTTAAACAAGCAGTTTTGGAGCACGTCGAGAGATGGCACCAAAAATTACGTAGTTGTTGAGGCCAAATACTTTAATATAATACCGGACAGCTTGCTGTTTTCAGTGAGAAAGTCGATAGTGCTGCTACCTACATGGCTTGGTGTGACCAACTCTTCAATAACATATTGTCATCTGTATGATTCTTGGCGCACTGCGTGTTGTTTATAATGTATCAGTGTTTGTCACTAAATAATCTTACACTGCAGTTATATTCCAAGAAAAGTGTTATGCGCTGAACAAATTACCCACAAGCTAATGGGCATGGGAACTGATAAGGACAGCAAGTATTAAAAATGTTATGACCTCGCATCTGTGTTGAGGTTACATTCTATGACCCTTATATTAAGAAAATCAATCAAATACTCTACTGAAATGTTAGTGGGACGTAACAACAATAATATTAACATATATGGAACTCTAGTATACTCAACTTGAGGGTCCACATTGTTAAACAGTACCATAAATTTCACAAACGTAAGCGTAATGGTTATCGCGGTAGTCTTGAAATTGAAAATTGAAGGCCGTGAGTTTCGAATCCAGTCATTTTTTACTGTAAGATAATAATAATAATAATAATAATAATAATAATAATAATAATAATAATTTTCTTTACGTCCCACTAGGTACTTTTACGGTTTTCGGAGACACCGAAGTGCCGGTATATAGTCCCCTAGGAATTCTTTTACATGCCAGTAAATCTACCTACACGAGGCTGACGTATTTGAGCACCTTCAAATACCACCGGACTGAGCCAGGATCGAACCTGCCAAATTTGGATCAGAAGGCCATCGCATCAACCGTCTGAGCCACTCAGCCCGGCGTAAGAAAATTCTTCTTCTTCTTTATCTGTTTACCCTCCAGGGTCGGTTTTTCCCTCGGACTCAGCCATGGATCCCACCTCTACCGCCTCAAGGGCTGTGTCCTGGAGCTTCAGAATCTGGGTCGGAGGATATAACTGGGGAGGATGACCAGTACCTCGCCCAGGCGGCCTCACCTGCTATGCTGAACAGGCGCCTTGCGGGGGCATAGGGAGATTGGAAGGGATAGACAAGGAAGAGGGAAGGAAGCGGCCGTGGCCTTAAGTTAGGTACCATCCCGGCATTTGCCTGGAGAAGGATGGCCACTTCCAGGATGGCTGAGGTGGGAATCGAACCCACCTCTATTCAGTTGACCTCCCGAGGCTGAGAGGACCCCGTTCCAGCCCTCGTACCACTTTTCATTTTCGTGGCAGAGCCTGGAATCGAACCCGGGCCTTCGGGGGTATTAGCTAATGACATGAACCACTACACCACAGAAGCGGGCAAGACAATTATTTCAGTGTATTACAGGCATAGGCTTGAGCACCAGTCCAACTAATTTAATACGTGTGTATGGTAATGCTTCATGCATAAATTTGTGAAAGAGACTTTAGGAAATTCTGAACACTTCTTCCTTGTCAAGAACATCCTAGTTCACTCACCGTAACCCCAATGTATTATGTATTTCTGTCTTCAGAGGTAAAACAGAAAATTCAAAGTACAGCAAAAACGAGAGAGCAGTGTGAGCTGAGTTCTCCTGTAGCATTCGGGAAGATCGGCCTATCGAAGAATAAGAATACGAAGAAGAAGAGAAGAGGAAGAAGTCAAAATAATGGATCAGAACTCCTGTTCCTTAATTACAGCTTCTCTTTCCCAAAATTGCAATAAATCATGGATGTTGTTAAGTTATCTGCCCGCTCTGGCGCTTTGGCTGAATGGTTAGCGCTTCGTGCCTCCCGTTCTTCATTCTTCGGAGCGTTGGATCTCTTCCATTTCCCTTCTGATTAGTGTTAATAGAGGATGGCTGGCCAGTTGTACTTCCTATCAAAATTAATCACCACCACGGAAAGGTCAGCGTACTGGCCTTCGGTTCAGAGGACCCTGGTACGATTCCCGACTGAGTCGGAGATTTTATTCGCGTCTGTTAATTCCTGTAGATCGGGGGCTACGGGTTTGTGTTCGTATTCATACGCATCTTCAAATATATACAACACATCACACGAGAAACAACCACAGAAACACGAGGTAGTGAATATATATCCCTCCACATGCGATTGGTGGTAGGAAAGGCATCCGGCCGCAAAACTAGGCTAAGTCCATATAACGTCCGTCGCCAGGCTAGAAAAAACTGGAGAGAGTAGGTAGTTGTTAAATATTTCCCCCAGAGGATGGTTGGATCCTCAAACAAATGCTGCTTTTAATTTTCAAGACATAGCGAAAGGCACGGGTAACGTAATGCTCGTTTGGAGGTTTATGAAAGAAGCATTTCATATTTTAAAATGTCATTCTTAATTATTATGATTATTCAATTTATTATTTTAACAAAAATATTTCCATTGAGTGTAGTGCATTCCTCTCAACTGTAGCATAGACGAGTATGCAGTTCACACCAACACGCTAGATGTCACCACCATCGCTCTTCGCACTCGACTCAATGCTGTTGAGATAGAGCTGTCCGGTATTGGTGTATTAAAGTATTTGTTGAGGCTAGCCACGCCATTTATGGCCACTACTTCTTACAGAACTGGAGAGAAAATTGAATGGGAGATCGAGCTGCCGTTGCCATGTTTACGGCTGGCTATTCCTTGATCAGTTTCCAAGAGCGTGAAGATTATTTTACAAATATCTCGGGAACGGTTTATTTTGCTAGGTGAATGCTTATTTTACCCTTATGGCCTGATTTTATGTTTATTTTATTTAGAGTTAGTATCCATGCGGAAAAGTTATATTGTTTTGTTATGTTGTACATCTTTTAAATTAAAAGTATGAACCCCCGTCACCAAACTTCGTGAGCCGCCACTACTACCGACAGAATATTATATGAGTTAGCTTTATAGCGACTCCAAAATTCATTTGCTAGGATGTCTTCAATAAAACTGATCTGAGACAATGCGTTTTTCGGGGAATTCCACTATTTCCGACTGTATTCTACATTTCAACTACCGTACCTGAAAACCAAGTATCAGAGAAATATGATCAACTGTGATCTTGAAAATTTAATTGTAGCAGCATTTCCCGTTATAATACAGTAGGCACGTCACTGGAGGCAGCTAAAGAACTAGTGGCGATGATGAAATGTACACTTCAGAGAATTAGTCTCTCTAAACAATTCCGTGGCAACTAATGTATGAGAAGGCGTACTTCTCCAGTAGGACCTAGTACTCAATAACGGTTCTCCTGTCAACGGTATAGGTCTGGACCGACCAACCCAACGCTCACTAATTAACCCCTTAAAACCTGCTACTTCTGGCAACATTATCTACGAACCTCAACATGGAAGATCAGATGGAGAGGAGGAATCCAAAATTCTCTCTAAGAACTAAGCTTATTTCCTTTCATACCAGTGCCATTAGAGTGAAATATGTTATTTAATTTGTATTTTAATATATTACTTCTTCAATGTTTATTTTTTACAGCTCAGAATTGGAAATATTTTATTAAAACAGGTGCACAAGTTCTGCTACTTAGGATCAGTTATTACCGATGACAACAGATGCACTGTGGAAATAAAAAGAAGGATTTCCCTGTATAAGAAAGCCTTTGAGGAGAAGAAGCAGCTCTTAACTAATAAATCCTCAAATACTGAACAAAAGAAATTATTTATCAAAACTTTCATTTGGAGTGTGCTGTTATACGGCTGTGAAGGATGGACTCTCTTGAAGGACGACGTGAAACGACTAGAGGCAGTGGAAATGTGGCTATGGAGGAAGATGACAAGAACTAGCTGGATTGAGAAGAAAACTAATGAAGCAGTGCTTAGAGAAATAAACACTCAGAGACATTTAATAACAACGATAAAAAGGAGAAAAGCGTCAGTTTTCGGTCACATTCTCCGGCATAATAACTTCGTAAAGAACTTGTTCGAAGGCAAGGTGATGGGAAAGAAAGGCAGAGGAAAACCACGGAAGAAGATCATTGAAGAGGTAGTTGAGATGATGGGATGCCAAGGTTATGGAGAGATGAAAAGGATCGCAGAGAGAAGAAATCAATGGTTGCAGCGACAAGGCGAAGCCTTTAGATAATGATGGTGATGAATTTTTATTTATGATGCAAACCTTTTTAACTGACACGCGCAAAGCAGTAAGATATATTAACTGAAGGATATATTTTAAACTCCTACTTAACGAAACACTATTTCGCATGTGCCGCCATTACTGCAGCTTTCTGCTGCAAGATAATTTTAGGTAAAGAATGTTCAAATATCACTGCGTTATTCACCAGAAAACTCTCAATGTCAAGGGAATGAAACTACCTTCTATACAGGATGCTGCGTTTTCCTCACTATCAGTAGTGCTGTGAGACAAGGCCCTCCGATACTGGTGAAGGTTTGAGTTAGCATGCAGTACATATTATGTGAAATAACTTTTTCTGTTATGAGCATGGTAAAAACGCTCACTTATCAGCACCTTAAAACCTAATACTTCTGGTAAAATTATCTGCGAACCTGAACAGTGAAGATCAGGCGGAGAGAAGACATTCAAAAGTCTCTCTAAGGACTAAGCTTATTTCGTTTCATATCAGTGCCATTATTGTGAAATATGTTACTTTTGTAAATTAATTTATTATTAAAATTCAATTTACGTAAAATACAAAGTCATGTCTTAAAGAAGAAGAACTTCAGCTCTTTACCAGGTGGAGTGTCCCGAGAATGGATGTGACATTTCCACGCATTAGAGCTATGCTGATGCGCTGAATAAGAAAAGCAGTTGATCGGGTATCGCTGGAAATCCGAGCACTCCGTTGGCCAAACTCATTGATAAAATTGAGGCCTCCATTGCCCCAGGTACTACTTGATTCAACATGAAGAGAAGTACAGAAGAAGAATGTATCCAACAAATCGCTGTATTTTCTTCTTTTAGCATTTTTCCTATTCACGCCTGCACCTCCAGCACTCATTGACGAAAGGGGAAAATTGGATTTTAATACATTACTTCTTCAATGTTTATTTATTATGCAAATGTACCTTTCACTAAATATGAAGTAATCCTTAATTAGTATTTTAAATTCAAATTTAAAACTACTTTTCTCTTCTTACAAATCATTATATTTTAATTGTATAGAAATAATAATTAGATCTTTGGCTGCAGGTCATGGCTCACTGTGTACAGCAAGATGGCTACCACTGCTATGCTCAAGACGACACTATAAGTATTCGGGAGACGAAATAAGATATGAACACGAGAAAAGTGTGTTCTCTCGTAAGAAATAGCTGAATGAATTGTATTTCAATGTTTTGCCCATATCAGAAACGTGACATTGTAAACCAGTATTTATATGGAATTATCTGGTGTGTTCCTTACAAATGGCACCGTTAAACCAATTGCCATTAGCATATCTACTGTAGAGCCCTTGACAAAACGATTAGAAGTCATCTGATGACCCAATAACATCCTGCGGGTGGTTGTGGTAGAATGCAGTAGCGCTCAGAAATAGTTTGACAACAAGTGTTCGTTTACATACACCCTCAAGATACAACAAAATCGTATTTTATTGTGTCCCCTTTTTGATGAACTGCTTCACTTTCACTTAGAAAACTCACTGCACAGCAACACATACGTAAGACGCTCCTTTATTGTACCTTTCAGAAAATGTTGCAAACAAATTTTTTATAATAATAATAATAATGTCATTTGCTTTACGTCCCACTAACTACTTTTACGGTCTTCGGAGACGCCGAGGTGCCGGAATTTAGTCCCGCAGGAGTTCTTTTACGTGCCAGTAAATCTACCGACACGAGGCTGTCGTATTTGAGCACCTTCAAATACCACCGGACTGAGCCAGGATCGAACCTGCCAAGTTGGGGTTAGAAGGCCAGCGCCTTAACCGTCTGAGCCACTCAGCCCGACAGCAAGCAAATTTTTTAGGTTGTTCTTTCGTGAAAATACAACATAATAATTACTCATCCTACTACAACATGAAGAGAAATATAGATGTACCAGACAACAAGAAACAAACTTCCATAATGACTTGGGTCACAAGGAATAAGAAGCCTAAGCCTGCAGATGGAAATAACGGTTAGATAATTATTACAATTAGGATCAACAGGCTTAATAGCACATTGGTTTAAGGGAACTCTTACTGATTCTGAAGTTAGTTAATACAACCAACTATCCTAGAATTCCTAGAATTGATTGTCGGACACCATTATTGCCGACAAAGAACAAATGCCTGAATTGTTTTATCTATTTCTGATAGGGTGATATTCTAATCAGTAAAATGGCTAAAATATTTGATCACATTGTACGAAATCATCGTGTAGTTTATTAGTTTTTCAGAGAGACAATAAATAATTGGTATAAATCATGGTGCGTGCAAAATACTACCTAAAATATCGAACAGTGGATAAACTGCCCACGTGGAGTAAGGGGAAAGGGCTCATAGGTAATATAAATTAGTTGTTTTATAGTGAGGAAAACAAGACGATATGTAATATAAGAGATTCTCTTTGCCCCCCACCCCCACGAAATAATAAGGAAGCGGTGAAGCCAGTGTTTCTTATTAGTGTAAAGTAAAAAATAATTCTTAGCTATGCGGCAAATATAACGCTATTGTTTTAACTAGCGGTGTTCTAACCTGCGCCTTCTCCCGCTAAACTCTCAGTTTTCTTCAAAAGTTAAGCTAAAACCATAGTCTGGGCATTGACATAATGGTATAGACTAAAGTACTCACCGCTTGACTTCCTCACTGCGACATGACCAGCAATCAAGTGAACTCACCAAAGGGAAAGTGTTATCTCTGCATATCCTACTAACAAGGTAGTTATCGCCATAGTCCCCTCATAAGTCCTTCACTAAAGTGTCACGCTCAGCAATTCCACTTCCTTCAAGGTGCTCGCGGCTCATGATGACTTTCCTGTCAGGAACGGGGAGTTGCGAGAGCAAAGAAGGGTCCAGAGTCATCTAGCGATACTCGAGGCACCCAAAAACCATTTTGACGAACCGCAACATAAGAACTATGTACGAGATTGTTAGCTGGCTTCGTTTGTCAACGTGAATTATGTTATCTAGTATCAATGACAATGACAAAGATTTACACACCAAGATTTATACATGAAATGAAATGAAACGGCGTATGGCTTTTAGTGCCGGGAGTGTCAGAGGACAAGTTCGGTTCGCCAGATGCAGGTCTTTTTTTTATTTGACGCACGTAGGCGACCTGCGCGTCGTGATGAGGATGAAATGATGATGAAGACGACACATACACCCAGCCCCCGTGCCAGCGAAATTAACCAATTTTGGTTAAAATTCCAGACCCTACCGGGAATCGAGCCCGGGACCCCTGTGACCAAAAATCAGCACGCTAACCTTTTAGCCATGGAGCCGGACTATACATAAAATGAAAATCCACAGCCTGTTTCCATTCATTCGATCGTGTTAGGAACGGAATTAATCAAGCCCGATCTAGTGGCGAGGATAGGAGTTGTGCCGGCTGCAGAAGCCTGTCGCACTCCTCTGGGGAAATGATTAATGACTGATAGATGAAATGAAATTATATTGGAGAGTTTTGCTGGAATGTAAGATGATAGGGAAAACCACAGCACGTTTCTGCTAAATCAATTTCTACTGCAATTTGAAGCCTCCTCAAACGTCTAATAGTGGGGTAGAATAACACCAAGTACACTGCGAACCATGTGACCTTACCACGGTGGTGAGGCTTGTGCGTCCCAATGAAACAGATAGAAGAGATGCAGCCGCAACCATATCGGATGGGTATCTGTTGAGAGACCAGACTAACGAATGGTTTATCGAAAGAGGGGTAGCAACCTTTCGGAAGTTGCAAGGGCGGCAGTCTAGATAATTGACTGATAGGGCCTTGTTATAATACTCAACATGGCTTAGCGTTGTTGATACTGCCACACGGCTGAAAGCAACGAGAAACTACAGTCGTAACTAACTCCCGAGAACATGCAACTATCTATGTATGAATGATGTACTTATGATGGCTTCCTGCCGGGTAAATTATTCAGGAGATAAAATACAGTAGCCCCCTATTCCCAACTCCTTAATACAGTAGGATAATTCGGATTGGGACAAAGGAATGATAGAAGAAGTCGGCTGGTTGAATTGTGTACCAATCACAATTTAGTCCTTGCTAATACCTGCTTCAAACACCACAAACGATGGCTGTGTACGTGGATGAGGCATGAAGACACTGGAAGGTATCAAATAGACTTCATTACGATTACGCAGAGAATCAAAAACCAGGTACTGGATTGCAAAACTTTCCCAGGAGCAGACGTGGACTCTTATCACAACTTGTTGGCCATGAAATGCCATCTGATGTTGAATAAATTGCAGAAGAGAAGGCATGCAAAGAGATGGGACCTAACCAAGTAGAAAGAAAAGAGTGTGAGGGGTTCTTTCAAGGAACATGTTGCACAAGGACTAAATGAAAATACCGAAGGAAACACAATAGAGGACGAATGGACAGTCATGAAGAATGTGGTCAGTAGGGCTGCTGAAGAAATGTTAGAAAGAAAGAAAAGATCAACTAAGAATCAATGGATAACTCAGGAGATACTAGATCTGATCGATAAACGACGAAAATACAATAATTCAAAATACGAACAGAGCAGAAAAGAATACAGGCGATTAAAGAATGAAGTGGTTAGAAAGTACAGGATAGCTAAGAAAGAATGGCTGAAGGACAAGTGCAATGATGTTGAAGGTTATATGGTCCTAGGAAAGATAGGCGCTGCATACAGGAAAATCAAGGAAACCCTTGGAGAAAGGAAAACTAGGTGTATGATTAAGAGCTCAGATGAAAAACCACTTCTAGGGAAAGAAGACAGTAAGATGGCAGGAACATATCCAATAGTTGTATCAAGATAAAGACGGAGATGATATGGTTCTGGGACAAGAAGAGGCTGTTGATACTGATGAAATGGGAGACCCAATTCCGAGGTCAGAATTCCACAGAGCTTTCAGAGACCTAACAGGAACAAACCTGGAATTGATGACTGCTTTAAGAGAAACTACCATGGCGAGATTATCCCATTTAGTGTGTAAGATGTTTGAGACAGGAGAAGTGCAATCATATTTTCGGCGGAACGTTATTACACCCATTCCCAAGAAAGCCGGTGATGACAAGTGTAAAAACTACCGCACTATTCATTTAGTATCTCACGCCTGCAAAATTTGAACACGTATTATTTATAGAAGAATGGAAAGATGAGTTGAGAGAAGATCCATTTGGCTTCAGAAGAAATGTAGGAACACGTGAAGCAATTTGATTTGGAAAGGGAATCAGAATCCAAGGAGAGGAAATCAAAACCCTGTGATTTGCCGATGATATTGTTATTTTATCTGAGATTGCAGAAGATCCGGAGAACTTGCTGAATGCTATGGACGGAGCCTTCGGTGAGAAATACAAAATGAAAATAAGAAAGTCCAAAACAAAAGTAATCGAGTGCAGTCCTACGAAGTCAGGTGTTGCAGGTAATGCCAGATTACGCAATTTGATACATAGAAAAAACAATCCTAAGAACCAGGTTGACAAACCTCAAAATTACAAATTTATTGATGGAATAACTATAGTTTATCCCACAAGAAGGAGCAATTAAACCTACGGTAGAGACATCTAACAGTTGAAAACCAAAATATCTTGTAATACATCAGTTCAAGTTAGATTACCTAGACGGCCTAATAAAAGGCGCGCAGTTTATGTGGCCGGAGAAGGTGTACCCCCGGTACACACCCCCATCCCTTAAGGTTTTAGGACGGTGTGAACATTTTGAAATCTTGGATCTTGAGATACATAATTTTGTTATTGTTTTTTCGACCCACTAACTACTTTTACTGTTTCCGGAGATGCCGAAGTGCCGGAATTTAGTCCTTCAGGAGTTCTTTTACGTACCAGTAAATCTACCGACACGAGGGTGGCGTATTTCAGCAGCTTCAAATACCACCAGACTGAGCCAGGATCGAACCTGCCATGTTGGGGTCAGAAGGCCAGCGCCTCAACCGTCTGAGCCAGTCATCCCGACACATAATTTTGAGAACGACATATAGAAGTTGGAATATATCTGGGTATAGAGTCCATTCTTGTTTGTTTGTTTGTTTGTTTGTTTGTTTGTTTGTTTGTTTGTTTGTTTGTTTGTTTGTTTGTTTGTTTGTTTGTTTGTTTGTTTGTTTGTTTGTTTGTTTGTTGAAATAAAATAGTCTTGATCCTGTTGCCGAAATCCAAGTCCGAGCTGTAGTGCCCAGGTTTGACGGCAACAGCAGCCGCCCTCGTCAATGTTTGGATAGGGTAGCTCGGAAGTCATAGGTACCCTGAGATACCATCCGGCCAATATATTGAGGGCCAGAAGCCAAGGTGATGACAGCCCAGGACCAAGTAGCTCGGTCCAGTCCAAGGATAGAGTGGGAGGTTGAGTCCAGCCTCCCAGCATCTGCCAATGATAACAGGCCCAACGGAGGCAGTTTATATCGAGTCTAGGCCGGAACGAGGCGAGCCCATTCCCCACGCCGCACAGTGGGTAATTTCTAGCATCCAGCCGGCCAAAAATAATATTTTCAACCCTTGTCTTTGGTGCGCATTTTCTGTGAGTCGTGTTTATAAGACTCTTGGGTACAGTAATTAAGTATTGAAAAGTCGCGCTGTCTGATTATCTATTCTCACCGAAGGCCTAAAGTGGCTCTCCTCCGTTAGGGCATCATATTCTGGCGAGGCGAGCGCGCAGTTATTATTATTTGAGGGCTCAGTAAATACATCAGAATTAAATATTTCTTTAGCTTGCAATGTGATTATATCAGATGAAGGTATTTATTTTTATATAGTATGTAGCATTTTCTGAAAATTACTATATTGTTGCCCGAAATATGCACTTAAAATTCAGGTACACGGTGTCCAAGCGCTATCTAATTATACAAATATTTGAGCTGACTTTCAAAATGGATTGCCTTTGATTTCCGCAATGAAAGTCTTTTAGATGAGCTATATATACTTCAATGAATAGAAAACTATGACTTTTTGCTGCGACCAGGTGCGACCATGAGAGTAATTAATATTTTTCAGAAGCCATGTACTCTGTAACCCGGAGGTCAGATTTCGAGCTGTTGAGGAACAGCAGGGAATATAAGCGGAACGATGATATTGCGAATGTTTTAACTGAACATTTAGGGTTCGAGGATTGTTCCGAGGATATATCCAAGTCAATAAGGAAATCTGTCAGTATTTTTTTTGTGCTAAAATTCCATCACGCTGGACAAAATATGGAAGAAAAAGGGACAAATTGCTGAAGTACAACAAAAGTTAGTTCGAGCAGAGAATGAGCCATGCAGAAGGACGTGCATCACAAAAATGTCAGGATGAGTCTGCCATTAGCCTACTATAGCTCATTCGATGTTAACCCTCTACTGCATACTGTTGCCTTTAGGCAACAAATAACTTTTCACCTGTATAAATGGATAAATATTGTAGACAGAGGCAGTTTTACGGCACACCTTCAACTGTACAATCAATTAAACACATATCCCATATCACATAAGACAAAACAGCCCTACAACCAAAGGTACTCCTTCCACCCCGTCAACATCCACGCGAACCAACCACCGTTTATTTTACGTGGGCCCTCCCAATCACATTACCACAGGCTTCAGGAGTACCTCTGGCTCAACCTCAACGACATTACCGACCTACGGTTCTGGAAGTTGTGCTTGCGCCTTGCAGTACGTACCCATGGCCAGTAGGTAGTAATGTTCGGTCTTTGAATGTTAAAAGCTTAACGTAAAATCGTGAAAATTCGTATATATATTCAACTATGGCAATCCACATCACATATGAGTGTTAAGCTATTAGTCCAATTTAAGAATTGCTGGTACATCTAATACACTGACCGTATGTTGAACATTAAAGCTTGAAATTTTCTTCACCAAACGAAAACGAAAAATAAACAGTATTGCTCTTATGACAACAGGGTTGCCATAACGAACGGCTCCGCACAACGCCATCACGTGAAAACGGCGGCACATAAATTTGTGAAATTCAGTATGTAAGTTCAAGACAGAAGGCTGAAGAAACTAAGCTAAAAATTACCTTTATGAACTGAAGGGGACTTGGGGTTCGGTTCGTACAGAATCAGAGGTAAACTACGCCACATAAGAAACCTCAGCACTGAAATATAAGGCAAATTGCGAGAGAAAAGAGACAAATAATTTTTATGGACTTGAGGGGCGGGTGATGTATTTAATTGCATTTAATAAATTTATCCAGACAATAAAAGCTAGAAAACAGACGCAGTAAATAAATACTGCAGATGACTACAAAAGATCACAGTATTAATGTTAAAGAAATAAATCACACACGTAGGCTTATCGCATAACTCTCATTCAACACAATACATTTACGCACTGATTTAAAGTCTAAAATACACACGCAATGAATAAATACGGTAGATGACTTCACTACAGAAGTTCAGGGAGGAAACGCGTCTATTGGTTGATATCCAAAGGAAAGTGCTGGCAATACCAATGATGGAAACCGCTAGAAGATTTTTCAGAGAGGCTTCCACTTCTGCGGATATTACTGGAGTAGATATAAATTTAATAAGCATCTACGTGCCATCGTAGAAACTATTTCGTGTGGGTATGCCATTGATAAAGTAACATTTGGCATGTACGCAAAGGAAACTATACAATTGTACTTACAAAAATACAAATCGTACTACATGCCTGTAACTTTGCACAAACTCTTGGGTCATGCCACTGTATTATACCTATTGGACACCCCTCCGAAGAAGCCCAGGAGACCAGGAATAAAGATAATAGGAAACCTTCCAGAAACACAAAAATACTGACCTCTTCCATAGGCTGCTTATATCATCGGACCCTTATATTACCAGCTTAGGGAAATCAAGGAGGAGGAAGTTGATTCCGCTTTCACGAGAAGTGCTCAATTTACTGTCTGAGCCTCCTGTATCTGGTTCTGCCGAAGGAGTTAATGAAAGTGACGATAGCGATTTTAATGTAACTGCATCTAATGAATAAATTGTTTGGCAAGTACATGTATTCCTGTATCTGTTTTTAAACATTCTGAACATCATGTCCCACTATTAACATCTATTTAATTTCTTAAAGCTATAATGAAAAATGATTAAAATTACAAAGATTACTAGTTCTATTCCTGGCGTAGTAATTTGTTCTTTGTATTTGATTGACCACACACTTAATTATCTCCAATAATAGCAGTTTTATACTAAGTTTTATGTATATCGGCCCATTAGTTTCCGAGATACGATTTTTGACCGGCTAGATTCCTGAAATTACGCACTGTGCGCCGTCATCTCTCCTACGTTGATATGACGTGACCTCGGGTGAAAGTTGGGCACTGTAACATTAAATTTTGGGGCAACAGTAACTGTTTCTCAAACGGTGCTACATATGGTGTAGATAAGTTTTGCGACTTTGGAGGAGGAGCATACGGAGTTTCTGACTCAGGTTTGGAGGCAGGAGGCTAAATCGCAGAATGGCATGGAAATTATAGAAGGGAAGGTTTTACAACAGAATTTTACCTACAAAACAAAATTGAACCTTCAGGGTACAACATAATCATTTGAGTAATAATACGTTTCCAAACCAAACCCCACGGCACTTAACGCCCTTGAAAGGGTCTTGGCCTGCCCAGCGACCGATGCTCAGCCCGAAGGCCTGCAGATTACGGGGGTCGTGTGGTCAGCACGAGGCATCCTCTCGGCCGTTATTCTGGGCTTTCGAGACCGGAAGAATAACTTTAAATAAATATTTTTATAATCAAAAGAGGCAGAAGAGCTACTTATGTTTACTTCAATGAATAGTTAAACTTATAGATATACTGAGGAAAGAAATATAAATAATTCAGCAACTTAATCACTTAGCTGCATATAATGAAAAGGATAAAGGCCTTCACGCAGGCTTTGAGACAGGTGAACACGAAAAATCCGTTCGGTCTCTGGATTACTCACCAAAAGGTTAACAGAAGTTATAAAATCTAGAATGACGCAAGATCCATGAAATCTGGTGGCAAGCTTTCTCGCTGTAACAAAATTTTTAACCATGACCTGATCTCCCACTTTTAAATGGTGGGTTTTCGTCCACGATCATCCCTCAGTTTTACTCTCTTATGAGATGCCTTAAGATTATTTCTAGCCTTTCTCCATAGATCCCGGATATTCTCTGCATCTGTTGCCTCTGGTAACAGCTCATTGATTGATTGACCACAAATTTGACAAGGTAGTGTTTGGGACAAACTTAAACATAAGAGATATTGGAGAAAACTTGTAGGACTTATGAACGGCCGAATTAAAGGCTAATGATAACCAATACAAGGACGTGTCCCAACGAGAATGATCTTTGTGGTAGAAATCAATAAGGGCTGATCGAATATTTCGGTTAACACGCTCGGATAGAGATGGCTGTGGGTAATATGCCGACGTAGTGACATGTGAAGTAGAGGAATCAAAACAGAACTTACGAAATAAATTAGAAGTGAACGCCTTAGCTTTATCTCAAACAACATATTGTCACGGCCCAAAAGATGCAAATACAGAATTGAGAAAAGAAATAGTAGTTTCCTGGTCGGAAACAGCCATAAGAATCGTATAAAACCATCCACACACATAAGAATGAATTTATTCCCGTTCCCTTTTTATTGCGGGAAAGGTCCCGCAGAGTCGATATACAATCGCTCCATAGGGCGAGAGGCTTGGAAAGATGAAAATATGCCTGCTTTGGTAGACAATGTGGGCTTGCTAACCAAACAAGTTTTACATGCTTTAACCAGTTCTTTAATTTCATCGTCCATTCTCTTCCATTATCCCCCTAATGGGGTCGCATGGTAATATTTGAAAATCATAGGTACTAGAACTGCTGGAACAACAATTTTCATTTCTTAATCGTACCTTGAAGGGCACCAGAGGACTCCATTCCTCAAAACATAAGGGACATGTTCCCCAGAAGAAAGGGTTTCCATAATAGGAGCCAGCGCCGGATCTTCACGTTGGTATTTCGCTATGTCATGATATAGCATAGGGACATCAGTCAGAATGGCACTTATACCAGAAGGTGTGGAAAGAGAAGGCGCAGAGCTTTTCTCCGAGTCAACAGTATTAGTATCACTAGAAAACATCCTGCTTAACCCATCTGCTACCACATTCTCAGATCCTCGAACGTGTCACACGTCAAACTGAAAAGCAGAATTCCTAATAGCCCAGCGGGAGAAACGCCCGGTACGACGAGGGCTAACTAACATCCAGCTTAGGGTCTGATTGTCTGTCTATAATTCAAATTTGACATGCTCTAAGTAAAGGCGGGATTTTTCTAAGGTAAAGAATACTGCAAGTCCTTCTAACTCGTATATAGAGTATTTGGCCTCTTGAGGTGACAAGGTCCGAAAAGCATAGGTGATGGGCCGTCTTCCGAGTTCCTGAAGAGGAACCACGGCGACCGCCGATGAAAACGCTTCGGTCTCTACAATAAATTTGCTAGAAAAACTCGGCATATCCAAGACAGGGGCGTGGCACAAGGTTAATTTAAGATCCTCAAAAGCGGCCTGTTGAAAAGGGCCCATTCAAATTTGACACCTTTCCTTTGAATTGTTAAAGACGACACTGTTTAAAATTACAAATGAAAGCCTAGTTCAACTGCATGGGCGTGTTGTCAAGAAGAAGGAGAAATATCGCGTCAAATTCTTAAAAATTGAGAGGAAAATAAGAAAGAAAACATAGTTAAAGGACGCACATAAGCCTACGGCAATAGAACATATAATGAGATGTAATATATACGCGTAAAATAATAAAATACAACATAAACTGATTCGCAACGGCAAATGTGAAGAGCAACGACAAGGCCGCGATTTCAAGAAAGAATATTTACTATACTGCACTACAGACGATAGACAACTATTAAAGCCATTCTTGATTATATCAAATTGAAATATTTGCAGATATATTGGAGATCTGATAGAAACATTGCTATTATATGAAGTTATATTAAGCGGAATCCAATTAGATAACTTATGTTGGAAGACTTTGAAACTGTTATAATGTCACAGCTGATTACATCATTGTATTCTGTATTTTCAATTGTGTTTTTGAAGGAAACCATGGCTTGCTAAGAAGATTGGGAGTTGACTATTTGGATGATTCCCAGCTAGACCGACATGGCTGAGATGACTCCTGGTTCACGATGACATCAACGAAGCCAGCCAAGCAGAATGACCAGACTCCAGAGATGTAGAGGATGACCAAATGAAAAATGTCATTCCGGAGAACGACGGAAAAGATCATTTTTCCTAAAATCATATATATAGATAAATAATAACAAGGTTAGGATGTCTATAATTAAAGCCTACATTGGTAGATATGTGTGTTTAGAGTCTTCAGAATTACTTAAATTACATTACATTTTCGCGAGTGATTATTTATGCCCATGATATAAGGGAATATGTAGTCTTCATCAAATACAAGACAAACCCAAATTAGAGAGTGTAATAATGTGTTTATAGTGTTTCAATGGAAACAAAGAATCCCAATTAGCCACGTTATATTGTACCATATGTGAAATGTTTTTTATTATTTTTTATTAAATGCTATTTGTTCGGGGCGTCGACCTATAGAGATCTTTTGCCCCTTATGTGAATAGGAGGGATAATTTTAGGATCTTCGATACGCAATGCCAAGTGATATAACGATGTTTAGAGGTTATATGTTACCGTAATAAAGTAGGATATGCATTAAATATGGAGATAATGGCAGACTGGAACGTGTTCATGTAGTTTGATAAGATACTGATCCGATTCTGCGAATAAATGGAAATAAGGTTATTTGAGTGTCAGATAAGATATATAGTTGAAATATATCAAGGAATATGAAATGATATAAGGTAAAATGAGTTATGATGAAAATATAATAATGTTACAGGTTGTGAAATAAAAAAATATTCAATGAATATGTAATGCTACGACGAGATATGAGATATGAATGATTTATTTGAAGAGTAAGGAAAGGAATATTGACGCACGGCAGGATCATATATGTTTATTATACAGTAGCAGTATATTGTCTGAGAATCTATATACTAGATTAATGATGACACTGTTATACATACATATACTTATGGAATGTCATGATCATCAAAAAGGAACTCTTATAAGAATAAATTGGCTATGCACTTGGATATTTTAATTTAATATTACTTTTCTAAAATCCATTTTTCCCAAATAATGATGGCATAACGGAGATTAACATGGATAATTACTATCGTATTGTGTGATAGATATAATTGAGAGTAGATAATACATAGTGTCTTCAAACGTCATATACATGGCCTGGAAGAAAGGCGATTTTCCGTCAGAATAGAGAGACACTTGAGATTTATAGTCTTACCGGCAGATGTCAGGGTTATCGGCTATTGTCAGTGTATTAGAACCGTAACTTGGTGTAAGATTCGCGCTATTAGTGTGATATGCTTGCATTTTGTTAATGGTTTTCGTGGTTTCCTTTGGCGTGCTATAGCTGTATGAATTATGGAGCCCTTATACATGTATCCTGTTATCGTTTTTCCTTCATTAATTGCAACTTTAATCGTGTTTCATCTTATTCTGTCTATAAGTTAGTTTCGATCCACGTTGTTATTTTATAGTCTATTCATACAATTTTGTATTGACTTAGCAGAGTGGCCTTAGGCTCAACAGCGGCATGTTCTGCTACCCTTACAGCCCTGCATTCGGGAAGCGGAGGATCTGGTTCCAATCGTCGGCTGTCCTGAGAATGGTTTTCCATTCTCCTGCACTAAGGTAAATGCTGGGACGTACATTTTTATAGGCCACGGGCTACTTTCCCTCACCTTCACCTCAAATCACGGTTTCAAATCTCCTTGGCCTGAGAAAGTGTTTAACCCTCTAGGAGGGCTGCCTTACTCCATCAGGGTACAGAATGAAAACGTTCAATCGTAGTAAAAATGTATAGGTTGTTTCTTTGTCTACCTCTGTATCAAAACACCAAGACTACCATCAGTTTCTTTATGGCAGTAACGAATAGTGTGATAATTCTTGTGGGGCCAAGTCATGTTAGTATATTTCGTGCCCAATATGATAATGTGAGTAAACTGTTAAAAAAGGTGCACTGATTTGTTCCAAGACGTACTTCAAACAGTGCAAAGAAAGAAAAAAATGTGATGTTCTACCTGTTTTTACTGATTCAACCTTACTAGAGAAGTGGCAAATTGCCGTTTCGAGGTAAGGCAAAAAAAACTAGATTTTTAATGGTTACCAGCAATACCGTCGAAAGTGTATAGTAAGCATTTCGCTGAATCTGATTTTAGTGTTAGCCGCACAAAGAATTCATCAATGACAACTTCACCTACCGAGAAACTCCTCAATCTTCTATGACAAAAGTAGCAATTCTAGTATCTACCCCAACTCCAAAATCATACCGATGAGGTAAATACAATAGTAACAGAAGGAATCTTGTTAAGGAAGTCAATTGATTGATATAAGGAAATAATAAATTTATAGCCGGGCTGAGTGGCTCAGACGGTTAAGGCGCTGGCCTTCTAACCCCAACTTGGCAGGTTCGATCCTGGCTCAGTCCGGTGGTATTTGAAGGTGCTCAAATACGACAGCCCCGTGTCGGTAGATTTACTGGCACGTAAAAGAACTCCTGCGGGACTAAATTCCGGCACCTCGGCGTCTCCGAAGACCTTAAAAAGTAGTTAGTGGGACGTAAAGCAAATAACATTATTATTTATTAATAAATTTATAAGCTTTGACAGCAACTAAAAGTTCTAATCTGAGGAGAAGGTGGAAATAACAAGAATACACAAGAAAATAAATGATAGTTTGATAAAATGCCAGCAATGGTGATTTAAAATAACTCTTTCTTGTACGGCAGCTAGACCCGAACGGAAAAATTACTTTGAAAATATCTGTTTTGTGGCATAGAAAAGCACCTAATGGTTACAGTTTAATTAGATCAATGGGTTGCCTATAACTTCCACGTTGGAATACGTTAAAAATTACATTGGATACACTAATGGAGAGACTGGAACATCTTGAAAATTTAAACGATTCTTCACAATATTATAGACTACCAAGTACGAAAAAAGTGTTAAGTGATTTAAACCGATCCAGTTTTTGTACATTTTCCTTTCCTTGTAGCCTTTTTAGGAGTTTATCTGGTGAAAATTAACAGATTTGTGTTATTTCCCATTTAAAAGCATTGTGTAGGTCAGCCCATAAAGATATTTAGCTGCGTATTTTGAAACTCTCCGCGACCCCATCAGCTGGCTAGCATTTCCAGGTCTTGTATATCACGTAGGCAACGGATTTGTCTCTTCTGCAGCCACTCATCTCCGATATATGGGATTACTGCTGCGTCCCGAGTAAAACAGCCTGCCGCAATATTGTCGAGAAGTAGCTGGGGAGTTAGATAACTTCGCACCCGCTATACGATTGCCCCGTCAATGACGGGTACTACAGCTAGTGTCCGGCTCCGTGGCTAAATGGTTAGCGTGCTGGCCTTTGGTCAGAGGGGTCCCGGGTTCGATTCCCGGCAGGGTCGGGAATTTTAACCACCATTGGTTAATTTCGCTGGCACGGGGGCTGGGTGTAGGTGCCGTCTTCATAATCATTTCATTCTCATCACGACGTGCAGGTCGCCTACGGGTGTCAAATCAAAAGTCCTGCACCTGGCAAGCCGAACATGTCCTCGGACACTCCCGGCACTAAAACCCATACGCCATTTCATTACTACAGCTAGTTTTAGATTGAATGATATGAGAAAATATTCCTCCTTAGTTTGCCGTGCATGATATTCATTTTCCGAATTACTAATAGACTGTGGTATCTTCCGGCTCTGCATGCTTGATGATAGCGATTAAGTTTTGTAAACAGTCTCGTTTGTCTATAAAATGTACTTCTCTCTGAGAATGCTGGTTGGCATTTCATCATTCTGGCTCCGAGTGCACTTAATTTAACTACATTTATAATAACGATGTTTTACAAATTAAGCATGGAGTTAATAGACCGAATCGCTTTATCTGCTCGGAGTTGGCGACAAGAATGATTTGACTGATAAAAGGAAGGAAACTTACTATAAAATAATAATTAAATGTATCAATAAATACTAACAAACAGTTCCCCAGATTATACTTCGAACAACACAGAAATGTACCCACTAACTGGATGCTTCAGTATATAAATTTACCACGATAACCAGAGGCATAGCCGTTGCCCTCAGCAGGTGCCTTCCCTAGGATTGAGTAGGAGATCCTGTTTGTAGAGAGATCATTGGTTTTCACCCGCCATATTGGGTGCCTTTTTCAAGATCTTCAATGATTTTCTCGTTGAAGTATTTTATTTCGTAGGAGAAATGTCTGATCAATAGATGGTTAACATGCTTCTATATGTCGATGAAAATCAGAAAACTTGTTGCTCAGGTGGAGGCGATATCTTCTTATGAAGTTTTGTTTACAAAAAAAGTCCATTATTACAAGAATTGATGAAGGAATTGCTTCAGATTTTATCACTGGTGCAGCCAGGATTAAAGGGGGTGGGACAAAAATGTTACAAATTTAACATACAAAATGTAGATAATTTTGTTATCATACAATATATTTTAAACGTAAATGAATGAATGAATGAATGAATGAATGAATGAATGAATGAATGAATGAATGAATGAATGAATATACTGTTTACAAAATTTGGATACAAATATACTAAATACAAAAACAAAGTTTGAAATATTCAGCGGAGTTATAAACAAGTGTGCATCGACCAACTAAATATAACGTCATCAAAGCTATTTTTTCTTTTTTTTACAATTTTCTTTACGTTGCACCGACACAGAAAGGTCTTATGGCGACGATGAGATAGAAAAGGGCTAGGAATTGGGAAACCACGGAAAACCATATTGAGGGCTGCCGACAGTGGGGTTCGAATCCACTATCTCCCGAATGCAAGCTGATAGCTACGTGACCCAAATCGCACAGCCACTTCCTCGACCATAGCTGATTTTAATAGCGTAAATTCGCATTTCACTAATCAGTCAAAAAAGAATCCACTTTCAAAACCTCTTTTGCAGGTTTAGCGCAGTGTTTCTCTGTTAACCACTCAGTAGGTTTTGTAATGTGCGATTTGTTCTTTCCAAGCATAAAAATGACTTCTACGCTATTTTAGTAGACAAAAATGAGTGCTGTCGTGTCTATTATCAGGAGAGAGACAGTATTTTACGGTCTAATACTTCCACAGTTCTCTTTCAACCAGTACATGTATCATCATGTTTCAATGTCGGCATGCTGTCATTTGTCGTCACATCACTTTGTAAGGTGCACCACAAAGTTTTACACAATTTTAACTCCTGAATTCCACAATCTCCACAAAATTATACATACATACATACATACATTATCATTATAGACTGTTATGCCTTTCAGCGTTCAGTCTGCAAGCCTCTGAGAATTTACTAAACGTCGCCACAATCCTCGATTTGCAACTAGTGTTGTGGCCTCATTTAGTTCTATACCTCTTATCTTTAAATCGTTAGAAACAGAGTCTAACCATCGTCGTCTTGGTCTCCCTCTACTTCTCTTACCCTCCATAACAGAGTCCATTATTCTCCTAGGTAACCTATCCTCCTCCATTCGCCTCACATGACCCCACCACCGAAGCCGGTTTATGCGTACAGCTTCATCCATCGAGTTCATTCCTAAATTAGCCTTTATCTCCTCATTCCGAGTTCCCTCCTGCCATTGTTCCCACCTGTTTGTACCAGCAATCATTCTTGCTACTTTCATGTCTGTTACTTCTAACTTATGAATAAGATATCCTGAGTCCACCCAGCTTTCGCTCCCATAAAGCAAAGTTGGTCTGAAAACAGACCGATGTAAAGATAGTTTCGTCTGGGAGCTCACTTCCTTCTTACAGAATACTGCTGATCGCAACTGTGAGCTCACTGCATTAGCTTTACTACACCTTGATTCAATCTCACTTACTATATTACCATCCAGGGAAAACACACAACCTAAATACTTGAAATTATCTACCTGTTCTAGCTTTGTATCACCAATCTGACATTCAATTCTGTTGGATTTCTTACCTACTGACATCAATTTAGTCTTCGAGAGGCTAATTTTCATACCATACTCATTGCACCTATTTTCAAGTACCAAGATGTTAGACTGCAGGCTTTCGGCACAGTCTGCCTTTAAGACCAAGTCGTCAGCATAGGCCAGACTGCTTACTACATTTCCACCTAACTGAATCCCTCCCTGCCATTTTATACCTTTCAGCATATGATCCATGTAAACTACAAACAGCAAAGGTGAAAGATTACAGCCTTGTCTAACTCCTGTAAGTACCCTGAACCAAGAACTCATTCTACCATCAATTCTCACTGAAGCCCAATTGTCAACATAAATGCCTTTGATTGATTTTAATAATCTACCTTTAATTCCATAGTCCCCCAGTATAGCGAACATCTTTTCCCTCGGTACCCTGTCATATGCTTTCTCTAGATCTACGAAACATAAACACAACTGCCTATTCCTCTCGTAGCATTTTTCAATTACCTGGCGCATACTGAAAATCTGATCCTGACAGCCTCTCTGTGGTCTGAAACCACACTGGTTTTCATTCAACTTCCTCTTAACGACTGATCGCACCCTCCCTTCCAAGATGCCTGTGAATACTTTGCCTGGTATACTAATCAATGAGATACCTCGATAGTTGTTGCAATCCTTCCTGTTCCCTTGCTTATAGATAGGTGCAATTACTGCTTTTGTCCAATCTGAAGGTACCTTACCAACACTCCACGCTAATTTGACTACTCTATGAAGCTACTTCATCCCTGCCTTCCCACTATACTTCACCATTTCAGGTCTAATTTCATCTATTCCTGCTGCCTTATGACAATGGAGTTTATTTACTATCCTTTCCACTTCCTCAAGCATAATTTCACGAACATCATTTTCCTCCTCCCCATGAGCTTGACTGTTTGCAACACCACCATGATGATTTCCTTTTACATTGAGAAAATGTTCAAAATATTCCCTCCACCTCTCCAGTGATTCCCTGGGATCTGTTATGAGTTCACCTGAATTGCTCAAAACACTGTTCATTTCCTTTTTCCCTCCCTTCCTAAGATTCTTTATTACTGTCCAGAAAGGTTTCCCTGCTGCTTGACCTAGCCTTTCCAGGTTATTACCAAAATCTTCCCATGACTTCTTTTTGGATTCAACAATTATTTGTTTCGCTCTGTTTCTTTCATCGACGTACAAATCCCTGTCTGAATCGGCCCTTGTTTGGAGCCATTCCTGATAAGCCTTCTTTTTACGTTTACAGGCTGCTCTCACTTCATCATTCCACCAAGATGTTCGCCTTTTCCCATCTTTACACACAGTTGTTCCTAGGCATTCCCTTGCTGTTTCTACTACAGCATCCCTGTATGCCACCCATTCACTTTCTATATCCTGAACCTGCTTACTGTCTACTGTTCGAAACTTCTCACTAATCATGTCCGTGTACTTCTGTCTAATTTCCTCGTGCTGGAGATTTTCTACCCTTATTCGTTTGCAGACAGATTTCACTTTCTCTACCCTAGGCCTAGAGATACTTAGTTCACTACAGATCAGATAATGGTCTGTATCATCGAAAAATCCGCGGAAAACTCGTACATTCCTAACAGATTTCCTGAATTCAGTTAAGATATAGTCTATTATGGATCTGGTACCCCTAGCCTCGCATGTGTAGCGGTGAATAGCCTTATGCTTGAAGAATGTATTCGTAACAGCTAAACCCATACTAGCACAGAAGTCCAGCAAACGCTTCCCATTCCCATTAGCTTCCATATCTTCCCCACATTTACCAATCACCCTTTCGTATCCTTCAGTTCTATTCCCAACTCTCGCATTGAAATCGCCCATTAGCACTATTCTATCCTTGCTGTTGACCCTGACCACGATGTCACTCAATGCTTCATAAAACTTGTCAACTTCATCCTCATCTGCACCCTCACATGGTGAATACACGGACACAATTCTTGTCCTAATTCCTCCCACTGACAAATCTACCCACATCATTCGCTCACTTACGTGCCTAACAGAAACTATGTTGCGTGCAATGGTATTCCTGATAAAGAGCCCTACCCCAGACTCTGCCCTTCCCTTTCTAACACCCGTCAAGTACACTTTATAATCTCCTATCTCTTCCTCCTTATCTCCCCTTACCCGAATATCACTTACTCCTAGCACATCCAGATGCATCCTCTTTGCTGACTCAGCAAGTTCTACCTTCTTTCTTCCATAAGCCCCATTAATATTGATAGCTCCCCATCGAATTCCATTTCGTTCGCCAAGTTGTTTCCAAGGAGTCCCTCGCCTGTCAAATGGGAGTGGGACTCCATTACTCCCATAGGTCCGAGGCTTGCTTAAAGTGTTCTGAGCTCGGTAAAATCATGAAGCAGGATGCTGCCCTACTTGCACATAGTCCAAGTGAGGATCTCTCCTCTAACGGGTTATGGACCACCGGTGAATTGTGTAGTCCTAGCCGCCTGAGCGCAAGGAGGGCCACGACTCAGAATATGTCCGAGATGCCCACTCCCATTCCATAGCAACTGGTATCCCGACTCTCAGGAGCACTTACTAGGCCACTCAGCCATTGCCCATGGTTCACGAACTAGGACGTGACTACAGTAACCCACAAACATGAACCATCCACAAAATTATTTAAATAAATAAACCTCTGCCATACAGAGTTACTTTTACGAGGAGCATTGGCTATCAAAAGGAAGAACATTGATGTGATTTCTTTGAGTTGAAAGAGAAAGTACTTTGTCCTTCAATAATTCTACAAAATTCCCTAATGGACAGATAAAGAAATGTACATGGCCTTCTCACAACGCAAGGTTTGATGATAGTAACGTGTTATTACCTTGGAGATAAGACTGAGACGTCGGCTACATAATTAGAATTATCGGTACGGCCAAGTCACTTCCAATACGGTAATGTTAGAAACCTCATAGCACTGAAGACACAACAGATATTGTGATCTCAGGATAAATACACCAGGTGAATCAGTTGCGTCTATTTCTTTTTGTAAGCATAAGCAACCTCCTAGGAATTAAATGTATGTTAGTCGTATGTTACGGGACATCTCACAGCAGTTTTATGAACATGCCTGATATAAGCTCCTTCGCAAAATGCAAAATCGGTACAAGAGGCATAGCCTTTTATGTAGAGCGGAGTCCATTTTCTATTTATGTTTTCGAAATGTAACTGTACTGTACATCCACCCCCATAGCTATCGCCGAAGGCAAATCTGAGAGAAAATGGCAGAGCGGATGCACAGAAGAAATGATCGGCTGCGACAACATGCCCATTCACCAACATATTGTACAGTTTCGTCACATCGATAATGACAGAAACATGTTTTCTTCATATTATGGTATAAACTATGGCACGTAAACGGTATACAGCAGACGTGATGGTCTACGTCATGTAATTACTACTGTTAGAGCATACAAAAGAGACTTATAAGTGGGCCATAATGCTGTAACACATAAACAGTATTTCGAAGTGAGAACCTCGCTCTCCAAGTGAATGGAGGGATATAGCCTGATGCACATAGCAGCACGCTTCAAGTAACTTTATGGAACAATGCAGGGCAGATGTCTGAATATCCGCCTCTGTGGTGCAGTGGTTAGTGGGATTAGCTGCCACTCCCGGAGGCCCGGGTTCGATTTCCACCTCAGCCATCCTCGAAGTGGTTTACCGTTCTTCTCACTTCTCCAGGCAAATGTCGGGATGGTACCTAACTTAAGACCACGGCCGCTTCCCATCTCCGCACAAAGCCCCTGTTCAGTATAGCAGGTGAGGCCGCCCGGGTGAGGTCTGCTCCTCCACTCCAGTTTTATCCTCCCGACCCAAAGTCTCCCGCTCCAGCACACTGACCTTGAGGCGGTAGAGGTGGGATACCTCGCTGAATCCGAGGAAAAAGAAAACAACCCTAGAGGGTAAACGGATTACGAAAGGAAGATATCTGACTTCCCAGAGTAGTGAGAGTTCAAACAATTCTTCACTCACAATTCTGTACTCGGGTAAGCAACATTTATGAAGATTAGACGTTCTAAAAACCCTCAGATATCCTTGTAAAGAAGTTATAATAAATAAAGTAGGCATAGTAGGCCTAAATAAAACAAAGTAAACATCGACTACGGACAAACGTATTGTGTATGACATCATTATGCATTCAGAAGTATAGTACAATACAGTATGTAATCCACTCATTGGGAATAGTTACAACTATTTTGGCTTAGAAGGGTGGCCTTTGCAGCAAGGCAAACCTGTAAAAACATAGTTCCTATGTAGCTAACTAATTTGTATTAAAGTCATGAGAACTTGGATATGATATTACTCTACGGAGAAGCAAGACGGGGAAGCACAACGCACATACCAAAAATGATTTCCTGGACAAAAGCTACCATCAGCGGATACGTTTCGAAGGGTAAAAGACGCCTGCGTGAAACGATGTCACTTCGGGATGCTCCAGCGACATTTGGTGATAAGGAAGAATATGTTCATAATACCGTAAGCCTACAACTGAGAACAACCAGCACACAGCTCATGGGCGAGTGTATATGACCTGAACATCAGTTAGGTGTTTGTACCGTGCATATAACATCACAGTAAATTGTGTACTTCGAATGAGATACGTGATCATTGAGTCCCGGATTTTGATGACCTAGTAAATGCCGAAAAATGACCCATCAAATCACCTAAAATCCTCAAAAATATAATTAATAATAATGTTATTGACTTTACATCCCACTAACTACATTTTACGATTTTCGGAGAAACCGAGGTGCCGGAATTTAATTCCGCAGGAGTTCTTTTACGTGCTAGAAAATCTACCGAGACGAGACTGACGTATTTAAGCACCTTCAAATACCACCGGACTGAGCTAGAATCGAACCTGCCAAGTAGGAGTCAGACAGCCAGCGCCTCACCCATCTCAGACCCTCAGCAGGCCAAAAAAAACTTAAAATGAGCCAAAAAGAGCTAGTATAGAGGAAAACATATTTACCCATAGTGGTTAAATACAGAACCTGACAAAAAAAATTGAAACACCCAGAAAGGGAGGAGGAAACGAAATGAAACTTCACATGTTGAGCGGGTATGTGATGTTATTTCAGTGATTACAAAATAGAGTCAAATTTACAATGAACTTGGCAGCACGAGCCCACTTATCAGTGTGACGTTACACCCGCTCTAGCCTAGAGGCATGCACTGATTTGGTTGGAAAGGGTGTCATAAAGCCGTTGTATCCTCTCCAGAGGCAAGCTGGCCAACAACTGGTGTAACTGGTCCTTGATATCCTGGATATTGCCACTGGGACGTGGTTGACGTCCGAGCTGATCCCACACATGTTCAATCAGGAACAGATCAGGGAATCTTGCTGGCCACAGGAGTACCTGAACATCACGCAGACAGTCCATAGAAACACGCGCCCTGTGTGGACGAGCATTGTCCTATTGAAAAGTGGCACCACGATACGGTCGCATGAGAGATAACGCAGGATGTCTATGACGTACCGTTGTACCATCAGAGTTCCCTCAATCGCTACCAGCCGTGACCTGAAGTCATACCCCATAGCTTCCACACCATGACGCCAGAAGTAACACCGCTGTGCCGCTCCAAAACATTGGACCTCTCCTCGGGTCGCTGCCATACTCACAGACGATGGGCATCCGGGATAGTGCAGAACCACGATTCATCGCTGCACACCATGTTATCCTATTTGTCAGCAGTCCATGCTTCCCGGTCACGGCACCACTCCAAATGCAGACGTTTGTGTTGTGGTGTTAATGGCAGCCTACACATGGGAAGGTAATTCCCTAGTCCGGCTGCTGCTAGTATCCGACCAATGATGCGGCATGACACAGAATGTTGTAAGAAGTCCATTACTTGTTTTCGGATGGCAGGCGCAGATGTGAAGGGGTTACAATGGGCTTGGTGCACAATACGGCGATCCTCCCTTGTGGTGGTCAACGTGGTCAACCAGAACCTTGACAACAAGTATGCCTGCCCTCACACTCCCATGCAGTCCAATAGCAGGCCACGGTCACATCCGAATGCCCCACAAATCTGGATATTGCACATTTCGACCAGCCGGCCAAATGGAGACCAACAATGAGGCCCCTTTCACACAAGTAAGATGTATCTTCAAATTCTTCACTGTGAGCGCTCGACATCTAGCGCTGTTCAACCCCCTTATATGTCCGGTAACAACACTAAACACCACCTCTAATCATCTACATACCCGCCGATGGTTTGTAAGTGTACGAAGTTACAATGACATCCGACCATTTCTTCTGGGTGCTTCAATATTTTTGTCAGGCTGTGTATGTGCACTGTCCGCATTACCTTTAACTCCTAATGAAGAGAATACAATTTTATTAAATAATCATAAAATAATAATAATAATAATAATAATAATAATAATAATAATAATAAATACAGAAACACCTGAGAGAATAATATTCCATTCCTTTTTTAAAACGTAGTACCTTAAAGCAAAATAACTTAAGATCTATCTATATGTCATTATTAGGATATTATCCATTCCCTGCAACCCACTGATATTCTGGATACGACGAGTTTGTCGGAATCCACATGTTGCTGAATGGTAAATCCTTTTACTGCAGCCCCTTTCACTTCCCATATTTATCAGAAAGGTGTCTGTCCATCTGTAGAAAAAAATATCCTCGCCGAATTGTGAAACATTTTTTCTTTAGTGGGCAGCTTTAGATGGCTTTATCTTTGGCAATCTAACACTTGAAGTGAATCACACACAAATAAATAAAGATCACATTGTATAAAGTGAAACTAACAAGCACATGTACGTTTGTTAGTACTCCGGCATTTCAACAACCTGTCTGATAGTTTATACCTACTACAATGACAATACCTCCTCCTCTTATCGCAAGTCCATTCAGATTAGAAGCAATGTCTTGTCGCAGTCTAAGGATGTGGATTTCCAAAGAGTACGGGTAAGAGTTGTAAAAGGTTACTTTATTTCACAGTCTTCGAAATGAGTAATACTTCGATATTCTCGTTTACTGAAAGCTGAGATGATATTCAGATATAATGATTACCCAACATAAATATATAAGTATGACTAAATAATAAGGTAAAACAAAAACAAATGTCTTAAAAACAAGAAATTAATGTAACGAGCTGCCGAAAAAATAATAAGGCAAAGAAAAATGACCTACAAGTAAAAAAAAATGGCAAAAACGACGAAAAAATGTCTTAACAAATACGCATTTCTGTGAGCCATGATCAGGATTTATATACAGTATGTTAGCAACGTGTGTAATGTTCCAGTTGAAGGATGAAATGTCATCAAAATCCCGGCCTTGGTGGTCATAATTACTAGGGCCTAAATTTTGATGAAAATTCATATATTTATTGGCAACATAGAAACATAGCCTTATTAGTATTTACATGTTTCAAGATCAATGGAATATTTTAAGACATAGGCCTTGTTTGTTAAGATATATGTATTGTGACTTCTCCACTCACTTATAAAATAATATATTAAATTGAATTAAAATGAAAAATGAAAAAATTAACATATTAAAATATTCATAAAATAAAATACTCAATTGTTGGACATTGTACTCACACTTAGTTCTTACCTGATTACTTACACATACAATATTTGATGGGCGCCAGCTACAACTCAGTGCAGCAATAATAGAATGAGTGTCTTGAATATCTCCAGGGTGTGGGGTAATAAGCTTACTTAGACAACATACCTATAGGTTTTGTTAAAAGTATATTGGCGTTCTGCTTCCCCATAAAATTTGAGTTTATCTAATTCTACCACTGAAATAAAACGATAACTTAATTTGAGATAGAACGAGATATATTCTTTAAATTGTATCGAAAAATAGTAAGGCTTGCTGCGATAAAACAGATGAGAATACAAAATTATGACATTACAACTGAAAGAAACTAGGCATTAAATTTGAATTCCTCTTGACTGGACATTTAAAAGTTGTACAAGAAATTTATCTCCCACTAGTTCACAAACAGTACCTTCAACACTTTAAGTGTCATTACGACGTATTCCTTTGAACTGGTATCCTGTAGGTATCTCAAGCCTAATTCGGTGATGTATCCTTTTTGTTTCACTGGCGAGATATAGCATGGCTTGAAATTAGATTCACCCTCCAAACATTTAATCCATATGGTGACTGGCGACTGGGTATCCATGTGACTGCTGCTTCTCCATCCAGATGACTGACTACTACCATCTCAGCAGTACTCCGTATAGCAAGGCTTCGTATCCCACTGACTTCATGGCAAGTCTCCCCGTTCAACTCCTTTATCCAAATGACTCCTCACTACCATCTCACTACAACACTCCTTGGCAAGTCTCTCCGTTCAATTGAACTGACCTACTGAGGTCTCACCTTCCAAATGACTGACGCTACAAGATACGACCAGCTTATATAGTCGCTAGCTGATACTCCTACGTAATCTCCAGAATTAGCGATGATGTCACGCCCACCCAATTCAAAGTGTTACATACTATGGTGAAACAGCCTAAGACGGCTGTAAGGTATATCCTAAAAATGAGCTCATCGCTAAATGCACACAATGACAGAGCGATGACTCGGCAGTTACGTTAGCAGTACCGTATTGCACAATGTTGCAATGTCAAAAGTTACTTCACACAATATATCTATATCTGATATTATGCAGCAACTCCTACCTTACACGTATTCAATGTTAATCTACACAAACATATAGGCCTATAGGTAACAAACCAACTACAATCACGCAAGTGACAATTCATTACAGAATTGAACAAAAAAATAGTTACAATAATAGCAATAAGACAGACATAATAATAATAATAATAATACAGATAAAATAATAATAATAATAATAATAATTAATATTAGTATACAGATATCATCTTGTAACGGGATTTGAACCGTTACAGTATATCTCTTTAGATCATATTTGTTCTCTTTTTCGTTGTGAGAACATTTTAGCTGAATTTTGCCCAAAAATCCGCGTTAATGCCATGCTATTTTATTTCTATTGATATTTCGTATTGTACTCTACACATTTTTTCATTAAGCCGGGCTGAGTAGCTCAGGCGGTTAAGGCGCTGGCCTTCTGACCCCAACTTGGCAGGTTCGATCCTGGCTCAGTCATGTGGTATTTGAAGGTGCTCAAATACGTCAGCCTAGTGTTGGTAGATTTATTTGCACATAAAAGATCTCCTGTGGGACAAAATTCCGGAACCTTGGTTTCTCCAAAACCGTAAAAGTAGCTAGTGAAACGTAAAGCCAATATTGTTTTTTTATTATTATTATTATCTCCATTAATACCCATGTTTTGTACTTTAATAGTTTTTCTACACAGTCCGTATTTCCATTTTACCATCAACCCCAATGTAATGGGCTAGTCCAATCGCCCCTTCAGTAAAGATTCGCAATGATGTACCCCATATCCAAGGTTCTAACTAGAGAACAATTCTTACTGAAGGTAGGAGATTACAGTGATGTAGTGACCAGTAGGCCTAATATTGTGTATTTTAAGTACTATGTCTGTATTGCTTCAGTTAAGACAGAAAGGACATGTTCTATATAAGAGTTTCAGTTTTGGAAACTTTCCTTACTTTCCTGTTAGAAAAGCGACGGGAAATGAATCCATTACTCATTTCCATAGTATTCCTCTTCAGTGATGCGTGGGCCATTTATGACAGCTGATGCTGGAGCTATTAAAGGTCAAACGAGCCTTTGGGCTGAATACTCAACATACAAACCTTAAAACCTTAAGTATTATCCGCACACTTTATCCTGGTGCATTTACACCCTAGTGCTGAATCGCTCGACCTCGGCGATCTTCGAGATTCGTACTGGCAACCTTTGAAACACAAACTATGAATCGCTTAAGCATCGTTGTGCGACATCTGGAGTACACTTTACGTACTAGTACTGTTGTTGTTTACACAACAAAGCCAAAGTATAGAATTCATGCTAGGAACAAGATTCGCATCGAGAAATGTTTTATAATGTTATATAATGTGTATTTGACATAGTTGTTGGCTTAAGATGATAACGGTTTAGAAATTTCATATCGATAGATCATATTCTCGATTCAATTCAGATTTCATTTTCATTCAGTTGGCAGCACCAGGCAGCACTATCGATACCGGGACAGCTCCCTCCTTACTCCTCACCCCCGTACACAAATGCACCAAGATAAAGTGTGCGGATAATACATACTTCCCCTAGTGCTCCGTCACTACATTGTTCGATTGTCCTACATACGAGGCTTGTGGTGGTGCCTTAATAGCGCTCTAGCCGCCAGCGACTTAGAAAGCTGTTACAATCCAACTGACGAACTCACTGCCACACTGGGGCGAAAAGCTTGTAATATCTCGACTGAAAAAGCCTAAAGAGCTTGAATGCTCGAAATCCAATTCCGGATTTCTTATTAAGAGCAAGAAAACGTTTACCTTGCATCATACTTTTCATTGCTAATGTTTTACGTACTTCATTGTAAGGGTGCACTTTCAAAATTACTGATTTTGTCATCACATTGTAAATATTTAGTCACAAACTTGTATAATAATAATAATAATAATAATAATAATAATAATAATAATAATAATAATAATAATAATAATAATAATAATAATTTTGGTTTACGAGGTTACATGTTCTAATTGTCACCAGTTAATTGACATATACATGAAACATCACTTGAAAATAAGAATAGGAAATGAAGACAATAGAGGATTGAATAACTGAAATGCCATTATGACCGTTAAAATGTTATAATACAAAATTAAAACTTTCACAAAGAACAGGCTTTTACACATGTGCCAAGTTGTGATAAAGAAAATGTTGATACTGATGAATTAGTATCTCCAAGTGTTGTACAAATTCTTATCTGTCGTTTATTATTTTCAAAGTAGCATTGTACATATTTTTTTGCTAGAGGCTTTACGTCGCACCGACACAGATAGGTCTTATGGCGACGATGGGATAGGAAAGGCCTACGAGTTGGAAGAAAGCGGCCGTGGCCTTAATTAAGGTACAGCGGAAGCGAGGAGATATAACTTTTGAGGAACGTGGTTGACTTACAAACTATGGAGTGCTTTAGGCACCTGGTACTGTATCACTTGTGGCGGCTTGGTGTCTGATATGTTGGTGAAATCTGTGGGTAATGTGTCTCAGGCTTTCCATAATTTATGTTCTGGAAGAGCAAGCGCGTGTTGTTCGAGTGAATGTATCTTTAAACCACGTGTTAGAGTCAGTGAACACAGTATCATAAAGTTACAGTATCTCTGTGACATAACAAGCGCCAATAATGAGAATATGCAAGTGGTGCTGATACACAGAGACAGTGAAGGGTATTCATCCACATATATATGCTTTGTAATGAACTTTGATCGGGCTAACTGCAAATGACAGCTTGGTCTTCGCTTTTGGTTTCCCATTGTTTTTGTTGTTGTAAATATGGAGTCTTCAGGCAGTATTTTGTGAGTGTATTTTATGTATTTTTTGTGTTAATGAATTGCTCATGCATGGATGTTATTTAGAATATAGTTATTTTAGAATCAGTGGAGTTATTGATGAACCTAGCTGCAGTTCCTACCTATTTAGTCATTTTCAGAAGGTTAGGTAAGGTCTGAAGCAGATGTACCAGTAGGCAGCTTTATATACATCCCCAGGGAGAGAGAATTATCATGCTTTATTAAAATTCGAGGGATCCTTTCTGGTGAACTCTGGCGCTCATACTACGGATTTCGATTAATTATTTTTATTAATTTAATTTATTTTAGCAATTTATTCAGTTATTTATTCATATATTTCGAATTAGATTACATTAATTATTATTATTATTGTCATTTAAACATTTTAATTTTATCTATATACTCCTATAAGATTACACATTCTGTGTGATACTACTAAGTGTCGTGCAAAATTTGTTTTTATTGACAAATTAGGACATGTTTCTATACTATGATATTTTACAAAAGTCTTCCTTTAATGTGTCTTATATCTATGTGTACAGTTTAGTATGTAACTAGCTGATATAATCGTACTTCGCTACGGAATTCTACATTGTATACCGCACAGCATTCTAGGTTAGGTAGTGTACACGTTGTGAGCAAGCCAGAGGAGAAACCCCATCTTCGCTGCTAATTTGGAATAAAATGAATGTAGATTTAATGAAAGTGAAGAGGAAGAAAATTTTCCTAAGAAACGGCTCTTTTCAGGGTTTAATTTTGAGTTATTTAGTAAATAGTGGTGCTGCAATTTGGAATAGACCGAAATTGTAATTCTAGACCAGTTAATACTACTACTACTACTACTACTTTAGCAACTTTGAAGTTAATATCTTAGTAACACTTTCTTTCTGGACGTAATTTATTTATCCACTTCCGTATATACATTTCGATTGATATTTGAATTTAGCGCGAATTTTCAGGTCACGTCACTAGGAGCGCCACTTGTGACTTGTCTCCCATTTTAACAAGGCTAAATCCGGAAGTGTTGCGTATTGTCTCTACTGTATTTGCTAAGAACATCACAATAAACAATTATTGTCAATGTAATTTTGTTGTTGATCGATGTTATGCGCTTTCGATGTTGTAGGCTTTCACATTTATTTATTTTTTTCGACTGTGAAATACCACTCGTATCATAATCGGCAGGGTAAAACTGAATCTATATAAATAAAATTGTTCGTGTCTGTTTGTCTGTCTGTTTGTCTGTTCCACCATCACGTCGAAACGGCTGGATAGACCTCAACCAAACTTCATATTTAGAGTATACTCATCCCGGGAAAGGTTTCGATATGCATATCATTTTAAAATCTTTGAATACACCGGGGGTTTATAGGAAAACCAGAATGGTTTTTCCACCATCACGTCGAAACGGCTGGGTAGATCTCAACCAAACTTCATATTTAGAGTATACTCCTCCCGGGGAAGGTTTCGATATGCATATCATTTTAAAACCTTTGAATACACGGGGGGTTTATAGGAAAATCAGAATGGTTTTTCCACCATCACGTCGAAACGGCTGGATAGATCTCAACTAAACTTCATATTTAGAGTATACTCATCCCGGGGAAGGTTTCGATATGCATATCATTTTAAAATCTTTGAATAGACAGGGGTTTATAGGAAAACCAGAATGGTTTTTCCACCATCACGTCGAAACGGCTCGATAGAACTCAACTAAACTTCATATTTAGAGTATACTCCTCCCGGGGAAGGTTTCGATATGCATATCATTTTAAAACCTTTGAATACACGGGGGGTTTATAGGAAAATCAGAATGGTTTTTCCACCATCACGTCGAAACGGCTGGATAGATCTCAACCAAATTTCGTATTTGGAGTATACTCATCCCGGGGAAGGTTTCGATATGCATATCATTTTAAAATCTTTGAATACACCGGGGGTTTATAGGAAAACCAGAATGGTTTTTCCACCATCACGTCGAAACGGCTGGATAGATCTCAACCAAATTTCATATTTGGAGTATACTCATCCCGGGGAAGGTTTCGATATGCATATCATTTTAAAATCTTTGAATAGACAGGGGTTTATAGGAAAACCAGAATGGTTTTTCCACCATCACGTCGAAACGGCTCGATAGAACTCAACTAAACTTCATATTTAGAGTATACTCCTCCCGGGGAAGGTTTCGATATGCATATCATTTTAAAACCTTTGAATACACAGGGGTTTATAGGAAAACCAGAATGGTTTTTCCACCATCACGTCGAAACGGCTGGATAGATCTCAACCAAATTTCGTATTTGGAGTATACTCATCCCGGGGAAGGTTTTGTAATGCATATCATTTTAAAATCTTTGAATAGACGGGGTTTATAGGAAAACCCGAATGGTTTTTCCACCATCACGTCGAAACGGCTCGATAGATCTCAACCAAATTTCATATTTAGAGTATACTCATCCCGGGAAAGGTTTCAATATGCATATCATTTTAAAATCTTTGAATAGACGGGGGTTTATAGGAAAACCAGAATGGTTTTTCCACCATCACGTCGAAACGGCTCGATAGATCTCAACTAAACTTCATATTTAGAGTTTACTCATCCCGGGGAAGGTTTCAATATGCATATCATTTTAAAATCTTTGAATAGACGGGGGGTTTATAGGAAAACCAGAATGGTTTTCCTCCATTTTCTCTTATACTGTTGATTTTCTGTAAGCTTCGTTTACCGTACGTGAAACGTCTCTTCATTATAAACAACTTTCGTTATGTTCATAATTTACCTTACTCTTTACATGACGGAGAAATTTACAATTTTCTGCTGGTACCATGCTCTGCATTGAGTGACCGACAGACCGACAACGAACCTACAGGTTACCATGGCAACATCTCTGACTGCATGTCAGCAGGGAAGTAACGTATTGCCATTTTCCTCATCATGCTTTTAAATTCGTGGCTGTTCATTAGGTAGAAGGCAAGAGAGGCGTCAATCGGCCTATCTGCGGGATATTGGCGGAATATCGTTGGATGTTATAACCGCCTTCGAATAGATTAAGTAATAACACCATTAGTCATCTTCTTATTATTTGTTTACCTAGGAATCAATGAACCTAAATTTCTCCTCTGTTACCGCTTTATTATATCCATAACTCACACTAGCATAATTTATTGAGGGGCATTTGATTTTCCAATACATTAACTTGGCATTTACATATTTGTCGTTATCCGGCTGTCCTCAGTTATAATCCATTTTCTATTACTTTCAACTTTTTTAACTGTATTATTTTCTTCCTTAATTACGCCGTATGTACGCGAGTGCTACAAACTACTGGATGTATTTCCACCAATACTCATATTTAGAATACACCTGTCCTTGATAGGTTTTAGGGCAAATATTGTTTCTAAATCCCTGAACTGACTGGGGGTTTATACGAAACCGAAACAGTGATTTTGCACTTCCACAAAATATACACAACCAACGTTAATTTAAATCTACCTGCCTTGGTAGAAATTAATTTCTAAACCTTTTTTCTCATGTGCATCATTTCGATACGAGGATTAATAAGGGAGATATCATTAACGGACCGTTTTTTTTTTGTACAAGTCCCATCGGACTTAACTCACGAGCGGGTGCGTGTAAAGCGTATTCCTTACAACTTGAAAACTACTGAAGACATTCGAACCAAAATTCATATTTAGCATCCCCCTGTCCAAAGGTAGGTTTTAAACGTAAATAACATTTCATGTTCCGGAATGGACTGGCGGTTTATAGGGAACCGAAATGGTGATTTTACTCTTCCACAATATATACAGAACAAGACCAACCTGACTGGAAATCGACCAAACGTGATGGAATTCCACCTCTAAACCTTTTTTTCATGTGCATTTTTTCGTCAGGAGGATTAATAAGGGAGATATCATGAATGGTCAGTTTTGCAGGTTAAGTCCAGCAGACATAGCCAAAAAGGTGTTTTACATGGAGCAGATTCCTTATCTATATAAATCAAATCGTAACGACTGTGTGCCTCTACACTGACTATTTTGGCGAAATTTCCGTACAGCTTTCCGTTTAAGGGGTAATAATGACCATCTGCATAATTTTCGGTTTAGTTTCCTGAAAGTCCTAATTTTTACCCGCCTCGCCCAAAATCCAGATTGCGGCATAATCTGCCACAAGAAAAAGAAGATAATTGAAATTTGACAAAATTATACGTTTTAGCCTGTAACGAACGGAAAACATCCAAGATCATTAAATTTTTCACTTTTTATCCCCGAAGAATATCGAAATATGCAGGCAATTTTAATGATGGTGCAGACCTTCAGAAATTCCTATCACATAACAGATTGCACAATCTCCGTTCAATTTGGAATGATCTACAACCTTGGTCTTATGACTTTTTGCCGTATCTGTATCCCTTTTACGTTTGATTTTTCTCTATTAATGGATGTTAAGTCAATTTGGAATTTTCACATGCATAATTCATACCTTCGATTACTTATATGAAATACAGAATCATCAAACTCTTCACGAAAATTGGCCCACCCAGTAGCCATATATGAGCCAAATGCTATGTATGTAGCTGTCACATAATTATCCGAAAAGTAATGTAATGTGAGATAATCTTACAAGAACGTTACCCTGTTCCACGTTTCTAACTCAATCTGACCCAAGAATAGATGACATATCATAGGACCAGCCATTTAGGCCACTAAATCCAGCGTGTCTTATGGTATAATCCTTTGTCGATATGACGTACGTTTGGTAGCAGTTAATCTGTAAATGAAGGTCTTCAATATTGTAAACACGCATATACTTTCGTATGTCGATCTATATATATTCACTGATGTCGATTTGTAGCGATCGAGAAAGGGTAGGTCTGCTATTGTAATCAGTACTCCCCACACCGACTTTGACTGGCAGTATGAAAGGGTTCCTTCTCCAACTCCTGTGTAACTGTCATTAGTAAGGAAGGTCTACAATTGTAATGAATAGTTCACTTCTCGATTTGACTTGCAGAAGGCAAGTGAGCATGCAGTTTTGTTTAAAACTCCCCTACCCGATTGTGTTTGGCAGTAGGCAAGGGTGCCCGCCATTATAAAGAAATGTCCTCATCTAAAATGTGACTGGCATTAGGCATAGTGGCCTGCTATTTTGATGGAAACTCACCAACTTGGTGTGACTGGCAGTAAGCTGGCTGGAAGTAGGAAAATGGGCCTGGCATTATAATAACTGCACAACTCAATTTCGAGTGATAGTAGGGTAATTGCCTGCCATTATAATAAAAACTGTAATCTGTGTGGAAGTAGGAAAGGGGGGCTGC